>NW_024581128.1:1150759-1223259 GCF_017639235.1 Corvus kubaryi
AAAAAAAAAATACCACCTTCAGAACTCTCCTCCTCCCCCCACCTTCCTCCCTTCTCCCACTGACGATGTGAAAAGACAACCCTTAAGATGTTCAGTCTGTTTACCACTTCCATAATAACCTTGTTCAGTCCATTTAGAAAGAGAAGTCTCTTCTTGCTCATGCTATGAAAACATTATCACAACGAGACAGCCGCCCACTTCCAAATATCGTTCAGTCCATTTAGGAAGAGGAGTCTCTCTGCCTGCGTGTGAGTCCTTTCCCCCGACTTGCAGCTTTTCCCGCAACTGCCTTCGAGGGTCCACTCTTGAAGTTTTTTGGGGTACAATTTTAAGGTTGAGCCGTTCAGAAACAAAAACAGAGGCCCTTCTCCTTCCCTGGGAGCAAAGGGTCTTCATCATCTTCATCTTTAGGACTATCTCTGGGAGCATCTCTACGGACTGAGGTTTTCTCCTTTCCCGTTCGGAGCAAAAGTCCTCATCTGGTTCATCTCTCCCTGTCCAAACTTCTCATGAAATTACAGCTGCGTCAGCATCTGCCTATCTCAGCGCAGGTGCTTTTGCTCACGAGTTGAACACTCCACCCCCCCATATCTTCATGAAATTACAACAGGATACTCTGATATATCATAGCTTCACAACAGACTTTCAGCTTTAAGCATCTCCTCTCTCTCTTCCCTCAGGTTTTCAGCTCTTCACAGCAGTAAAAAGGGTTAATCTCACCTCGGCCTTGCAGCTTTGCAGCTGGAATGTTGTATTTTTCTTATCGCAGTGGAGAGGGGGGAGAGCCGAGCCGCTCCGGCTGCCCACGGCAAGGCAGTGGGGGGGGTTCCACAGCTGGAACAGGTCCATGGCTTCAGGATGGCCGTGGCCCGGCCCGGCCTGGCCCAGGCAGGGCCTGGCCGAGCCCACTGGCCCCCACACGGGGCCTGCAGCCACCTGTCCCAGCGCCGGAAACGAGAGAGAGCTTGGAGGGGGAGTTTGCCTATTCTTAAATGTGGATCACAGAGGTGATCACAACTTTAAGTGGCTTAGAGAATTGTCCATATTCAAACTGGCCAGCTGATAGGTTCTATCAGTTCCCAGAGGAAACTGTAAGCACCCCTTAGCAAGGACGTCCCTTCCGGGACTATGCTTGCTAACCTATGACACAGGGGAAAGAGGGACTAGAAAATAATAAATTAATGTATCCATTTCATAACTAACTGTCCTATTTTGGATTGCAAAGTATGAAAAGCAGATAGTATTAATA
Organism: Corvus kubaryi; assembly: GCF_017639235.1. Classification (NCBI taxonomy): domain Eukaryota; kingdom Metazoa; phylum Chordata; class Aves; order Passeriformes; family Corvidae; genus Corvus; species Corvus kubaryi. The sequence continues at coordinate 1,152,009 of NW_024581128.1, forward strand.
ATGAAATAATTCAGTGCATGAAAGATTCCTGTAAGCATCCTTAGCAGGATACAAAACTGCTGGCTCCACTAAGTGTGTAGAACAAGCCATTATTTGATGTATTATTGATTGATTGATATTTGATGTATCAAGCTGACATAAAATTTGGCAAAATTTGGCTGTGGTGGTATTTACTTAGGGTGATACAAATGCAGAGTTGGAACATGGACACCTGAGTTAAGGGTAATTCTTTGGACTGCATATACTTGGTGGAAGATGTTTGCTCTGTAACGTTCTAAAACAGGGTTTAGTTATAAAAAGTATTTTCAAAATAGACAGGTGATGCCTACTGGTGTCCACAGAGAGATATGTGCAAGTCAGATGAGGTTTTCTTATACTATTCTCTTATCCTAAGCGGAAATGGTGTGGTGCCTGTAAAGTACAGTTTGAAATACACTCGAGGTTGATGGTGTACCCATGGAGGCCAGAATTTTCAAGCCTGGACAGCCAAGAGTGAGGCCTCTACAGGGAGCACAACTGTACCAGTAGTCTGATTCTTAATTGTTCTAATTGAGCTTTCTTTAGTCTGTTCGTTACAGTGTTAAACACCCAGCAGCTTCACTTAAATTTTTTGCTACTGATTTTGTCATAGAATTAGATCACTCTTTGATAGATAGCAAAGTATAATTGAAGAGTTAGCTTTATGCAGTTGATAAAACTTCTGCAATTTACAGGACTTTATAAAAATTATGGAAATTATGACCAAATAATGCTGCTCTAGCTGTTGTAACTCACTTTTCAATTGTATGAAAAAGTAGTATTTAAAAGCATATAAAGATAAAATATATTCTTATGTGGGATAATAAAACCATTTTAGTCACTGGCTTTCTTAAACAGGTCTTATTTTCGGTTTTATTTCCAAGGAGATAGCAAAGAAATGTGTTTCCCTTCTTTTAATTAGATCAAATCCATTTTATGAACCAAAATCAAGTCCTGCTTTAATTAAAGTTGCTCGGCAAGAACCAGAGAAGAAGATGAAAAGAAAGGCTCCTGAACCCCCAAACCTCTTGCCAAAGACGGAGATGGGCATGGGTGAGAACATGTCAGCAATTCCTGCATCGAGGGAGCTTTCCTCCTCTCCTAAGGTAAGCTTTTCATACCAAAATTTCATCTTTGTTCATAACAGTACCTTTCTGTGCATTGTAATCATCCTGTTCATTTCTGCAGGCATGTTAAAAACTTTGCCTGTACTCAATAAGGTGTTGGCTTGTCTCTATGAACCCTCCCTTGGTTCATAGGGAGGGTGCAACAGTAGGAGCTTGTATTTTTTCTTTAAGGATTTAATGACAACAGTATCAGCAATTGCAGTTTCAAAGAAAAGAATCTTCCAGTAACCCATGTTACAGGACAGCTGGATATGCCATCGAGAAGGAAGAAAATAATGTTGAACAGTGCTTTGTCCTGATCTATTTTAATGCTGCTAAGCCTTGCCCCTGTGGAAGAGTCTGTCTCCAAATTTCTGTCATAAATCTGGGTTTTAAAAGCTTAGTGCTGGATACTGTTTATTTGTATTGGGATTTATATATGTCCAATTCCATAGCTATGTTGAAGTAATTAAAAAAAAGACAGTCTAGTTTAAATCAGGTTAACTGTTTACTAGGAATGTCCAGACTAAGCATGCTGCATATCCATTTATGTTTTCCTGGGAAAATGAGAGTCAATTTCATTGGAAGAGGTAATTTGAGGGGTGGGTGTTTTATTACCACAACAGCCAAGTTCTGTCAGTGTGGATTTCAACTCCAGTGTTTCAGCAGTTAGCACCACTTGTGCTTTTTCTTTAAACGAAATAAGCATTTATTAATATGAGTTAATGGACCTTTCTTAGAAATGAATGTCCTACATTGTTTTAAAGGTAGGAAGATGAGGACAGAATGCCATGCCTCCCTTCCAGTGTGTCTTGCCCAGTGCGTGCACATTATCATCTGGTTTGCCTTGAATCAGAGCTGCTGTACTTGCATTTCAGAATTGAGGGAAACTACTTGTCATACCTATCATTTCATTGCATAATTACTCAGCCAGATTGCTCACATGTCCTTGTCCATTCAGGCTCTGATCTTGTTGTCATTTTACCACTTACTCAGGCTAAAGAGTATGGGACCAGAAATCTAATCATGTCTGCTCATGGCAAAACAAAACAGTGGAGTAAGACCACAAGTACACTTCGCAAGTTATTCTTTGTATGCAAAACCACAACTAGGGATATATGAAATCAAAGCACAGCAGTTTTATAATGCTCTGAAATGGGATTCAGCCCTGTTAGCTGGTGTTTCTGCATGAGTTTCTGCATGAAATACGACACATCATTTGATTTCTGGTGGAGTCTGGCCCTTAGGTCAAAGCAAAATGGCCAAAGCAAATCTTTCTGGTACTACCAGGCTGTGAAAAGACGTCTGTGGAGATTTTTATCAGGTTGCTTGGTGGAAATTGTGGCCCCCCTTGCTCATTGTTTGAGAGGTGTTTTTTTACAGATATGCATCCAAGGAAATATGTCTCTCTGCTTCATGCATGTCTTCACTGTGCTGAAATAATATGTTACTACTGAGTTTGGTTGTTGTAGTTTTTGTCTGCCCTAGATGAAGCTTTAGAGTGTCTGAAAGGTGGAACTGATTAAGAAAAGATTCAGGATTGAACTCGCTGAGAGGACTGTGCTGTTATGGACAGTCAAGTAGTTCCTGCTGTTGTGCATGGTGTTACTTGGTGAATGTTTTGGTGCCTGCCTGCTTGTTGCCCACCTTTCTGACCCTGAGGCACAGCTGAGATCAGCAGAGGTCCATGTACTGAAATTCTGATTTTCATTAGGGCTGGGAGGGAAGGTGGAGCTCTGTGCTCACATGCTCTTTTATAGGAAAGCTTTAATTAATTTTTTTAACAGGACTTTGGAGGATAGGAGACATTAGGGAAGGCTCCAAAGCAGATGCAGTGTCCTGGTTCATTATATTACAGTGGAAAGTTTTGCTGAGTGGGTGTGTTAAAATACTGTACGGTCACTTGCAATGCAGAAAGCTTTCTGTAAGCAGAGTCTTTTTTCTGTGCTTGAATTGTTTTGCACTCAGATCAAAAGCACTTTACTTGGAATGCTTTTTGAAATTTGGAAAAGTACTGGCATTTAAAAGAAAAGAAACTGTTTTCTCACAGCACAGTACAAAACAGTGCCCAGGTGGGATTTGGAGTGTTGGCACAAATCACTTGTTTATTGCTCAATGATAGAGACAATGTTTAGCAATTCCAGAAAAACTTCCATCCAAAGGTATAGGCACTATACAAACATGAACTTAGTACATGCCCTAATGTAGGGGAGTAGTCCTATAGAGGTAAACTTAGGTAAAGGGAGGTTGAATCATGTATCTCATTCAGTGTTTTGTCCAAGTTTTCTGTGCAGTGAAAGTTTTGGGAGTTACACCAGAGGCTAAGTGGTTGCAGCAGGTTCAGTTCCCTGTCTTGGTTGCTGTGAAAGGAAATGTCTGTGGAGCAGAAATGCTAATCTTTAAACTACACAAACATGGCATTAATATTAGAACTTTAGAGTTTAAGGAAAAGGATTCCAAAAGCTCCTCTGCACATCTTTGACAGAGTATTTGGTGTTCATTTTTCCTTCACGTGCATTCATCACATTGGCTGAATCCAAAAAACACAAATGCTGTCATTGCCATCTACACACCAGGAAGTAAGTGATGAGCACTCAGTTACCTGTAGCAGCAAACCCTTTCCAAGCCTCTTCAGTGTCTTGCCCTTGAGCAGGCCCTTTTGGTCACTTGGAGATCCCCTGTCAGCTGTATTGGTGAGGAAGGGTCAGTTATCTCTCTTAGATAAGGTAGGGCCTAACTGTCCGTAAAGATCCAGCCAGCTCTTCAGCCCACAGTATTTGCCATGTCTGAGTTTGGAGGAAGTTTTGCTTTCAAGCTTTTTTATCTATTCACACTTCCTAAAGGAGTATCTTAATTTTCTCCTGTCTTGCATATCTCCTCCAAACTAATCTGAGTCATCAGAGAGAGCTTAAAATGCAAAGTCTGAGATCTGGAGTTACCCCACAGTTAATCATCTCAAATGACTTGAAAACTATGGTATGCTGACTCTATTTAGGTGAGTCTGACAAAGTGCAAAGCTGTAATTAAGCTCTTCAGTCATCAAACTGCTACAGTGCTGTCAAGCCCAACTAAAGCCTTGTAGGGCTTGTTACTGTCATGCATGTGTTACTGTTCTTTACTTGGTTTGCATAACCACGTTCTGCCTTTCGCAGAGGCGGTAGAGACTTTTTAAATTTCCCCCACTTGTTGACTTTGTGTGAAAAAAAGTGGTCTCAAGCTCAAAATGTGGTATCAGACCAGTACATAGCATGCATATCAGTGGTCATCGTTGGCTTTAGCTGATTACAAAATACACACACGAACTTCAGCAGGGTGAAGTCTCAGCCAGTTGCAGCATTTCTTCTCTTCCCTGCATTATGTTGAATTTATTTGAAGAAAGATCAGTCCCAGAGCTGGCAACTATGTCTCGTGGTAGAGAAGCTAAAGCAATGTGTCTCTGCACAATCACGGATTTTATTGTCTTTGTGAGAATGAGGGAGCAGGAATGCTTCTGAATTTATATAGGAGGTAAAGAATTATTTACTAGGGAACTGGAGGAAACAGGTAAGCAATCTCAACCATAGGGAATGTTTAATTTTTAAATGTTAAAAGAAATAAATCTTGCTCTGGATTGACATTACTCATTGACTCCTTTGATGGACAGCATATGCCCTTCACTTTCAGAAAACAATTCTGAGAGAGGCTTTTCTTGTGATTTGGTGCATTCAGTTTACTGCCAGACTTTAGCCAAGGCTCCAGTTCATGCTTCATGAATCCATCAGGTTTCTGCCATTACCATTAACCTACTGAAAGTAAGCAGGTATGTTATATTTGGTGAATCCAGCTTGGTCTCAAGTCCTTTGTCCTGTCTTCAGGGTCTGGAAGCCTGTGCTGGTTAAACACATGCCTTACAGTATTACCGAGCCCCCTCCAGCTCTGTGGCTCACACGTGTGAATGCACAGACGCAGGGATGGCTTCAGTAATATTAAGCCGATGGCAAGGAGTTGAGAAGGGTCCTTGCATAGAGTTCCAGAGAGAGCAGTTTATTGCTACAACTTGTGAAGGTTTCCAGAGGCGAAATGACCCTGAACATGTGACAGTTTGAGCTTAAGTAAAGGGGTGTGGCTAACACCAGGAGCCAACCAGGGAAGCAGAACTGGGGTTCATTGCTATAACTGGAGAAGGCATCCTGGGAGAGGCTCCTTTCCCTCGCCATAACCAAAGTCTTTGGCACCAGAGACTGTCTTACCAAGAGCCCTCTCTCTCTTGTACCACTGGCCAATTGGCCACCACAACTTCTCTTTTCTGTATTAATTAAAAAGGCCTCCCCCAGAGATCCCAGAACCGGACGCCCCAAACAACCAAACACACATGGAACAACAAAAACAATCAGAAACACCCAAAAGCCATCGTCCCAACAAGTCCTCAAATCCTTCAGGGGATTTTTCTCTGGACACTGGTATGGATGCTCTCACAGAGGGGGGTAGTCTTTGCCAGGGTTTCTTTTGGCTGCAGTACAGTTCAAGCCTCCCCTGCCAGTGGTATCAGGAACATCCAGAGGGTGGTGGTGGGACAAGTGCTGGGTTTCCTAATGGAGTGTTGGTTGGCAGGTGTTTCTGCTACAGTTTTAAACAGAGTTAAAAATTTGCAATTCTCGGGGTGGGGGCTTCCATTCCCTCCCTCTTTAGATTCCCCTTTCTTTATTAACTAAGAAGCTAGAAAAAAAAGGGGAATGGTAACAGGGGTATGGGAACACGTCAGTGGTGTAAAACTTACCCGGTCGCAGCTCTGATTGTGGGTCGGCAGGTCAGTGTACCACTGGTCAATCAGCCACCACATTACAGAGTAACTACTGCAGGCTGACGACCTGCCAGCCTGGAATTTGGGAGCTCTCAGAACTTCATCTCACAGCTGCCTGCCCAGAATCTCTCAGTAAATGCAACTCCTGCACTCCATCCTGGGGATAGATGTTTCTCGGGCAATACATGATTATATGAACAGACATAAAATTGATATCAGACCGCAAGATGCTTTTTGAACTTTACCTTGAATGGATTTTTAGTTATGCCTTGCAACTGATGAAAGTGTATGGCATCAGGATGGGATGATAAATCAGCTATCATTATTGTATACACCATTCTTGCCTTTATGAAAGGCATGGTGTTGCTGGTAGTCATGAAAACACAGGAATTGGTTTTGGTGCTTTTAGACAAGAATTTTTGATGGCCTTTTAAGTTGGTGGAAGAGGAGAATGCACATTCACATAATAGTCCAAAGCCAATAGTAACATCTCTGTTTGTCACCATCATTGTTTCAGCTATCTCTGTCTCTCATTTTAAAACTAAAATTAATTGTTTTGCATGCCAGGTAATAATCTGCTCTCTCATGCCAGACAAGCTAGCTCATTTAAGCTCTGATGAAACATTTATAGGAAATACAGAATCCTTTTTCTGCATGATATGTAATAACCCATCTCCATCCAGTATCCTTGGTAATCTGCTGTGTATCTGCAATGCTTCAGAATGTTCAGGCTGTCCAGAAAAATTTCTACCTGATAGACAGTTTGTCCTTCAAGCAGCAAAGGGAGTACAAATTAATTCCTTATGAAAGAAGAGAAATTCTCAGATACTTTTCAAGGGAACAAGAAGAAACCTGTAATTTTTGTTTCTCCTTCTTATTTATTCTAAGTCAGAATAAATGCTAGAGCACAAAACACTCAGGTAGGTTTGGTGGAAGGCGGAGAAGTGACATTTCATATAGCACTAGGCACAGCTCCCAAGATATCAGAGATCCTAAAGTCTCCAGCTGCTTGTTTTCTCCACTTTTATTTACCTCAAGATTATCAACCTTATGTGACCAAACAGTAGGAAAATTTCATCCTAAAACACAGGTGTAGTAATGGAACCAAGTGGAGGAATGACAGTAAACTCCAAATGGGAGATAAAGATCACTCACTATCTCTTGGTATCAAAAGTATCTCCAGTTGTCCTTTCACATAAGGACTCCCCAGTTCTCTGGAACATCTTCTTCAATGATTTTACTCCTTTTCAGCTTCACATTTGCTGCAAAGGAATTGTACAGCTCCTTTTCATGAGATTTTTTGTCACTCCCTATGTAGACAGATGGTTCAAGCCCAAGGAAGATCTGGAAGGCACTGGATAGAATTGGAAGATGTCAACTATTATCAACTTAAGCAAAGAAAAAGGCATTCTGAGAAAATCTGCCTTTGCATGCAGCCCAAAGATATTTTTTTCTTTTAATAGGAAGAAAGACAAGCTGCACACATAATATGAACAGAGAGATAGTGAGATAATCATGTGGAAGCACAGACAAGTCATTCAACTTGCAGCTTTTCAAGTGTTAAAGAATAAAAGAGGCTCCATTTTTTAAATTCGGTACTTAAGCAATTTCTTTTTACTGTTTTCATGAGTTTTAAAAGGTGTTTGTGAACTTGACTATATTGCCTTCATATTATTTCCGTGATTGGTGCCAACAAGTACCCACTGTTGGACATCAAGACTATAGATGAAACCAAGCCCTTCCATGTTCTGTGTGTGGCTTTCTGCCCTTCTGACTGAGGTATCTTATGCCCATGCTGTCAGAAAGATGTAGGTGCTGCTCTATAGTCACATTATCTCTAAGAGAGATGCTTCCTTCAGAATTTGGGGGTTAAAACCCTCAGCAATTTGCCCAAATGTTCTTGTAGCAGGAGTTATGCCCGGGACTGGAGGCAGAGCTGAGCTGCTTCCATCCTCAGCCCATTACTTCTCTCCTTGTCCCAGAAGCTGCAGTATTACCTAGATGGAAACACGTCCTCACATGGTGGCTCACACCACACTGTATGTGCTGTTCTGCAGGGAGCCAGTCCAGGCAGTGTGCTGAGCCAAGGGCCAGCAAAAGGCACTGCTTTCTGTGACAATTGAGTGCTGTCCAGGAGCAGAGAATGAATCCTTCCCTCTGTCATGAATTCCTTAATGTGTGGTGCTAAGCTAATCTCTTGAACCAGATTTTGGACTGTGGTGGTTTGTTGGTTGTTTTTCTTTTTTCTCAAGTTCACAGCTGCATCCAACCCGGATAAATTAACAGAGCTATTGGCTTGACTGTAGTGCCATGCAGCTGAGAGAGTGCTGTTTTGTGTCCCATGAACTATCACAAAACAAACAGTTCTCTGTAAGGTCAGGTCTTAGGTGATTCAGCCTGAGGACTCAAAAGCATTAGCTTACAATAATTTGGAGGTGGGTTCTTTTGTGGACCTCAGTTTTTATTTGAAAACATATATATGCTACTATACAAACGGTACTAATAAAAATGTATTTGTAACCACAATCTTTGAACACTTGATTTGGCAGCTTTCAGTGCTGCTACTTAGGTGTTTGACTGTTTCTTCTTTAGGCTCTTAATTAGTAGTGGGGATGCAGACAACGGGTCTCCAGAGCTGTCCTGGAAAAATATTTTTCATTGCAAATTAATATACATAGTGTTCAGGTTGATAAATGTTTGACTGCTTCTGTCATTTTCATAACTGCTCTTTAAGGTACTTGTGCATTATTGGTGCAATGTAGCTCCTACTGAAATGGATGGAAGCTTTGTCAGTGCCTGCAGCAGTTCTGAGTTGCGCCAGTTACCACTTCTGCAAAATGTCTGCGCACGTAAGGTTTGGTAACTGCACCAGTGTTATGACATTCCAGACCTCACTTTTCATATTTTAAATTTAACTTACATTCACAAATTATAGAACTCAGATGTGTTGTCATAAAATATTACTTCAGTTGTTGTGGAAAAATACACTCTTTAGATATATAATTGCAGTAATTTCATATGTTTTATTTCATCTTGGAAGTTTAAGATTGTGCACTATTCTGTGAGAACAAAATCCATCTCTGGCAGAAACTGGAAAAGCCAACAGATATGTAGTGTGACATAGTGTTGCTATTTGTCATTGAAATGCCAGCACCCACCATTGTCTGTAGGCAAACTGTAACAAAAAATACTTATTTCATATTTTTTCAAAAATGACACTGGCATGAGAATTTCTTTAATTTTTCCCATATAAATATATGTGATGATTTATGTAAAACTTTCCTTTTCTTTGAATGAAGTGCTCAACAGTCTGTCTTACCCACATGCGCAACACTGGTCAAATAAAACTCTTCTCCTGATTCTGGAATAACTTCAAGGCTGCTGAGATCAGGGGAGAGGAGAAGGCCTTTGGATTGTGGGAACATTCATGCTGCCTTTTCTGGGCTCCAACTTCCCCCCTTATGAGGTGAATGAAATGCTTGAAGTCCCAGGAGAGAGAGAGAGATGGGGATCATGGCAGTGGGGGATCCCCAGAGGGGAGAGCAGGGCATGTGAACCAAGTTCAGTGCTGCTTTTGAGACAAGTCTCTCGTTGCACCCATTTCTGCAGGACTGGGGAGAGGACTCATCTCCTCATGGAGGTGCCAAAGACGTTTGCCTGAAACCTATCCATAAAATATCCCTGAGGTGCATAAATGCAAGGAAGAAGTTAGGAGCTGGCAGAAGCATTGAGGTTTCTGGAGTGCTATGGTTCCTAAATATCAAGGCTTCCATGGCAGTGTTTGGTTTCTCTCCCAGAGGACAAGTGGATTAGGCACAGCCACTGGCTGGACAGATGGAGCAGTCCTGGGATGCCCAAACATCTGCATGACAACTGCATTGGGTCAGCTCTAATGAGATCTAGGCCAGCTTCTGTCATCTGAAAATCCTTATCCCCAATGAGGGCCTTTTATTTTATTCTATTTCCTGTAAGTTATTTGCCTTCACTTCTCTGGCAGAAGGGAGCTGGGGGAGTCAGGCAGATGGCACAAGGCTATGGGCTCCTGATGTAGGTGCTGGAGGGCTGCCTTCCTGTGGTTTGTGACCTGGAGGACTTTGATTCTCATGCTGGGCTTCACAGACTCATGTTTAGTTCAAGCTTTGCTCTTTAAAAGGTAGAAGAAAGAAGGAACACTTCTCCTCTCCTAAGACCTTTTTAAACCATTGTCAAAACAAAAATCCTCAAAATCTTGCAACAAAAACCTGATAAAATCTATCCTTTTTCTGTACAGTTTTGATACCTTATTATCAGGTTCCTTAACAAGACCCACACAGGCAGAGTGCAGGACAGCTTTTAAATTGAAAACTTGATTCTTTCCAGTGTTCCCTTGCAGCTAACAAGGACCTCAACACAATTTGTAGAAGCTGACATTGTAGCATTTGACTTTTAGCTGTTACCTTGAGCTTTATGCTGGGGCTGGTTTAGATAAAGTCCTGGGTGCTCTCTCCACCATCCATGGCCCATCCATGGCCCCTAGTGCAGCACTCAGTGAAAGGAGCACATTAACAATGTGCCTGGTTCTCTGCTTGCCTGAGGGATGGGTTTGGTTCATCGTGGTTGGCAAGCACCTCAAATTGGAAATAAGTGTGCATGAATTCCTTTCCTTCTGTCATGATGAGTTATGGAAGTATTACAAAAATAATTATCTTCCCTTCATAAATCAGTCTGATAGTTAACTTCGGTTTGCTTACTAATTCACTGTTCCTGCTCAATGTTCTTTGGTTTGGGTCAGATACTTAAGCATAGGAATAAATCAGGTCTAAGCCAGAATGCTTTTTGTTGCTGGGAAAGAAAAATAAGTCTAAAACCAAAATAGATGGCATTTGTAAGCAAATCTACAGTGCAGTGATGGCCCTAAAATGAGGTATTTGTATTAGCTGTTCTACCCTGGTTTGTAGAAGTATTTTTAGATAGAATTTTGGCTAATTTATTTAAAATGGCGATTACCATTAGTTTTAGGTGGGCAGGTTGTTGAAATAGATTTGTGAAGCTTAGAGGTAAAATCCAGGAGAAAAAGGGAAGCCATAGGTGCCAGAAGCCAAGCCTTAATTCTGTATGTTGCAGTCATACCTGCCAGCAAACACAAGTTAAGCACAAGCCTTCTTAAAGGAGAGAAAATCAAGCCAGTTAGAAGGAAAATGTTGTATTCCTGAGTTGCAAGGAGAAATATGTTGCCAATTCATACTGCAACAGAGCTGTGGTGACAAGAGGCTGCATAATAAAGCGAGTACTTGTGCGATAGTGCCGGCACACTAGCTGCATGTTCTACAACAGCATTTTTTAGCCATGTTCAACAGTGTGCCTGCTATCGCTCCTCCATTTGTTGAATTCAGGATGACCTTTGCATGAATAAAGTCAAATAGGATTAAGGCAGGAATTTTCAACAATGGGAAAGAGCAACAGATGTAGCCGACTTTGAACGTGGGAGGATTGTTGATGCACAGTTGCCTAAAGGGAGTGTCTGTGGTGACAAAAAAAGGGGGGGAAAAACCCAACAATTTCCTAAAATATTAACCACATAAAAGAAAAGAAAATAAATAGAAAACAATCCAAAGGAACTGAGTGATTCTGGTTTTTATTGGCATCAAGCTGAAAGCAGGGTTTTTTGATTCACTGACTCCTTTTAAATCTATTTCTCTCTATTCTTTCAGCAGAATTCTGTTCTCTGCAATTGTCACTATATGAGCTGTCTGAGGGGTTTGTGGCATGTACCATATTTTTAGATTCACATTTTTTCTGAGTTGTTTTAAGGAAAACAAAAATGGAGTATGCAGGAAAATTTTTTTTGCTGGAGAATCAGCTGTTTGAATACAAAATCGAGATCCTGCTAATATTTTTGGGTTTGATTTATCCTGTGCAGAAGCATATAGATGGATCTAAAAAAAATACAGTGCAAGCACTCTATAAAGAGACTGTTACAGAATAAAGGGGAAAAAAGGCTAAATATGTATTTACAGCAAGAACTCTTCCTGATATAACTTAAGTAGTTTTATGTCTCATTAGATACACCAAATTTGTTTTTATCTCAATAAAAAGAGGACATGCAAATGTATTTTACTTAGTTTCATTATTGACAAGAGCTGTTTTGCAGATTAGCAGATAATTGTGTTAACCCCTGAATGATACTTCATAGTTTGTAGTAATGAGTAATGCAGAAAATTTAGATATCGTTCACGTGTCTAATTCAGACAAATCAGCTTTGAAAAGCATGCATAGGAAAAGCTTTTAAAGTGTGAATGAAATCATGTGCTCTAGCTCAATGAAAGGGCTTTAAAGGGGCTAGCTAGAAACTAAAGTCATTAAGGAAATCACATTGTAAATGTTTTGAAAAATATTGGTGAGCTTAATATATTAGTTCAGCTTTATTTAAAAGCTTGATTAAACACTCACTGATTAAATGCTTACACCACTTTAAAGAGAGCTATGGTGTTGAGAGGGCAGTCTCTCACAGGGGGAAAATCATTTGGATTCAGAGGATGTAGCCTGGTGAAACATCTTCTAATACATCTTATCCTGCCTCTTCCCATTCTCCTTTAGAGCAGAGCTTGCTGGGGTGAGCTGTGGGTTCCCACTAGCTGATGCCATGCCACAGGATACTCAGCAGTTGTAACATGTCTACTGTCCCCAAAATAAGGAGTATTTTAACAGACAAAAACAAACCAAAACCAAAAATTACCCCCAAACCCCTTGTTGTTACCTGGGATGGAATATCTTGAAGAACACAGCTCTCTGGGTACTGGAGGCTTCATTACTAATTTTTGTTACCTTGGTAAAGGTCCTGTGATGTTTAATTTTGAGACTAGGAGCAACTTCATATGCATGCCTGGCATCTTTAGCACCAGGAGCACATAACTGTTGCTTGCATGTCGTGGATTAATGCCCACTGTGGCTGTGGAAAGTCGCCTTTATTTCCCTGGGCACTCAGTGTGGGGACCAACATTAAGCTCACAGATGTGTACATAACTGCTCAAATTGTGCCTGCACAAATGGGGGAGAGGCTGTCACAGGCACACAGCAGAACCAGAGAAATACATTTTGAAAGAACATTTGGAGGCTGACTATTACACACCTGGATTTTTGTAAGCATTCTTGAGACTTAATGCAGAGTCCACTGAAGGCAGGGAGAAGTTGAGGTCCTTTAGCTGACCCTCAGTTATGTTCCAGAGCAGTAAAATCTTTCCACCCAAGGTGCCATGAGTGTGAACTGGGGCAGGTTAGAGTTGTTTCTAACCCCTTAGCTGTCTTTTGTATGTTGGAAGGGTAATACACAGGGAAGATACAGTCTCTTTTTCTTTGGTAGGCCAGGTGAAATCTTTATTCTCCCTCACTTCAAACACCTTCAAGACAAGGAACTGTAATCTTAAAGCCTTGCAAAGGTCATGTTTCTTGGCTTGCTTCAAGGCAAATACACCTTTAGAATCCAACTCAGCCAAACAAGCTTTAAAGTATCCTAAAATGTTGTATCACCGTAAATAATTACAAATAAAAAGAATGGTTTTTTTGTTTTCTTTGGTTTTTTCCAATTAGCTGCCTTGTATTTTATGCTTCTGGAGCATAATGAAAGTAATTTTTACTTAAACACATAGTCAGAATGTGTTTCTGTTAAGTAAGCTTGGGGTATTTTTTATTTATTGAGATATGTACAAACTTGTATCTTAGTATATTTACTACTATGGTTATATAAAAAAGTGTGTATATATATATAATATATATCTTTATCTATAACAATATATAAATATTGTATATATATACCTTTATGTATAATAAATATACATTTATTATCTGCATGCAAGCTTTCTACAAAGTGAATTCAGACAGCAATTTGATACAGATGGCTTAACAGATCGTAATTCAAGTGTTTTGTCCTAGAATCTGCTTCATAACTCACCCATATTCTGTAACACCATGAGCCCTTTTCTTAACGTTGCCAAAGTGCTCTAAGGAACTCTGTGAAAAGCTTTGTTTTTATCACTGTAAAGCAATGCTGCAGAATTGATGCTTTTCTAAAGTGCTCTTCTGGCCTTCTGTGCTATTGGTAAGTAGTCTGTCATGATTGTCATTGACAGCAATGACTCAGTAACATAATGGGATTCAATCTTTTATTGTGAGACATGGGTGTGTAGATCAGAACCCAGTCAATAGGCTTACATATAAAAAACTATGGCAAACCAAATATTGTTGCAATGCTCAATGTGGTTATAACTGTAACCACAGCTTTCCCACTCTACCAAAAATGCTAATGGAATGTTACCACTATGATTTAAAAAAGAAAAAAATATAAGAAGAAAAATTGCTTTTGAGGGGTTTTCACAGAAGGAGTTTTCTCTGCAAATGTGTTTAACTCTTTCTACATTTCTTTATAGCAACAAGATTAGGCTTTTATAGAAAATATGTTTGGGGTTTTACCTGCTAAAAGGTTTCTTTTAGGGCAGTATCTTATTTTTATGTTTACATACTTAGCATTATTTTCAAATGTAGGACCAGAATGTGGCATAGGTATGAGTAATAGGGAATAACTAGAAGGTACTTCCAATGGGAGCCTCCACATTTTTGAAGTGTTCTTCCAAATGTTCTTCATTTCTGGTCTCCTTGGATATACAAATGGTTGATTTAAAATCACAACCTGTCTTTTTTTGCAAGCATTTAAAGAGCTGTAGAGCCCATGCAACACATGGCACATTAAGGGGTTTGCTTCAGAGGACTTTCATCTCTTTTGGAAAAGTGTTTCCTTCCTTTTTTTGGAGGAAGCCAGTACCATGACTAGTCCCCAGACAAATGAAATGTGTTGCTCTGGATTTTGGGTCTTGTGTGGGTTTGTGTGTTTTGGTGTTTTTTGAGCACAGATAAGCTGTAACTGGTCCTTCATCATCTCAGTCTCACTTTCTCTGACAGTTGCTCTGCCAATATTTCATGCCCAATACAGAAGAAAATTAATAGAAATCCAGATCATGCAGTTGGCCTATTTTCTGACCAGATTTTAGCAATTTCACATCCTTAAACTCCATAACATTTTTCTTGCTGCTATCCCTGCATGAGTAATGGACTCTGTGTGGATCCTCAACCGGGTGATCTGAATGACACTGGAAAATGCATGTCTGCTTGGAACTATTTGAAAAATAGATTCACATTTTAAAAAAAATTAAAATGGAATATTTTCGTATTTATTGAGTAAAAGGAGAGTAAGATACAGGTCAAATCCTACTATAGTCTCATTTCATTTTGTCCTTCTCAGAGGATTCTTTTAAAAACTGGTTGATGAGTTGGGCTATGAGTTGTAGGTTTAGATTCCATAAGAACTGACCTATTTTTGTAGTGAGGTTAGTTACAAATACATTGCTTCTGTCTGATTTAGGACATAAAATGCCTCTGTAGTGTTCTATAACTTAGGGACAGAGATAGTGTTCCTTAAGGCTGCTTGGAGCATCTTAGACTTTTCCTCTGAAGAATCTTCTAAACAGTCAGGCTCTACCAGCTGCAAAAGAGATTTTGGGAGATCAGTGAGACCAGTCTTGCCTACGTAAACTCCTCTTTTGAGAGTCCAGTACCCTCCCCTTCCTGCTTCCTCCCACCCACTCCCAAGCTTGCAGAAGGGTTTGTTAAGTACCAGCACCTAAAACTTCCAAGGTTTTAAGAAAATAAAAATCATTGCTAAATGACTTTTAAGTATTTGCATGTGGCAAAAAAACCCCAACCAACTTATGTGGGTGTAACTCATTGAGAACCTAAGCTATGACTAAAGCAGCATGCACACTATAATATTTATCAACTCATCATTCTCCCACTAGAGCTTCAGCACTTCTGTGTGAGTACTCTAAGTTTTATTGTAACTGTAGGGAAACTGCTCTTTGAACTCTCCTCCTGTACAGCTTTAAAGGTAAGGTAGGTGTTAATCAAATGATGTTGCTGTACTTGTTTCCCAGTCATGTCTTGGCTGATGCTTCTGCTGCTGAGTGTTGCCTAGAAGTGTGAAAAACTTGTGGTTTTGAGATGATGGGTCCTTCATCCTTTAAATAATTTTTAGAGGTCATGTAACTTGGAACTAACTCAGAACAAGCTTTATAGATTCCACTGGAAGCTTATTTAGAGCAGTTGTCTTTCATAAATTTATCAAAGTTTCGAAATTGCAGCTAGTTTGCTGTGTTACCAGAGCTCTCCCTTACATTAATTTTCTCTTCTCTTTATTCTCCTCATTTCAAAGACTGTCATAATCATTTAATCTCTCATTATGCAATTAGATATGTTGCTACACATTTATTAGCAAACTTACTGTCAGACTAGTAGTAATGCTCTAATTTACACTTCCCAAAGCATGGAAATTCCTGTGTAGGAATGAAGGCTCCCTTCTTTTCCCTCCTCCACCTATCCCGAGGTGCTTGAGCAGTGAAAAGTATTGCAGGAGACTGAGATGTGTGAGTGATAAGTGCTCTATATGTTGTAACAGCTGGACATGATCAGACATGTTAAAGATGATGTATGAGGCTCGAGTGTGAGTTTTCTGCATTCATGCTGGCTGAAGATTCACCCTGTGTAGCTCCTTGGGCTTCTCTGAGAAATCTCATCTCATCCCCCAGCACAAGACAGAGCAGTTGATACCTTCCCCCGATGCACCTTCTAACAACTGATGGAAAGACTGAAGTCTTCTGGTGCAGTCCTTCTATCCAGGTGTTTCCTAGTTCTGTCTGCAGATGAGTGTTTGGAATCACAAGCAGCTCGCACCCAACACATTAATCATCGCATCATCTGGGGACCAGCAGAGAACCTGGCAGGAATGCTTGATTTTATTTAACACGCCATGTAAATTCAGTCCAAAAGGCACTTGAAATGTAACGCTTTCTTCCATTTCTGGAAGCTCAAAGGCATAATTCCTCTTAAGGATTTTAATCCAATGGACAGTAATGTATTGGGGATCCAGTGATGTCATCTGCCTGTGACTGGGTGTTAGTGACAATTAATGCATGGATTAATGATTGGAACAGTGTTGAAAGACCAGGGAGTCATGAATCTGTGTCTCTGGTATTGCCTTAGAAATACAGACTCCAATCAGAAATGCCTATGGAGTTATCTGTTCAGGAAAGCCCATCAGGCCAGTATCTGGATCCGATGCTCACGAGTATTGTGCACACTACAGGTGTAATAGTGCATGCTGAAAACCCTGTCTGGTTCACATCACCCTATTGTAGCAGTACCTTTCTTTTCTCTCTGAGCTTGTGACCTAATTATTTGTGCTGGTTTGGGCAAATTTGGAAATATATCCTCTGAGAGAAGGCAGGTTACAACCACCCCTCCCCCACCAGGTTTGGGAAAAAATAAATTTTCCTCGAAGGAAAGTGAAAGAGAAAAAAACTATTTATTTAACAAACACACAGGAAAAGGATAATAATGCTAAATAATAAAACCTCTTGCTCTGCTGAGAGAAAACCTGGGAAAATTTCAGAGTCCTTCCGTAGTCTTTCTCTCTCCCTCCTTGGAGCTGGGATGGGGTGGTGGGCCCACATCCAGGGCCAAGGCCTCGGCACAAAGTCCTCCCGATGTATTCTGATGTTGAAACTGTCCAGCGGGGAAGAAGGGAAAAATCAGAGTCCCAGGAAAACAAAGTTCAACTCTCTGGAGGAAAAGGAGCTGAAAGCTGGCTGTAAAGAAAGCAAGCTGAGTGTTTCCTTCCTCTCCTGCCACTGCTGTTAGAAGCAAGAGGAGTCTGTATCTCTCTGTGTCCTCGAAATATGAAAACCAAACTGCAAAACTGCTTTGAAGAGTTTGCTCGGTTTTTTTCTCTTCCCCCTCTCAGGCTCAGTTTAAAGGCATAGAAAGGCACAGAATTAATTTCTGGGCATAGAAGAGCAATATGGGATGCAACATCATAAAGTCACCCCAAGACAGCTTGGAATAATCCTTGTAACATATGATCTGCAAAATTCGTTCCTTGAAGCTGAAATCAGCATTTTGTCTCAAAGCTTTTAATATTACAATATTTGCTGTATAATGTTTTGCTCAAAGTGTTTTTTTTTTATTTATCTCACAGGGTGGTTTTTTTCTTTAGGGAATTTAAACCAAGAGGGAAAAAAAAGTTGATGAGCAAATTCTATAGTTCCAAATATCAAGCTAATTTTTAAAATGTTAATATAAATACTACATCGAACTAGTGAAAAAAGCTATCTCTGTGGACAGTGTACTAATATTTAATTCAAAATTTTATGGAGTAGATCCTAGGGATCATTTAGGAGTTTCACATGTGTTAAAAAAATATGAAACCCAGAAGATCTGACTGCTGTGCATTGCTGTAACACCCCTGGAACGTGGCTAACGCCCAATTACTGCATGCTTAGACTTGGATGGGAATTACAATTGAGCTGTAAAATATTTTGGCAGTTTCCAACTGTTGTGTGGTTATTAGCCAGGCATCATAAGAGAATGAAATACAGTGATTTGATTAGGTTTGTATCACGATCTGCTTAAACAAGGACTTTCAACATAAACATGTAGTGTAAAGTGTTAATCAGAGGCAGTATTTAATTATTAGCAGCTTTTCTTGAGTTCTGCAGGAGAGAATTCCTCTCTCCCAAAGATTTTAATTTCTTAAATGAGACTTGCCATACCTTTATGCTTCAGCTTTTCATTTACAAGCTTTTACTTGTTGAGTGCTAAAAGCATAACCACACCAAATTTAATTTGTCGCATGAAAATTGTGTGTATTTTTCAAGAGGATAGATTTGACAGTGTTGAAGCTAGAAAAGCTTGTGTTAATTACATATTATAAAACAAAAAGGATATTTTAATTTAACATGTATTTCTCCTTTTAGCTGAACAAGCCCTAGCAATTAGCAAATTTGAATAGTGTAAGAATTCCTGGAAAAATATATGTTAAGCCAAGTGGCACTTGAATTGCTGTTACTTTTACATGTATTTTTATTTTGAAATGAAACTAATAAAGCAAAAATATTCAAACTGCATGCAAATTAAGCTCCAGATTGTGCCAGTCCTGTTATGTTCATTAAGCTATTGAATCCTTGAGTAGTGGCTGTTATTCCATGGGGACTATTCACAGAATAAGGTACTATTCAGAGAGGTAAAGATAACAATCTGCTTTCACACTGCTTAAATAATGCTCATTCTGTTGGGCAACTAAAGCAAGAATATTCAAGCCTGTCATTCCTTCATTTTTCACTTGCTTTATTATGTAATGGTTTTTTTGTTTTCTGTGTTGTTTATGAATGGTGCTTGAGAGTGTAGCATTCTGTTTCTGGTAGAGAAGGATTTTTCAAGTGTTATCATCCTGTTTTTTCTTTAAAAATCCCTCTAAGGTAATCTTTGTTTCTCAGTTCAGTCTGTGACATCTCTGCTGTGGCTGAGACCTGAATCCAGCTGATTTGGTTTCCAGTGTTGCTTACGTGTTACTGTTTGCCTAAATACCTCATTTCACCCCACTGTAATTGGTGGGATTTTTTCTGACTGTTGTCCTGGGTTTGACCTGAACTCTTACCTCGTGGATGACAAAACCTTCCTAATGTATCCCAGATTTTAAAGTGACTTTGTGACTGTGTGGAAGTGTGCTGACTGGGAGAGAGCCTTCCTCTCTGGTAGTCCTCATGAGGAGCAGTTGAAGTGGTGGGGCTGTACTCAGTAACAGTCTCCTAAACAACTGAAAGAGTTGTAAACTGCACAGTTTTTCATTTGGAGAGTTGTTAGTGGTTATTGAATTTCCCATGTATTCAGATAGCTGTGTGCCAGGAAAAAAAAGCAAAGTGTGCTGTGCTTTGCAAGGAGATCTGATTAACATAGGGGAATTGGTGCATGAGTTACTTATGGAACGAATAATATCAGGACCTCCACGCTAGGGTTAATTTTTAAAATGGGAAGTGAGGGAGTTTTGGTGAGTGATGTGAACCAAGGGGCCAGTGTGAAGTGTTGCTTGGTGGGAATTAGGGGGTTTCCAGCTTGATTCCTGTGCTGCCAGAGCATGGAAGGAAGCTCTGCCAGGCTCCTGCTCCCTGATGGCAGCAGCCCATCGGGTGAGCTGGAGGTAAGAGACACAGAGAATGTCTGTCTGAAGCACATCCAAAAGATCATTTGGTCTTTCTACTTGGACAAAGCTCAAGTTCTCCTTTACAAAATGAGAGACTTCTGCAACCTGTTGTTAAAGACCTCCAGTAATGAAACATCCATGGCTTTCCCAGGCAGTCTTGAGTGCTTCATTATACTGTCCTATAGATTGCTCCTTCTGGTGTCTGACCTGTTGCACCTAAAGCCTATAACTTTGTTTTGGTAAACACTGGTATGGGGGACAAGGAGCTTTCTTTCTTCTTTGGAATTTTATATGCTTGAAGACTTACCATGTTACTTTTCCTTTGTAATTTTTTCATAACATTAATGACCTAAATGGGCTCCAGCTTTCTTCATGCTTTTTTTTTTTCCCCCTGATCTTTCTTTGGGCTTATCTTCCTTACACTCTGCATCAGGGGGAACTGAACATAAAATTTTTGTTGCGGTTTTGTTGATGCTGAGTGGAGTGGGAGAGGCAATATGTGTCTTGCAAGATTTATTCCTGTCTGTACATCTCAGTACTAATGTTTGTCTTTTTCACGACAACCTGATGTTGTTGACTTTTATGTTCAGCTTGAATAGACTGTTTCCCCCACATCTTTTTGTGAAGAACTGTTACCTAACCAGTTCTTCCTCATCCTGCATTTATGTAAATGATTACTCCTTCCTATGTTTCACTTGTACCTATCGAATTTCATACTGTTTTTTTCAGAACTTTACTCCTTTTTATGTGATTGGAGTTCTTCTAGTGCATTCAATATTCATACCAGCTTCTTGTCTAGTGCATCATTCACCTTCCTAATTCAGATTTTCACTGAACCCAAGAAATACTCTTGCAGAACCCCTTTTAACACATAATTCCAAGAATCATTTAAAACTAGTCTTGGATATAGTTTTCCAGCCTGTTTTGCACCTATATGAGTCTCATTAAGGCTCTGTTTTCCATGCTTCCTTATGAGGGCATCTTGAAAGACAGCTAAAAGAGCTTAGCTACATCTGTAATCTGTTATTTGATGCTTCTCTGCTCCCTGCTTCCCTCTTGTAGAAGGAACTCGGACTGCTAGTCATGATTTGTTGACGACAAATTAATGTTTATTGCTTGTATTCTTTTAACTTTCATATGCTAAGAAGGACCTTAATTATTTGTTCCTCCTCTTTTTCATTTGCTTGTCTGCATTCTTGCTATTTGTCCTTCTTAGGCATTTAAAGACTAGAAGAAAATGTAGTCTATTCCTACTCTTCTAATATTCTCCCCTGTGTTCAAGTTTCTAAACTGACCATTCATTTCAGATGTTGTTTCATGTTGGTTCTTCCAGTACCTTAGGATTACATTAAATGTGTTCAGCTGATCTGAAAGCATCTGGCTTATCTAAGCTGTTTCCACACGGGGCTGAAATCTGACCTTTCTGTGTCTGTATCAGTAATGCAAGTCTCCAACTTCCGTCTGATTTGTAGAATAAAGACAGATGTGGAAAAACAGTACTAAGCATTTCAGATGTCTCCCCATCATCTACGGACAGCTTCTCCTTACCACTGAGGGGGGGAAGCAATACTTTTGTTAATCTCCATCTTGTGATTGTTTACATAGAGTCAGCTGCTGATGCAGTAGTTTATCAAGGCAAAAACTTGTTTCCATTAAATTCTCATTTATCTATAGCTGTCCTAAGGAGCTTCAAGAATATCCATCTTTATGCCTGGTGCAGGCTCATGGATACCAGCACCTCAGGCAGGATTGTAAAATACACTGATTTTATTTCCACTGTCACCCAAGAGGTGTACTATGGCCTTCAGAGGAACTATGACATCAATACCAGGCTTAAAAATACCGAGTGCCCTAAGCACACCCAAACAGAGATTGTTTTCCTTTGTTACTGCAATACCTGCACGAATCTGACATCTCTGTTGTGTTCTCAAGTATTTAAAACGAAGATTTCTCATAGGTAAAGGCTAATGCTTCCATAAATCTGCCTATGGTTGGGCATTAATGTAAATGATGCAGTAGATTTACAAAATAGGTGACTATAAAGTTCTGAGCAATGTCACCTTAGTGAGCCAACATCAGAAGGTTGCCTGAAAAAACCATGTCTGTTGAAATGTTCAGAAGAGTGGGATAATGACTTGTGTTTATTTAATGGCTCTGTCAAAAGAAATTCCTGCAAAAGCAACAAGAGTTCACTGTTTTTAGGAAGAATTGGCAGTGACTCTCATTTTTAGTTTGCCTTGTGCTTTCTTTTAGAAGAGATTCTTGTGACCTTTTCTGACAAGCTCTAACACTTCCATTGTTTGCTGCAGGCCTTTGAAATGTGGCAGAGATAGCCTTGGGCCCAGGGAGGTGCGTTTTGCTAGTTCAGTTCACATTTAACAAAGTTAAAAGCTTTGAAAATTGCTATTCCTCATCTGTGGTTTAAGTTGCTTAATTCTGGCAACCTGCCCAAAACCCTGAACGTTCCCATTGTGGCAGAGAGCCAGGGATTGTGAACCAGCAGCATCCTGGTAGCTCATCTGGGCTTCCAGCACAGATTACATGAGAGCAGAGCCTTCAGCCCACATGCCACCGGGACAACTGGAGGAAGGAAGGTGGACACAAGGAAACTGCCTGTCTTCTGAGAGCAGAAAAATGAGGCCCCGTCCCTGCATGTCATCTGTTCATACTGTTACATTACAAATACGTGTAATCATCAGAGACTGAGCTCCGTGTTCGTTTCTGCTTAATGGTATGAGTTACATACCTTTTCTTGGGTTTTTTTAATTGAAAACACGGCGTTCAAGACAATTACACGACCTCAGGGAAGAGAAGCTAGGTGAGCCTCAGCCAATCCCTTTTTAATAGTTCAGTCTGAGAAGGAGATCACTGTAACTTTTTTCCTGGCTGTACTGACCATCAGGTGAAATTACTTCTGCATAAGTAACCAATTCATTATGTTGTCTCAGATTTGTTTCTCTTTTCCCAGTTCATTAACATAATCTTCTCCTTGCAATTAGCTAATAAATTTAGAGCTTCTCAGTCTGGTGAAGCAGCTGCCCACACTCCTGTGCGGTCCTGTTCTTCTGTGCTAAGAACATCCACAGGGGAGGTTGTCATCTGGAAATAAATTGTCTGTCTTGCTCTTAATTGATTGCCATGAGCAGACAGCCTTGTGTCCTGTTGCGCAAGCGAGGCAATTGTCCAGCAGTTGATGTGTTGTGACTTTTGGTTCTGAAGGTTTAGAGTTTAGTTCTGAATTCTTGGGTTCTTTCATCCTTTTAAATCCCTGACAATGAAAACCAAACAAAACCCTAAAAGACTCGGCTAAGAAAATGTTACTTCATTACTAGACAAAGTAAAAGGCAAAAGGAGGCTACCAGATAATTACAAAAATTACAAAATTAAGTACTTAGAAGTAGCCTTTTTTACTGCAGTCTCTCCCATCTTTGTGCACTGGATGCCTGTAGGTTATATACATGTGCACATTTCAATTGTATGGTCACATACTGTAATTTTCTACCAGACCACTTCCTTGGTGCTCAGAGTAAAAGTAACCAGAAGCAGCCATCTGCAGGTTTGCTTTCCTTTCTTTGCCCAGGAATGGTTTGGAAAAGCTCTTTCCAGACTCCTGGCCATCAAAATATATAACAAGCAACTGAAAACCCTTTTGCCTGAAATCATTAGACCTGCTTGACCAACTGATAACTTGAGGTGTGTCCCAAGGATTTCACCTTCCTCTTCACCTTGCCACATTCAAATATGAGAGCATCGTGTCAGCTCAGGCGGATGTCTCAATGTTGGGTTGTGATTGAACATGGACCGGTTTGGTTGTGCCAAAATTAAACCTGTAAAATGATAAGCAGTTAAAAGCTTATGCCTAAGGCTTTTGAGATAAAAGTTTATATTTTATTGCATATCCACATTAGCTGTAGGCAGAATCAGAAGAGTGAGGAAGGCGAAGTTTTAAGATGTCTGCTGCTGATGAAACCTGGAGGTTACCTAAATGCTTGTTATTAATCATATATAGGAAATAAATTCAGTGAATCTGTAACTTGTGACCATCAGCTGGGTTTTCGTATCTCCTTCATTTTTAGGGACAGTAGGAACCAGAGACATTTTGCACCATGCAGATAGAGAGCACAAAGTTAAAGAATGTACTCCTAAATGGATAAGTTTGTGTATCAGAGTAACAGAACAGCAGAACTAACATTTCTTTCTAGGAAATGTGTATTTTCTAATACATGCATGATCTTCCCTTACTAGAAGCAAAGAGCAATGTCACTTGTAATTTGATATGTCACTAAATTGCAATCTTATGGTGACCTGCTATGTAAAAAATGCCTAACTACCCTAAGTAAAGAACATCTCAGCACAATTGGGTCATGAGGATGTTTTTTCCATGTTTGGAGTAGAACAGAAAGCTGTTCTATCCTATCTTTGCAGACTCTTTCCATATTGTATTTGATATTCCTGACACTAGTAAAATCATCTTTTTACTTAGGTCCAGACTGTCCCACAGCCCAGAATAAACAAAATTGAATTCATGTTGGACATATACAGACCTTGCCAAAGGCACAAATTCTATTAAATGAGCCATATTCAATTTCTAATACTTCCGGGCTAATGGGACATTCCTATGGGTGAAGTCCTGTGTTGTTTGAAAAAAAAATTCTATAGTATCATTTTGAGGATATCAAAGTATCCATTTGACTGAAATGTATTTGGTGTATTGTTTCTACTGCACCTTTATACAGCTTTTCAGACTGTTCAGTTCAGCTGAATTTCCTATGCTTCTTCTACATCCAGCTACATGCTGCACATTTTCCCTCACCTGCTTGTGCCTTACTCTCATTTACCTTATCTTGCATTTTAATGGTTGCACAATTTCGAGTGAGCTCAGACAGTGTCGTGGTTTTGATAGGGGTACGGGAAAATCCCTTTTGTTTTGCTCAGTCAAATAAGTTAGAAGCCAGTGTCTGTACTTGCCTCTTGAGGGAAAAAAACTTGTTTGTTCATTGTTTGTAGGTCTTCCCTATTCTGACTTCCAGCCCTATCTCAATCTTAGCTTCCTCTCCTGCAGTTAATTACCAATCCTGGGTGTTGTCTCAGCTCCTTTCCTCTTCTAGGAGTTGTGTTCATTAATATAAAACTCAAACCACATAAGTCTTCCACCCTGATTACAAAACTTTTTTTCCCCCTTACTCCTCTCAGCATCTTTCTCTTCTGGGCTTCAACACTGCCTCTTACTTTCTTTAAACACCTCTACCTCCATGCAAGCCATCTACAAGCCCTTGAGGTCCTCAGACTGAGCCCCTACAGTCTTCATGCTGGCTGCTCTCTCTGCCACTGTCCCATAGCCTCATGTTCTCATCACAGTTCCAGTCTTGGTTTTCTTCTCCTGAGTGTTGGGCTGTGTGTCAGAAATGCAGCTCAACTCTTGCTCTGTGAGCCATCTCTGTGCCTGGTGCTGCGTTCCTCAGAGCAGCAGAACAACTATTTGAATATTTTCAAGCGCCGGGATGCAGCCTAATACTTTAAGCTATTGTCCTCTTGTTAGCGTAGAGTAATGGTCTGATGGGATAATCTCCCAAGAGAAAAAATACATATACTATAAAACATATTAACTGAGCTTCCAGGATGTGTAAAAAGAAGAATAGAGACTTCAGTGCTTTTGTTGCATGTGAAACGAAGATATCCTGAAGCCAGTGCTGACTCCAGCTGATAAATCCATCCACATGATGCTGCATTTAGATCAGAGCTACCATGTGAGGGACCAGCCCTGGAACCTCTGCGCTTGCTGTGCGGTTGCTCCACAGCTGGACAGAAGCCAGTTGTGTTAGATTCCATAACCTGTTGATGAGTGAGCAGCTCTGGCAATCTGGTGTGGATATCTCGGGCTTTTTAGTGGCATTTCCAGCCGAGTTTGCAGGGACTTTGGCTTTTGAGCTCAGAAAACCAAGTCATGACTGCTGGGTCATTTAGAAGAATTGTGTAGTCAGTACTTAAAAGAATGATATAAGAAAAAGGTTATTAAATTTTCATTTCATCTGATTAGTTCCTACCAGTCATGTAGAGCAAATACATGCTAGAAATAGGCACTTGGTAGTAACTGTGTTTGCACCAAGCCAGTAATTAATATGTCCAACATACAAATATAAAAAAAAAATGTTTTGCCTAATGATTTTTCACACACACAAAAAACAAACTCAAAACTAACATTCATTAACTCCTCTGAAGGCATGTCAAGTGCTCACACACAGTTCTGCCTTTACTCATGTATTTCCATTGTGTCTGGAGATGAATGCTTTTATCGTAGATTAAACAACGAAAGCTTTGACGCAGGTGGTGATTAGGAGCATAACATTGTCATAGTATTAACTGCACCTTTATCAAAAAAACCGTGGACTAATAAGTGTGGAAGGAAAACCTTTTACAATTTCTGCTTTATCAGGTAAGAGAAGAGAAAATTGTGCATGTTATGCACATTATGCACGTCCTAAATCTTCCATATTCTGGATAAAGTGCTTTTAGAAAATCTAATGTAAGTGGAAAGACAAATATGGAAAAAAACCTCCAGCTTAAATACAGATTTTCAAGGAAGTGTAGTCCATGTTTTTAAACATCGATAATTTTTAAATAAAATGTAAAATTCTGCTAAATGTATTGTTTTAATATCTTAGGATTTCCTTTTGTAAAGCCTGGTTTTAAATTCAGTTACATCTTCAGTTTGTTAGATAAGTAATTAAAGCATTTAAATGGCAATGTTGCCTAAGGCAATTTCAGAGTTAACCAGAAAGCATTTAGGTGGTGACTGGAAAATGTAACATTTTCATAGAGAGTTTCAGCAACAAGTATTAAGACTTTATAATTAGCATTTAATATATCTGATAAGTAGTGCTCTATGATTTGAAGAAATAGCTTTGTGCATTAAAAATTTGTTAAAATATCATCTTTCCACAATGTGCTATTTTAGTTATTTTCTCTCAGTAGTGTTATTTCCATATAGATAACTTACAATAGCAAATGTATTTTAAGTAATGTCACACCTTATATTTGAGGCCAGTGGTTTAGTTACTGGGTTTTGCTTCAAGTTGTTAAAAAAAAAAGGCAAAAACATCATCTTAATTACTTCACTGAATCGGGAGTACCTGTCTGGCAGCTCCTATGCAATATTTTTTTCTCTGATTGAAATCTTGTGCATGGTAAAGTTTATAATTTATTGCTGCTTTTCCTTCCCTATTCTGTACATCCCTGTTAAAGCTGTTAATTCAGTGTATTTAGAGATATTTGTCTCATCGTTAATGGATTTGTTCATGCTGATTTGAATCACTGACAGGATTACAAACCGTAAGCACTTTATAACAAGTTATTTTGTACATATGATGTAGTATTAAAAATAATTCTCAGCAAGGTATACCTTATGCACTTTCTTTATGAGTTAGCAGTGCTTCTGCCTGGTGAGAAGGTAGTGTGTTTATACAACAACGTTTTAGGGCTGATTGTGACAGTAAATGAAAAATTACTTCCCTGGCTCTGTACGGGATTTTTTTCCCCCAGAAGCAGTGAAAACAAATGAGTTGATAGCAGCTAATTGCTGAGCACTGACAGGCTTCAGTCAAGGGGGGGCATCGTTGGTCTTTCACAAATAGACAATAACAAGTAAATCCATTTGACCATAAACTTAAGTGGCTGTGATATAGTAAATTACCTGCTCCTAATTTGTCTTAATTTGGGAACTCTCTAGCTCTAAAGTGCATCAAGAGCTTGTTTGTTGTGTATATATATGCTTTTAATTCTATTACATTGAAAAAATAGGGGATCTCAGTTATTTCAGTATAATTCAGATGTAGGATTTGCATCAGTCGCATTCTGCCTGTTCGATTAGATCTAAGAAGTTTTTAAAGTGACAGTATTTTTCTAGGGAAATAAGTGTGTATGTCTTGAAAACATCTGCTGCAATCAGTTTGCTGAATTTGAGGAACAGCGGATAGGCTGACAAATGCCAAATGCCTGAAGTATTCTATTTTATTTCTTGGTTTATGCCTACAAAAATATTACTAAAAGGGTCAAAATAACTTTTTTGGAAATGGTCGTTATTAGCTAATGATGGTCTAATGGTCATTAGCTAATGACACTTGTTAGAAACCACCCTCTAATAACAATTTTCGTCCGAAATTCCTTTTCCATGTAGAAAAGCTAAAGCCTGGAAGAGGCGGCTCTTCGGGTATGTACTTGCCTCTTGGAAGTGGTTGTTCAGAAACACGGTGCCATAATTACCTTTATGCAATTGCTCACTGGCACAGAAAGAGCACCAAAAACTGTCCTCTGGAGCCTGTACCAGAGGAATCCATCAGTCCTATATCGTGACTTCGATCGTGAATGGGCTTGTGGGGACGCTTTTCCATGGCTGCATTTTTTGGGAAGTGTTTTCAAGGCTGTGTGTCACGGGCTGTGCAGGACTGTGCTGTAAGTGTTTCAGCGTGGGTGTTTCCACTGGTACAATTCTTGGCCTCTTCTCCTGTGTAGATCTGGAATCCTGTATATCTGCATCCTTGGGAGACAAGTGCCTAGGGCAACAACTGTAGATAATAACTTGCGATTTGTGTCTTTTGCAAGTTACAGTCATTGTAAACTGACAGCTGTGAAGGACCTAAACTCACATCAAAGGATACAGATCATCTAGTTAGGTCAATTAATGTTAATTCTCATCTTCCATTAAATTCTTTTATCTTCTCTCTTTTTCTTTTCTTTTTTTTTCCAGCCAAGCCCAATACCAAGTCCTGTTTTGGGGAGAAAGCCAAACGCTAGTCAGTCATTGCTCGTGTGGTGCAAAGAAGTTACAAAAAACTATAGGGGAGTGAAAATCACCAATTTTACCACGTCGTGGAGAAATGGCTTATCCTTTTGTGCAATATTACATCACTTTAGACCAGACCTAATGTAAGTTGTATACTCTGCCTGCATAAGCTAACTCTCATAGAAATACTGAACGATTTTTAAACTTAAAAATCAAACACCAGTGCATTTCAGCATTGAACTGTTTTCACCCTTTCCTTTCTAAGAAACTAGGTTTATGAATGCTCAAACTTTGTGACCTCTTTGCTCTCCCTTGTTGCATAAACAATTATTTCTCCCCTCTCTGTGATTTGTTTTTCTTCTTCTTAATCTTATACAAAGAACTGACTTCAAGATGATTATGAGAATTGCACCAGTGTTGAAATGAGATGAGAGGAATAAGCTCTTTGTATGCTGACAAGGACGGATTACCTCCTGGTAAATTTGGTTGTCAAGGCTGGCCTCTAGTCCCTGCCTTAACTTCTTTTTTAGATGGAGAGCTTCAGGCAATGAAACATGTAATCGGTGTTTATTTATTTATTTATTTATTCCTTTAATTTTCCACACTATTAGTTTTGTTGATTGAATTGCTGTGAAATTGCTAGTTACTGTATGATATTATTGTATGTCAAATTTTTAGATTTAGTTTGTTTTAAAACTGCTGCTTTTATAAAATACTGTATATACCCACTGTGCCATTTTCTCCCTCAGTGACTACAAGTCCCTGAATCCTCAAGATATTAAAGAGAACAACAAAAAGGTAAGAACTGCCAGGCAAAAAAAAAAAAAAGAAAAAAGAAAAAAGAAAAACACATAGCTTCAATTTTGACTTCACTGCAGGTTTTTATTAATTTTGGGGAAGTGCAGTTGTTTTGTAAGGCCATAACTGCGGCTCACAGAAGGTATTCGGCCTCCCGCGGTTCAAATCGGATGCATTATTGACTCAAGTTTGTCATGGTTTTAACATTCACAACAAGTGCGAGGCTGGCATTAGAGTTTAATATCTGTATGGCCTACATTAACTGTGAAGGCAGAGGAGGGGCCTGGCCAGCCTTCTGTGAGCACTGCTCGGATTTTTCCAATCAGCCACGTAATTAAAAAAATGAAAAACGTAACTGTTCTTGGACTGTGGTACACAAGGCTTCTCTTGCTGTTGTTTTAACAAGGCTCTGGGAACTGGGCATGGTTGATGTTGCTTTGATGGTGATGGTTATATTTTTAAAGATGAAATTTTACACCTACTCTTGCACTCCATCAGCTGAATAAAGTGGTGTGCACAACATGGGAGGTTTAGGATAAAAGGTGTTGAGATACTACTTTACAAATAAATTAAATGCTAGCAACATAGTTAATAGCCTTGTGCTGTGCAACTGTTTTAAACCACTCTTTGTAGGTGCAAGATGTAAAAAGTTTCTCTGGAAGAAGCAGGAATGCATTTTGGGAATCACCGGAAGACTTTTTATTTCTGCTCACTATTTTAGACAAGTTACAAGCTTCAGTTGGGCCCTAGGGACATGTTTAGAAATTACAATTTTTATGTGAGTCACTGATGATAAAATTGTTCCTGAAGATCATCTGAAAATTGTTTTTAAGTATCTGCCTTCTTAATGCTGTGATTTTCTTTGTATACTGCTTTAAAAGGCACTAAATTTAACTGGGATGAAGGTATAAAAATAGACTTTGAATAAATTAACCAAGTTTAGTATTATATAGCAAACATATCTACAATCTAGTATTATTTACTTACGTGGAATTTCTGAAAGTGCTTTATTAAAATTCATTTTGTTTATATTTTAATGTGCCTGCACACTTATGTGTTAGGCAGGGAGTTACTTGTCTTTAATTTAGTACTTAAGTATTATAAATAATGAAATATCTCTGAGCTGCTCCTATCTAATGAGTATTTGGCTGATGATATTTTTTTTTATTAAAATACGAGGACTTATAATGACCTAAGTGGATTATCTGTGACATCACAGTATTTTCTGTGACCATATGTTTTTTGTATTTCAAGTTTTGTTGAGCGTCTGGCCTAATTAAGCCAGATTATAAAAAAGAAAGAATAGATTATTAATTAAAAATGTTAGCAGTATGATCGGTCGTCTTTTCTTTGTGAAACTGTGATGGCAAACAGTGAACTTTTTTAGCCTGTCTTTCTAAAAGAATATAGTTCCCAGAACTGAAGAAATAGTGATTGTTGTTATTGTGCACTTTTTTTCTTTCATCACTTGGCCGGCCTTTGCCTGACAGCTACACTGAGTATCTCAGTTGCTTCCTGCAGATTTATTTCCTGGTCTCACACAGTTCTGCCAGATAACCCCGTGTGCCCTTGGTTGGAGTGAATGCAGCACTGCCAACAATGGCTGCCTAGAAATTCCATGCAGATATGTAACACATTTGACAATGATTCCTCCTGACCAATTAAAATAACATCTTTGGATGAATAGGATGATTGTCTTTGTCTGAAGCAGCTCTTTTTTTTCCTTTTTTTTCTCTTTTTTTTTCTTTTTTTTTTTTCTTTTAACATTTTTCTGCCTCCCCCCTTCTCCCCAGAAGGGAAACCATAGATTAAAGGTTAACCCATAAGAGTGTATTTTCCAGAAGTGCAGGGCCTTGTTTGTATTTTAATAAAAAAAGAGAAGGAATCTTTAGAGACAACTGTTTCAGTGCAAATACTGAGTGTAATTACAGATGGAAATGCACTCTTACAAAAGGCACATCATTGGAGGTTCTTTATAACACACACCCACCACTTGCCAGTTTGGTGCTGCCACTGATGCTGAATAAAAACGGGTATTTACCTGTGACATCTGATCTTGGCCAATATGTCAGTGTGTTACAGAGTTGGGAAATGATTGGAATATTGCCTGTGGTGATTGTGCTGATGGATTCCAATTGATGTCTGTCAATCAGCTTGTCAGTAAATTTTTAAAAAAGAAAAAACTTCATTGGGAGATAAGTAAATAGGCTTAGTGCCCTGAGTATACATACATTAAAAAAAAAAAAAAAATCCCAAACATCTACTACATTGGCATCAGTCCGAATTGGAAGGTATTTTTGGTGCACATTGCAAATTCAAATTTCTGTCAGCAACAAAAGAGAAACCAGGATTATCTTTGAGAAAATTACAAACACTACAGGGATACTTGCCCAGCTGGTCCAAAAAGTTGTGCTTCTACTTAAATCTCAGATATCCATATTGCCTTCCCAGTAGCGTTAGAGAGCTAATTTGATTTAATATGTCCGTTTGATTATTATTAAATAATAATTAAATTAAAAATAATACAAAATTTATTAAACTTACAGCATACTGGCACTATAGTTCCTTATCAACAATGGAAATATTTCATGTTGCTACTACGTGTCCTGCACTTTAAAAATATAAGTTACTAAACAAGACTTCGGCTGGTTCTTTGACAGGGTGAAGGAATGAGAAGTAGAAGGGCACAACAGTATGGTTCTAATAACGAATTTCTGGTTTTAATTATTGTTTAGAGAAGCTTGTTTCATTTGAGAGATTTTCTTGTGGGAATATCTTCTGGAGGTTCAATTATCACTTTCAATTTTTATGATGTTTTTTTCTCCCCTCAGTTCTTTGCCATTTCTAACAAAATTCTCAATACATTTGAATTCAAGTGATCATCTTAATAAAATATTCCATTTTTGAAAGGAATCTTTTTAAATTATACATTTAAATACAAGAATTCAGGGGTAGTATTGAGTCAAAATGGAAAATATTCCTTACCTTGAAGCTGGAGTCATGTTTTTATAATAGGTGTTCATGCTTACCTCTACAATTTGATTCCACAAAGTCATAAGCACATATCTAATTGCGTGTGTAGGAGGTGCTTGTTGGCATCAGTAGGATCATGTAGAAGCAGAGTTAAACATGCAGAGAAATAAACATTTGCAAAAATCGAGGCTGTTATGCCTCTGTTTAACAGAAATAATTTGACTTGGAAAATTGACTCTGTTAATACCATGTTACAAACTGTTAGAAATATGATGCGTTTAGAAATATGCTGGAATATCAAGAAGCTCCCAGCTTTTCTAGTAGTGAAGGAAAACCCATCACATGCTGCTGTATGGACAAATCCAGAACAAACATTTGCTATTTCTAGAGCTACTGTCTGTAGAACATTGGCATGCCAGGGTACTTTGAAAGGAGAGAAGCAAAAATGTGTGTGAGAGTGAGAGGGGATGGGAAATAGGTATCAGGCATCAGTGGGAAATAACTGTGTTTAATCCCAGGCATCACCAGAAGAACTGAGCAGCCAAAAAAAAAGGGATTGCAGCCGTACTGAGACTAT
This sequence comes from Corvus kubaryi, assembly GCF_017639235.1. NCBI lineage: Eukaryota > Metazoa > Chordata > Aves > Passeriformes > Corvidae > Corvus > Corvus kubaryi. Next base: position 1,185,099 of record NW_024581128.1, read on the forward strand.
CCATCAATCCGAATTCAATCCTGCTGTAGTGTTACTTTTCAGCAAGTACTTTTCCAGGCAATTCTGAAACACTGTCCCCGCCTTCATTTTACAGACCCTGGGAGATACTCATAGAATTTAGTTTTATTAGCATATAAATAAGAAATTGAAATTATAAAAGGAGTTTAGGTCAAGTCATGTCTATGGGCTTTGGCTGCCCTGGACTGCTGTGCCTGTCCTTAAGTCCTTTCAATCTTCAGATGGTAATTCCCACTGCCTGCAGTGTGGGGTAACAAGTTATTTATGCCACTGAATCAGCACTGACCCACTTAGCAAACAACACATCCTGGTGTTACCTTTAGTCTACAGACAACATGGGTGGCTTGCTACACATTCATGCCCAGCCTGGTTTCTGCTGTCGTATGAGCATTCATCATTCCTGGTATCTGCCGTGCTTTAGGCTGCCCACCCAAATCCCTGCACTGCTCTCCCTTAACTCGCTGTTCTGTGTGCTCCTCATGTCTGTTCAGTTCCACCCATCTTGTCTCCCTCTCCTCCATAGCCAGCCTGATCCTGCTCCTCCAGCTCTGTTTCCCAAGACCATGTAAATGATAGCTGTCCCTCTTCTACCATCTGAGTTGCTTCCATTCCCTCCCACCGATCATTTTGCTGCTGTTCTGCTCCATCTGGAGTTTTGTATCAGCAAATACATAAGTCATGTTTGCTGCTGCCACTCCTGTATCTAAGCACAGCTCTGTATTTATAAATGGCATAACAATCTCTCATAATAATAAACTGTCTCAAGAAATACCACACCAGAGACCATCAATGATTTTAGGCCCAATCATTTTGCATGGGGAAAGCCAGAAGAGCTTAAAAATAAATTATTCAGACCATTTCTATGTCTTATAATATTTCTATTATTTGTTATTACGGCATAAAAATTACTTCACCTAAAATGCTTTGGGAAGTTATACATGAGCATGAGGTATACATACAGAATTTCAGGAAGATAAATTCCAGCTTTTAGAAGCAGAGTTTGAAAAGAGCTGAAATGAAAACTATTTGACCCTTGAGTAGGGAATGACATTGCAAGGAGAAGGAGAGAGCCTCCTTTTCTCAAAGCAAACAAAATATCCAGGTCTGCTGAGAGTAGGCCAGCCCGGCCCCATGTTCTGTCTCACTGTTGAATACCTACTAATATGAAAGCCAAGAGAATTTTTAAAACCCCATAATTGATTTCTTTTTTTCCCCCATTCTTTAAAAACTAAAGAAATTAAAACTAAAGTAAAAATGTAAAGTGGAAGAGTTGAAGCCAGAAGCCAGTGATGTGTGTTACTCTTTCCTTGTGAAAGGACAGTCTTCTCATCCATGTCTTAAATTTAGCATCTGGTTTTGTTCAAAATAGTGTAGGATCAACTGTGAACATTGTAAGCCCCTTCAGGAGACAGTGAAAAGGAGCTGCAGGATTCCTGGGGGAGGAAAAGCCCACATGCTTTAACTGAGTGCATCTATGCTAACAGGAGGCCTTTTAAAGGCTTCCTTGAAACACAATATTGTCTTCCAAGGTTAATCCAGGATAGTAATAATTAATTGTAAATTGAGAAACAGCTTTAATTCTTCAAAACTAGAAAAACCTGATGCACCAAGCCCACTCACTTAAAGGGCCAGCAGTAAGAAGACAATGTGGCCTCACAAAGTGGGAGGCTTGCAACTGTTGGGCCTTTAGAAATGAAAGTGAAATGGGAATGATTTTCACTCTCTCTTTCTTATAAATTTACCATCAATAAATGTTTTTAAAATGCATTTGCTTGATGGATTAATGTGATTTATGTCTAGTGTCAAGTAATCTGTGGTGGTGTTCTTTTTGGCTATCTGGACATAGTTTTTCATCAGCAGAAATCACTGCAATTACATGACCAACAGAAGGCAGAAGGTTGATCATCAGTGATAAAGCTCAAGATGGATTAGTGTCGTGTTTCTTATATCTTTGTTCCTTATCTTAAAAAGCTATCTTGAGTTCCTTTTTTTTTCTGGTCCAACTCTTAGACTTTTTTTGTTTGCTTGTTTCCTGCTACTTGAGTGAGAACCATTTAAAATACTGGTAGGTTTTCTTAGTGCAAAAAGAAAGGCTTTCAAGCTGCAGTTTCATGAATAGCTGTTTACTCATAGAAGTGTCATCATTTTGAGTAACCAAAGATTTTAGTATAATATGGCATTGAAGTATGCTAAAAATATTTAAAACAATGCCATTTGAGTGTTTTTGCTGGTTACCTTCTCTCAATTTGCTTTGCTGTGAAGATACCCTGGGAGATATGTAGAAGCCATGAGGAAAAATCAACGAGCTGGGTGTTGGATGGTGCACCAAAAAGTAGTAATGATTAAAATCAAAAATAAGAAGTAATAGAGTCAGAGCCATATTCTTCCTGTAATATTGGATGTGTCTTAGGCTTGCTTATTTTGACTGAAACTTTCACTTGCATTCTTGAGATGCTGTGATACGTAAGAAGCTGCCACACTGTGATCTTTACTTTTTCTGTCTTTAAAGGCATACGACGGGTTTGCCAGTTTGGGAATATCACGATTGCTGGAGCCTTCAGACATGGTTTTGTTAGCCATCCCTGACAAACTCACTGTTATGACCTATCTCTATCAGATAAGGGCACATTTCTGCGGCCAGGAATTGAACGTGGTTCAGATAGAGGAGAACAGCAGTAAAAGCACATACAAAGTGGGGAACTACGAAACGGACACAAACAGTTCTGTCGACCAGGAAAAGTTCTACGCGGAGCTGAATGACCTGAACCGGGAGCCCGAGCTGCACCCACCAGACAGTGGTTTGGCAGACTTTGCCTCTCAGGATGACTCTGTGTTTGTAAACGACAGCGGTGTTGGTGAATCTGAGAGTGAGCATCAGACTCCTGATGACCATTTGAGCCCAAGCACAGCTTCCCCTTCTTCACGCAGGACTCGAAGTGACACAGATCCACAGAAATCCCAGCAGAGCTCTGGAAGGACTTCTGCGTCTGAAGAAATTGGGAAGTGTAGCAGTACAGACACAACACAAGTGCAGCCTGTGTTGGGAAGGAAGAAATTGCTGATAACTGACACTTTAGACTTCAGTGACTTAGCACATGTCAGTGATCAAAAAGAGGATATGTCTCCCACAGTTGCTTGTGAAGATAACAACAAGAAGAGACACCAGAGCTTAGACAGTACCCCTGGTTTCTCAGAGCAAGAAAAGCTGGGATGGATAGGATCCACAGAGAGCACAAGAGCAGATCCCAGTTCACCTGTCACAAAACCAAGTTTATCTCCTACTTCTAAGCCTGGATACTCCTATAATATGGATACAGATCTTGCGAAGAAACCACATGCTTCTCCGAGGCAAACAGAATCTGATTCTGACAGTGATGCCAGAACAGCTGTAAATCATGCAGATCAAACTGCCAAAACAGCCCAGGTAAGACATTTATGTCTGTGAGTTAGGATGGAGGTGCTGTTTAAGTTCTTTCTCTGTGTTTGTAATTTACACCAAATCTTCGGCATAAATGGCGAGGTGAGCAGTGTATTTTTTTGGGGGGGCAATAAATATTTTGCCTGAGAAGTAGGTGGTGCTGAAAAACAGTCATTACATGAGAAACTAATTTATAAAAATTGTCCCACTGGTGATCTTTCCAATCTCTCTTCCATTAAAGAAAGTTGTGTTCTCAGCTATCTCAGAGATGGTTCCAAAACTCTTGCCACTGTCTGTGGCAACACATTTCCTCCGAGTGTTGTGTACTGAAGCCAAAACTGGAAAAACATATCAATTCATTAGAAAACGTAAAGCTTTGAATACCTGAAAATTTACTAAAGATATTTCAAAATCTTGTCTGGGAAACCACAGAGTCTTGTGAACATAGCCAGGATGGTGAGGTAGAAACTCCAGACTGCTAAATTGTGCTGCTTTCCATTGAGTGGCCTAAGGCGTGTTACTTCACCACAATATCATTTTCCTTTCTATAAAGATAACACTGTATGCCCACCTACCTTGCAGATTTATTGTGCAAATGGAAGTTGAGTATTATGTATGTGCTGAGTATTATCAATAAATCATATCATCATAAAAATATGTAAAACATGTTATCACCTCCATTTGAAAAAATGCCAAAGCAGGCTTATAATTTTACCCCTCTGAAGAGTTTTCTTGAGTTTGGGCTTTGTGCCATTAGCTCTGGTAAGAAAAGAATATATCCTGTCTTCTGGTAGTGTGAATTGCTTCAAATGTTTTTATGGATTTTTTCTGAGTAAGCACCATAAAGATTCATTTTATTGCAAGAGAAGCAGTCTGTAGATGGGTGATAATGGCCAAATATTGGTTCCAGAGCCAGCTAATTCCTTTCCTTTAATCAGTGAAGTCTTGTGAGGTTTCTCTTCTTCATCATTGTATCATCATCATCATCTTTGTGTACTGGATGAGAAAGGAACAGCTTGGCCCATAAAGAATAGAAGAGCAGGAGGAGACAGGATTTGTTCTCTCTGAAAATTTTCATGGGCAAGGGTGTAACAGGCCAAGAAAAAGCAAGTGTTGGCTTTAAAGGTAGTTTTTTGTTGTTAATTATCTGTGCATTTGCACATGGTAATAAAATCTCAGATGTGAGGCTCCCTCTGAACCTACACCAGTTGTTGGTTAGAGTAAACCACCTCCATTTCCACATGGTTGCTGCAGTAGCACAACAGGCAACACCTGCCCCAGCTCTGGCTCCTGTAAAGGCATTTTCCCAGTCTTCACAGTTGACCTTGACTAAGAAGCCAGCCCTTGGGAGCATGTCTGTCTGGGAGCTGCTCATGTTCTCATGTTGCCTGTGCAGAACCCCCTTTTGCCATTTCTGCTCTGCAAATATACTCAATCCTGTGTATGAAGAAGGGATTTTCTTGTGGATATTCATAAGTTCAGTAGAAGCAGATATTTTTGCAGGGTTTTTTGCCTTGTACCCAGCCTCTTTGTGTTCAATTTAAGTTGTAAGTGAGTGGTACCCATATGAGTAGCCAACAAAGCATTTTTGTTGTAGCCATATTTGCATACATATTAAAGTAAATAAGTAAACAACACAGCATGTTTGACATGGCTTCTGTGAACACAGTTGGGTTTTTCCACAGTTGCAGTTTAAAGGCATTAAATATTGATAGAAATTAAGTTTTAAGGGGAAGGAAAAGAACTCCTATTTACATTATAAAGGCCTATGACTTTTTTTTTTACATTCTGATCATCTTTTCGTTTCTATAGAATGCTGTGTCACCTCATGAAGACATAATTCATGTGTCTCCTGACCGTTATTGTATAGGAAGGCCTCTGGCTATTAACTACTGTATAAATGTTCAGTACCCTGAGGCTGCCTTGCTGTTAATTATATTTCTTTGTTTTTAAGCAACGTATGTTGTCAAGACAGGAGGAACTTAAAGAACGAGCAAGAGTTCTGCTTGAGCAAGCAAGAAGAGATGCAGCTTTAAAGGCAGGGAATAAACAACTAACCAGTACCCTCATCCCAGCCCGCAATAAGCAGCTGAACGATGTAAGAATCATTGGCCAGTCTTGCAGTTTACAGAGTTAAAATGCATTGTATGTGCTGTTGGGGGGGGCATGTCCTTGCAGAACATTTCTTCTCTGTGTTTGATGTGTCATGTGTCCTTCATTCACTTTTAAAGCCTGTTTCTCCTGGTGTTATGGCCAACAGAAAGGTGTCTCCCACTTCCCTGGAAGCAGAAGTCTGGGAGCACCTTCTTTGATTGGCACTATAGTTTCTGGTGGGATGAAACTCAAAAGTTACTTGTTAAATGCTGGTGAAGTAATTTGTGCTATTTTGGGGTACTTCTCTTTCAGTTAATGTAAGTCATTTCCTTGAGCCTCTGATGTGAGCTCCTTGCTGCTTTAGAAGTGGTGTTGCAGTGGATGGAGCTCCTTGCATCAGTCTTGTAAAAGAGTTGATGGAATGATTCCACATAATCACCAAAGCTGATTATGCTGGTGAGGGGGGAAGTGGAGCTGGGGAATGAGCTCCAGTGTTGAAGCAGCTGTGGTTGCATCTCCAGTGGCTTCCATGGTGACCTGGAAGGATCCCTACTCTCTGGAGATGAAAGCTGATTAATTTTTATGCAAACTTTTGCAATGCTGGTTTTGTGATTCTAACTATTGCACATTAGAGACTGTACTGGCAACTGAGAATGTAAATGTAACTGTAAATGAAAAATAATGATACAGAGAAAGAAAATCTTTACAGGTTCCCACCTTTCAGAGCTCAGTCCTGAGGGGCAGATTCTCCTCTTTACAAAAATGGGATCATACAAACAAAAAATGAAGATAGTGATTTACGTGTCTCATTTCATTCTTTTAACTCTCTTGGATCCATGCTGGTTTTTCTTTTTTGTAGAGATACCTCTCTGTAGACTGACACTTCATTTTACTTTGAAATATTTTCATATACGCAGACAAGTGTTATTTGTATCATGATATATAAACAAATTTTTTCTTATTTTGTTTTTTAAGTTTTTCCTAGATATGTATATTTTAGTATAAATTTCACTTTGGACTTTTTTTTAAAATTACCTTTTCATAAAGAAAATGGCATTAGAGGAGAAGTTACCATGGCAACTACTCAGGCAGAAACAACTGTAATTAAAGTTGCCTAACATTTTTTATTACATGCTCCGATTTTCAAAGGTTTTACAACTTTGCTAGTATTTCATTGTTTGAGCTGAAATCTTCCCTGTCAGCTCTTCTGCCTCAGGGTAATATTTTTAATTTTTTTAACTTAAAAAAAAACCTGTTCAGCTATTTCCCTGTATTTGCTTGGATAAAGCATTGTTTTACCCATATTAAAAATAAATAAAATTTGGGCAGAAGGTTAGATTCCCTTGAAAAATCTGTTCAAAACAGTCAAAGTGGTGTTAATACCACAGTCTTGTCAGAGAGCCTTGAAGTTCAGAAAAGTTCCTAAGTGTCAGTAAAAATTGTCTGTATGGACACTGCCCAGGAAGAGCCTCTTTTACCATTGCTCTCCTAAGGATTGGGGCCCATTCTGATGCAGGTCATAGGAATGGGAAACAAAACTTTCTCTTCTAGACTCAAACTCCTGCTAATGAAATCCAAACAGGAGTAAAAGGAGCTGCCCCACTGGCATACAGAGAAGAGATGCCCTGGGTAGGTGGCAACGTGAAGTTAGACAATAATGAAGATGGTGTCCAGGCCATGAAAACCAGCTGAAGGGTAGGAGATGGTGAAGGGTTTTCAGGGTGAGAGTCAGGACTGTGTAGTTCAGGCAGCCAGATTACCCACGGGACCTTATTTCATTTGTTACAGAAGCTGAAAAATTAATTAGAAGCCTGCTGGAAAGGGAAGGGCAATCTTTTAGGGCAGCTTTGCAGAGCCAAAGTTTGTTGCTGCCTCCATCAGAAGCTCAGGGAGAACTGTCCTAGAAGAAATAGTCCTGGCCCATGTGAAATCTGGGCACTCTGAGCAAACTGTAATGGCACTCCTGGCTTGAGTTGATTGTCGCATAAAAATGACAAAAGCTCCTCAGCTCTGAAGTGTGTTGTGGAGATGTGATTTGGAGACTCTCATATTACTATATAAAGTTGGTATGTAATAATATACATTATATAAAGCTGTGTATAACATGTATGTATATGTTATCTACATATCCATACATGTGCATATTCTGAAAGAGGATGCATGTGTGCATAACATATATAGGTGTAAGACAAAACACATTGATTTCTGTTTTCCTTTAACATGTTTGATATTAGTAGAGATGAGGCATTTCCATCTGATGTAGTTCTGCCAGTTTTCTACAGGTCATTGCTCATTTGATAGTTAGCATATAGTACAGACTTATTTCTATTCATGGTTTTTTGGTCATTGAGGTTAATAATAAGAACTTTGACTCAAAGCAGTGTTGTATGTGTCAGTGCGCAGTAATGTGTAGTAGTGTGTTATCCAAATGAGAGTTGTGATAATGAGAATCAGCATTTAGTAGTGGAAATTGGATGAGGCTCATTTTCGGGATGGATTGAGATTCAAAAGAAAATGGTTTGAAACAGGAAGATCTAATTTTAAATAAGAAAACTTTGAAGAGATAGTTCAGGGGCAATACTTTTGAAACTCTTGAAGTCTGCAATTGCACCTTTTTTGATACCTTCTCAGAAAGAGCTTTAAGCATCCTAGTCTTTCAGACTGTGCTCTGACTGTCAGTCACCCTAGCTAAGTGAAGCCTACGGAGTCGTTAGTTACTTTAGAAAAGTCTCATCTCCTAGGCCTTGCTGTTACCACTTTCCCTGTGTCATGTGAGAACCAGGAATTGCTGCTTTCTCAGTGATCAGGTGAGAGCAGCGTTCTCCCCAGCACGTGGGGTTGGACAATGTGCACAGTGAGGACGGGTTGTGTCACTGCTCGGGGTCAACAACAGAGAGGAAACTTCAAAATCTGTATGGCCATAAATACAGGTTTACTTGGTGTATCCCAATCTGATTTGTTTTGGTAAAAGTCCATTTTGAAAAAAACAGTGTTCCTGTTTCTCCTCTAAGCACAGAGCATAGCCTCATTTCTCCCATTTCTTCCCCCCTTGCAGCATGGTAGAAGTTTTTTCAGTGTTACGTCTGCTTATTTGGTGCTTCTCAGAAGCCTTCAATCTCAAGCTGTATGCATGCCAGACAGCATGTGGAGGTATGCATGCAGGTATTTGAAGTCTAAGAGGAGACTGCATTGATCAGAACCTCCTTGAAATCATGCTCATAGTTTGGGAGGATCATAGCTGTGTCATTAAAATTGATGCAGTCCTTTGGAGACTGGAAGAATTAGCTTAAGAGCTCTGTGAACAGAGTTACTGATCCCCTCATGGGTCCCTTTCTCTATGGTAGATTTATAAACAGCTCAGCCTTTCTGCTTGCTTTCTTGATGTACGTGTGCATGTGGTGACTCTTTTACGAGATGCTTCTGTCATTTGCAATCTGATATAGCAGCGGTAATCACTTAGCTTTTAACCAGGAGAGCCTTTTTATTAGCTTACTCATTTTTATTTAGCCTGCCTTTTCTCAGGGTGAATATCACAGGGCTAGAAGGGACATATCTGCTCCCACCAGATGCTGTAAAATATCAACCTGTAGTGATGGTTGTTAGCAGCGGCAGCTTGGCTGGAATGTGATGTTGGAAAGGTGAGGAGACTGGAGCTGGGCTGTGCGACCTATCTGGCAAAGTGACAGGCTAGAGGGGACCACAATGAGTGGGAAATATTCAGAAGTCATGGGCCTAAAAGGCCTTTCCAGGAGGGGAGCCCTCATCTGCAGAACATGGAGTGGAATCCTTAATTCCCGAATCTCCGTATAACTCTGCTGTCAGCAAATATCTGCAAAGGCCGTTGGCAAAATCTTATTTTCTTTTAGTGACTGGTCCACATAAATAATGGAAATTTACTGCAGCTGTCATTTACTCTCTAAACTCAAATGGCTATGGTTATGGAGTCAGCATGATTACAGAGAATGGAATTAGGAGTTAAGAAATGCACAGGCAACTTTAATTAACCTCCTTTGTGTATATGCATTATGATGTTAAACTTTTTAATTATGTGATCACATACTATTTTCCCCAAAGCAATTGTGTCTCATTTTCCTCAGAGGATAGAGGTGATGTAGAAGGCTGTTTGTCCAGAGGACCTCTGTGCTTTCGATGGCAGAAATTGGAAGGTGTACGACAAACGAAGCAGGGACTGCGAGGAGTGAAAAGATGAGGTCATGGTTAAGGTGCTTGGAAGAATTAAATGTACTTCTGCCTTTACCTGAGTTCCTGATCAGTGCCACTAAGTTTTTTGAGCCTAATGTCTTCCAGGTGGTCGCTATTTGTTTATCCTTCCTTTCTGTATTGCTTTGAGGCAAAAGTTTGATTTGCAGATCTATTGAGCATCCAGGTCTGTCAGGGAAATCAGTTGGAGCTGTGCTTGAGACGTATAAAGGGCTGTATAAAGCTTAGTATACTGAAAAGAAACCCCCAGGTTATAGGCTTCCCAGAGCAAGCACCCAGGGACAGATCCTTTTAGCTGGATCTCTCTGTCTCAGTTCTCATCAGAAGAGCAGGGTAATAACTCTTCCAGAGCGTGTTGTGAGAAGGGAATGTGATTAATGCTTTTGAGGCTCTTAAATACCATAGTGGTGGGCAGTGTAGAAAGAAATCAAAAAATTAACAATTCTGTCTTCAGAGCAAGATGTGAATATTGTGGTGTAAAGAATAATGCTACGTATTGATGGGTCTGCATATGGAACACTGAAAATAAACCAATGTACTGAACACGACTGGGTAGAGCTCAGGTCTGAGCTGAAGACCAGGAGATAGTGAAAGTAAAAGGTGGTGCCACCACAAGGCTCTGTTTTAGAGGATACAGAGCAGGATGAAAATTTAGATTATGCCCACTAGTTTTATTTCTGGCATCTCCTAAATTCTGTGTCAAATTCTTTTAACTTGCTTTGGTAAGGTGGACAGCTTTAGCAGGGAAAGCCATATCTAATGGAATTCATGAAAAATAGTGCTCATCTGGCAAAGGATGTGTTTTTCTCCCTACCAGGGACCACAGATCATTTCTGAAGTTATTTGCATTTTGCATGAGCTAAGGATTCCTCCTTGGTGAATTTAGGGCCACCCATATATGGATTTGGCCAAAAATTTTGCATGTTTAGCATCTGGCATGGATTCTGGGATGCAGGAGTTCAATGGCATGATACCTGGAGGCAATCACTCTGTCTTCTGCCTTTTGTGAAATAGGAAAATAGTAATTCTTTCTTCACAGCAGCATTTGAGTATAACTACGCTAAAAATTGTGAGGGACTCCATTTGGAGAATAAGTATTTAAATCCAGATTAATATAAAATGACGTGGGGGGGTTCGGAGAGTAATCCTGAAGCTGCTGCTGTGCTTAAGTGCAGCTGTTGCTACCCTGCTTTCTGTACAGAGAAAGATTTGGGTTTAATTATCTCTGCTACCATTATTTTGTATTTATTCAAGCTGAATGACAGCAATAGCTGCCTCGATATGTGTATATTGAAAAAAAAGATCTGAAAGAGCAGTGGCGACTGTGTTCAAATCTTTTAGTAGATTTTGCAGATACAAAGTACTTCACCAAAAAGCTGTCTCCTCCAAGCGCACGAACACTGTGTGCAGAGGGCAGAGGAACAGGCTGTGCCATGAGATTGTTTCTCCTTGCTCAGAATACTGCTTTTACTCCCTTGCGCAAAGGACTTGTTGCAGCTGTATCTAATTCATTTTTAATAAGCTCTTTCTACTTCAGGTGTCAATCTGTTGTGCCCATTACTTTTCATTTTCATAAATATTTGAGTGCAAAATGATAACTTTTCTTTTTTGCGTGCACTGGGCTAGTGGAAATGGAAGTTCTTTTTAGAAAGGCTTCAGAATGTGACAGAATCTGGAAGGAGATGAGTTTTTATGATCTTTAATTTTGGTTGCATACATTTGCACAGATACAGGATATGCTGACTACAATAAAACAAAAACAAAGCATTATTTTAAATGCTCAGAAAAAAAGTTTTAATAAATGATCCCATTTTTTGAGCATATCCTGCAATAATCTGCTGCCCCTCTGTACTAATAAGCTCCAAACTGTCCAAACTTTTCTCCACTAAGTAAACTGTAGCCAACATGAACAGAAGTGGTACTGAAAGCAAATTCAGAATTGACAGCAAAAATAGAGTATTTTAATTTGATTGAAAGATGCCTTAAACTCAAGGTAGCAATGCGAGTGTTCTTTCCTCCAATTATAATTTCAGGTTCTTGAGAGTGAGTACAAAATAGCTTCATTCAGTATTTTTTTTTTCTGCGTCGAACCAGAATCCCTACTTCTGTTACATTATGGAAGGCACCCAGTTCACTGCAAGATCTTTTGTGGTCTCCTCAGTTGAAAAATAAATGTCTGTGATTGAGGTGGTGATATGAATTCATTTTAAGGAAGCACTCTTAAGTTATTCCTGTCTTGTTTTTCTTTTTAAAAAAATAGATTAAAAAACGGATATTTGTTAATTAAACATCTAGCATGAATTTATTGAGGTGTAGGACTTTGCAGGTGGCAACCTTGGTCTTTTAATATTAATTGGAAAATATTGATTGAAAAAAGACTAGTCTGTCATGCTGATAATTGCAACCAGATTTAGATATGATCACTAGATCTTCCCAAGATTACAAAGAAGCAGTTACCATCTAATTGGTAAAAAGATTGAACATTATTTTGGTAATCCCTGAGCTTTGGTAGCTTATTCCCTGTTGTTCATTTATATGTCTTGTCTGTATGCCACTATAAAGTGGTTAAATATGGTGTTAGCTGATAAGACTATTTACATTTCATGAGCATTCCAAGTTTTCTAGTTGTTTTAACAATATACTTTTCTTTAACTGGAGGTTAGACCTGCTGGGTGAACACTTCAAACCCACAGCTGACCTGATATTTACTTCTTTATAGCGACACGCTAAGGTTGAGATAGTCTGATCTCAACTCCTTGATGGCAAGAACAAGCAACTTGTTTTATTTAACGTTCCTCAATACATGAAAAATAAAAATAATCTGTAACTTTCCAAAAAGGTTCTACATCTTTTGACTTCATATTTGATCTGTTTAAGCACTTTCTTACTACGAAGTTGTGATATTTCACTGTACAAAAATATTGCTGTAGACAAGTCCCTGATGTAGCTCGGAAAATAAATCAATTAATGCAAGTAAACTAATTTTGAAGAAGAATTAGTATGCACTGTCAGTTTTATAGCAGGAAGGATTTCCTGAATAAAGCATAACCTTTGATAATGCACGACAAATGCTAGCAGTTTCAGTTTTAGATAAAAATGCTTGAGTTTCTCAGCTGATTTTTATTGCTGTTATTAGATGTATCTGTTTACACCACTTAAGGATCTGGCCTAAATATATAAATTTATTTATTATGTGGCTGTAAATTCAAGGTGCTGCACAGTCTGCAGCCATACCATTAACTCGCACGCTGACAGAAAATAGGCTGGCAGTTTATTAACGGAATTTTAAGATCATCTGATCAAAATTAGTTCCAGAATTTTAGTGTCTTCTATCCATTTATAAATATTAGCAAAAAAAAAAAGATAGCTCTGTTTCAGAGCTATCCCTTTGTGTGCAGAGTGAGACCCGGGTTTCTCAGCCCCTGGAATGCTCTTTTTCTATCGCTGCTAATAGCTGTGGACGTTTTCCGTGTGGATGTTCAGTACATGCTGTTGTGAATCCCAGGATGATATCGCCATTACTTAGAGCTGTATTTTCCATTGCCTATTCTGGTATTGCTCAGCATGCACAAGGGTAGAGTTAAAATCTTTATTCATTTCATTTAAAAATGTTTCTTTTGTTCTCCTTATCGTGTTCTGGCTTTCCCAAGGATATATGCCTTGAACGAAAAGTCACATGTGCATTACTAATTGTGTGCCATTGTATTTACAGTTCCTAGTGGTGGCACTGTGAAGCTACTAATTCTTTTGCTTCACTTGATGTAAAATAATCTGAGTGTCTTTGATAGCAGTGAAACAGTATTAATTGTTTTGTACATTTCTTGGTCACTCTTCTTAGGTGGTCTTCATAATCTATTAGAACTTCCAGCCAGATTTTTGTAATGTCATGCCTCCAGCAGTGATTAAATTGGTAATTAATGAACAGTCCTTGGCAACATAAACCACATCCCGTTAATTTTCCCTTTTGAGTTTTTCGAAGTTGTCGTCTCTGTCAGAAAGCATTGCGCCACCTTGCTACGGCCCCTTGGCATGGAACCACAGCGACGGGATTTTTTGCAGCCATTAGTAGATCAGAGCAGTAATTTCACAGTATTTTGGTCAGGGTAATTATAGTACCAAGTACCGAGTAGAGTTGGGAATTCACACAAGAAGTCCAGAAATACCAGGTGAGCTTCCTTGTGTTCACTGGGACGTTATGATTAGTTTAATTGGGCTTTGTTTGATTTCAGCCGCGGAGACTCTTTGTGCCACGGCACTGCAGCCACTTTCCACTTTAGTGTTTCTGACCTGCATTGACAGGAACTGGTGCAAAAATGAACTCTTTGAAGTGGGACTCTTTGGAGAGGGCAACTAAAAAAGGGGAAGAGTGATGTGTAAGTAGTGTACTGTAGCAAAGCGCAACACCAGCCCAAACACCCTGCGTTTTGTGGGTGACGTGGTTCAAATTCTTTCGTATTTTCAACTGGAACAGATAATATTTCTGCTACGTTTGTGCAAACCTGAAGTAAATTACTGCATTTAAAAACACAATCTGTTTTTAATCGGTGGCTTTTACATAGCACCTGCTGTTCTACCTTCCTTTGAAGATACAGTTGTTTCTCTCACCAGAAATTCTGTGAATCGTCTATTTAGTCCTGCAAACAAATCTGGGCAAATGCATTAATGAGACTGCAGCTGCACTTAGCAGTTCACATGTCACAAAATAGTAGGTAAAGGCATTCATACTTGAGTGACTGACTATAGGTGTAGTGGCCTTCAGCAGTACATTGTGCACATTAAAGTTTAAATAGTCACTTGCCTGTTGGCTTCTGAATGAAAGGACTGTCACTGGTCACTTCTCCTAAAGCCTTAATGAAACCAAATAGTTTGCTAGAGTTTGGGCCTAGCCATTGGGGTGTTTCATGCAGTCTTGTCAGTTGATGTTCATGAATTGACTTGAACGAAGATCAAAGTGTTTCTCAAAATGGAGAAGCGGGGAGAGAGACAGCTCCTTCAATTGCACCACAAGAGCTAATCAAGCCATCAGTTCTTTATGCACTCTGCGTGCCTTTAGAATTTAATACCCAATGGTTTGTCAGGACAAATTGAAATTCGGGGGTTGGCGGGGAGCGGGGGGGAGGTGGAGAGTGTCCCTCCTCAGCCTGCTGAAAATAGAATAAGCGGTTCACTCTTCTGGAGAATCGTTTTGATAAATTTTATCATTTAATGTAAAACTGCAACGTTGATTAAACGTTTGGGGTTGAAAAAAGAAGTTACGGTGAAGGATTCAATGGGCATTATGCACCTTAGCATTGAGTAAAGATTCAGGTTTAAAGTGAAAGAGAAACTAAACTCGGGGTGATTTTTTTGTTTCCTTGATTGCTAATGAACTTTTTTTTTTCTTAAACATTTTAAATTGGATTCAGAAGATAGATTTTTGAGTGTCAGTTAAAACAAAGTCATGTGAAAATGCCTCTCTCTCCCTCCCTCCCCTTCTCTCTTTTTAATTGATATGATTTAGGCAGAGGAAAATGGTAAGGGGGATTTTTCTATTGCAGAAGCAATTTTTAAGGGATTTAGTCTTATTTAGCCTGAAGGTCTTCACACTAATGAGAGCACTTAAGTTACGTCCAGGCGTTGATTAGACAGCTCATCTATCAACTGGAGCATGAGAATTTGTATTTTAGGTACTTTTTATACATTATAATTTTTTTTTATTACTTTAGACTTTATTTTCCACAAATTTTTAATTGCCTTCTTTCACATCCAAAGTGTCTGTAACGCAGCTGACAGAGCACAAATGCGAACAGAGCAATACTCTACGTTTGATGTTGAGTACATTTCGATACATTTCGATAATACCGAAATTTCGACAATAGCGAAACTGCATCTGTGAAAATGGGCATGCTGGTGGATGCAAATTGCTGCCACAATACATTCCTTAAACCACCACAAGCTCCCTCAAAGTCTAAATGCATTTATTCAGGAAACACAGAATTTTATCTATATTTTTAAATGCCCAACTACTCCCCCCACCCCCAAATTGTGAATGCTCTCTCTACCTGTAAGTTTTTTGCCACGTTTAAAACACAATAGCATCTTAATTATTTTCTGAACCATTCTGAAAAGTACAGCTTTTGTAACTTTTTGACATTTC
Organism: Corvus kubaryi; assembly: GCF_017639235.1. Classification (NCBI taxonomy): domain Eukaryota; kingdom Metazoa; phylum Chordata; class Aves; order Passeriformes; family Corvidae; genus Corvus; species Corvus kubaryi. Next base: position 1,200,986 of record NW_024581128.1, read on the forward strand.
AGGTTTAAAAAAAATTAAAACGTTGCCACCAGCTTGCACTATGAGCAGCCTGTAATAACAGTTAAAAAAGCTTTCTGAACTATTTGACAAGATTTCTTAGTGCTGAGGCCATATGCTGTAGCCTTTAAGCTATTTCTTCCTATCAGTTTCATTATCACCTGCCTCTGAGTCTCCAATATCATCAGTAAGCACATGCAGAATCATAATTATGCCATGTACAAGTTCTTTGATAACATGTACAGTTTTCTTCTTAATTCTTTATCAAATGCATTGATCGTGGCATGTGTGCATTGATCCAGGTCCACCATCTGGCTGCGTGTGATAAGCACAGTGGCATCTTTGCATTTCCACTGTCATTCATTGCGCTACAATTTGGCTGCAGGGGAGTAGTGGCTGGGATTAGCCCTGTTCTGCTACTTACTTGCATTTTAAGTTGACACCTCTACAGCGGCTCAGACCACATTACAAACTGAAACACATACGCACGACTTAGTGATGTGACACTCCTCAATAAGCTTACTCCACTAGCTACTCAACAATCTGTAATTGGATTTGTAGGAATAACAGCAAAAGATTTCCTAAGAATTGCTGGGGACAGAAGGTGAAGTTTTCTCATTATTGGCAAAAGGCTAGGTATAGATCTTAGGCGATTGGTATTTTCCATTAAAAAAACCTGCCAGCAGTTTGCAGGACTTTTTCAAAAAAAAAAAACCCAGCAAAATAGGGTCCAGGGAGATGTAGGGTTTGCACTTGTTCTTTTCATTCTCATCACATAGAAGCAGACAGGGATCTCGTTACCCTCCCCCAAAAATTGAGAGAAGGGGGGGAGGAAAACCAACTTTCGGAGGCCCCCTGCAGCCCGCTGGCTTTGTTCGGCTGGGAGTGACCCGGGAGCATTCCTCAGGAGGGCACGTCCCCTCCCTTGGCGCGGGGCTGCCCGCCTGAGGAGGAAGCTTCCCAGGATGGCAGTCTGAGAGATGCTGCTCTCCAGCTTACACATCCCATACACTTGCCAAAAGCCTTTGTTTCATAACACCCCTTTTTTTTTAAATTATAAAGTCAAGTTTACACAGGAGAAAATCCCTTAAGTGGAGCTCGACGAATGTTGACTCCTACAATGAGTAAGCAGCTTTCTTAACTTCTGTCTGTAACTCGGCTGTGGAAAGGCACAGAAAACACCATCTTTAGCCTGTTCATCTCGGATCGGACGCTCTGCCCTGTCTGGATGATGGCACTATTTTAGGATATTTCTGAGCCTGCACGCTTGAGCCCCTGTTTGTGGGTCATGCCAATAGCATTGACAGCCACGATGACAGGCAGAACACGCTCATGGATCCCAGCACCTTAGGTGATTGTTGACCTTAATTATACTTCCTGGATGGGGGAGATCACAAACTTGCCTAAGCAGGGGAAATTCCAGGGAAGAAGTTAGTGGAGGCCTTTGTCTGTGCTTTTGGTTTCGGTCAACTTTCTCGGTTGTTTCCTGGGAGCCCTGTGGGTTGGCAGGGCTGCCCTCGCAGGGTTCTCTGGGAGAGCACGCAAGCGAGCGAGGGCAGAAGGAAAACACAACGTGTTTTATGGAATTGGATATTTCAGCCTGTCCCTAAAACTTGCCATAGAGCCAAGTGCAGTGGGAAACAGATGAGATCACCTCTGTCACGGAGATGTGCAGCTCCCAAATGGTTAAATGGGTTAAATCTTATTTATCTGAATAGAACTTGGGGGCTGTTTAGCAGAATGCTCCAGCACAAATACCTGTGGTTCACTTTGACGTTACAATTTTTTTGTTGGTTTCTTTACTTATAAATACTTGAACTGTTAGACCTTTTACTTTTTTCTCTGAGAAAGATGTATTTGTACCAGATTAGAAAAGCTAAACTGTTTCTTTACATTGAATAATCAGCCTGTCATGACAAATCTATCTACTTCTGCATGAGTAGGTGCCAGTTTGACTAGCTTCTTTTAGGCTCACACTGGGTTTTAAGCTGGATCCGTGTGCATGACTGGCAGTGCATTTGTTGGACCAGATCTAAGGAGCCAGAGAGCGTTCAGCTCCTTTTTGCCTACAAAAGAGCAGCCAGACAACCAGCAAGAGGCCTTGGATGTAGCACAAGGTGATACTTACTTAGTCAGCCATTCTTTTTTCAAAATTTTTTTTTTTCCGTTCAGTAAACTAAGAGTTTTTCACTTTCACAATGACACAAGGAATTAAATTATCAGTGGATTGTTTTTCTACAGCCACCATTCTTCGCACAGAAATACTGTACCAAGTGAATTGTACGTTTTCCAAGACAACATAAAATTATTTTAAAAATTAAAAAATAAAAGTAAAAGAAATTGCTGGCTACTTCTTTAAAAATGCCTCCTTGGTTTAAGGAGATGTTTTCCATTTTACAGCCACTCAACCCCATTTTATTGTGAATTTTTGGGAGCTTTTTTTTTCTTAAGGGGGACAGCTTTGTTAAGATATTGTTTGTGATTCTTCCAATTTTAGACTTTGAGCTACTTCTGTGTTCGTTCTGTCTTGTCTCATCAGTGTATCAGTGCCATAGCTCCTAAGCCAATAGCTACTTAAGACAAGCAATTTGATACTTTTTGTGATAGGCATTCATGAAAAAATATTTTCAAGCTACATGCAGTGTGTGGATAGTGAGGTAGCTGATGTAGACACCAGGCAGAAGGCAGAAAATACCCAAGATGTTTATGTCTCTTTTTGCTTACTACCTCCTAGGATCTGAATAGTCACAGAAATGCAAAGCCACTTTTGTTTATGCCAAGTGTTTCTTGCTTAGCAATCTGTATTTTGCTCACTACCTGTGTATTTTGAGCTGTTCTGAAGCAGTGCTAGAGACCAAACATAAATGTGGTCCCCAGGGTGATCAAAGATTTAATCTGACCAGATGGGACAAACTTGAGAAAGATTTTGACTTTCCAGTCTGTTTTGCAACAAGAAAGGCTGATTTTTTTTTTCTCCCGTCCTTTCTTTGTTAGCAAAGGCAGAGATCAGGCCATCCCCAGAGGAATGAGCAGGTGTGGCCATTTACAAGCATGTCTGGTTATATTATATACCAACATAAGAAAAGTTTGAAATGGTTTGAAAAGATCTGCTAAACAGTTTTAATGTTTCATCCCAAATCCTATTTACTCAAACAAGAGCCGATCAAGGTCACAGTACAACCCAGCCTGCTCAAACCTTTAAAGCTCGTGTAATTTTATTTTTTTTCTTATTTTTTTTTATTCAGTCTTCTCTCCTAACTGAATAGGTACATTTTGGTAATCCTGAATAGGTACATTTTGATAATCCTTGCCTCTGGACAAGCACAGAAGTCTTTTTCTTTCTGAATGGCTAATAACAGAGCCGTTCTTCCTGTCTAATGATGAAAGGGGTGGCAGTCAAGTTCTTTCTCTTAGATGTACTGTGCACTCACAGCTGACCACGAACCATTTTGAAACCTACAGCTTCAGGAATCACTCCCTCTCATAGGTACAATTCTGTTTTGATTTTGTTGCTGTGGATTATAAGTAATTTACCACATTTTTTTAATGTTACTTTTGTCCCCCAGTCTATGGGCACGGTAAAGAATTTACTTTTTAAATGTCAAATAAATGCAGTTCACCAGATTATATTTTTTTTTATAGTGAGAGGATGATATATTATCAGAATTCTGGTGTAAATGCAGTTTGGATCCTCCCAAAATTCTGCCAGAGGAGGACTAAAAATCCCTCGCAAAGGTTTTGTGGTTTATTTTCTTTTTCTTTTTAATGTGAGAAGATTGCAAAATTTTCGGTCATTTAAGAAGATGGTTTTTAAGGGGGTGTTTGGGGTTTTTTTTCCCCTGAAAGACTCCACCACTCTCAATATTTTCCTGAGTTGTGCAGCTCTCAGCTGGCTGGGTAATGATCTCGGAAACTGCCCCGCCAGTGTTTCACATTCGAATTCACCTTCCCAAATCCACAGCATAATTTTTGGCCAAAGTAATGTCAGTCATTGCCATCTGCGGCGAGTACAAACAGGACCCCCTAATGGCAGCCATTTTTATTTGTTTCTTAAGATCCAAAGGCTGCTGAAAGAACAATTGGATAAAGTTGAGGATTGGAGAAGCTTGATTTTCTTGTTCCAGTGAAATGAAACTCCCGTCCTTTTTTTTCTTCCCCTTTCCCTTAAAAGCCGGAGTCAGCTAGGGGGTTGTAGCTGTGTCAAAGCCGTTGGGATGCCACTGCTGATCACTTTAATTACTAGGACTAAGGAGGATAAAATTAAAAGTAGCACCATTGAAGCAGTGGAAGAAAGCTTGCCGAGATGTCAGTGAACTGTGAAATATAAAAATTGCATACCAATACATTTTTATAGGAGGGAAACAAGGAATTACATTACTTATTCTTGAAGAGTTTGTCCTTAAATAGTGAAGTTTTCCTCACTGTGCATCTGCATGGCAGATCTTTAAACCATTACAAAATAGTTGGGGGAAAATAACAAAGAAAACTGTAATGTCTCTTTGGCATGTCAGATTCATGTCAAAGGGTGAAAGATTTTACTGAGTTTTCTTTTCAACTGTACGGGGAAAAAAAAATCACTGTATGTGTGTTTGCTTGGTCCTTTCTTGGTGCAGTGCTTCTTTTTGTGTCTCCTGGGTTGTTTTTTTTTTGTTTTGGTTTTTTTTTATATTTTTATTCGTCCCCCATACCTCTCCCGAGTGCTTTCCTTTCCAAATTCTAGCTTGATACGCTGTTTAACAGTTTTTCTGTACCTCAAAACTTAATCTATATTCTTTTTCTGATCTCAGTTTCGTTGCTCCAGTGTTTCTTCTGCCAAGCTCAGTAACCGAGGGTTCAAATACCTGAATTGAATTTAAGCAAGAACTAGGCTGGTTTTTCCCTTATCCGCTGGTGATGATTGGCTTAATCAGCACAAACACAAGCCACCATAATCTGTGTTTGCTTGGAGATCCCCGGGATGTTAATGACTATGCTAATAATTCAGGAGACAAGTTCTCTTTCAGGAGGAGGGGATGAAAGGAGAGAAATCAGCCAGCTCAGTTTAGGGCATTTTTGTCACAAACAGGTAACTGGCCCTATTTTAAATTACACGTGCTGAAGTAGATTAAATTGTTTGACGTTAAACCACATGGGAATCTTAATTTTGTACATTCGTTCTTAAAAGTCGTTTAAGTTAAGCACGCAAGTTCCTATATCCAAGGAATTAGGAATATTAGAGATTTGAGCAGTTTTATTTCAAGTAAAATTCAATGTAATTAATGTTACCAAATACTGTGGGTTGAAATAAAACCGTTTGCTGTGTCAGTTGGCTGGCTAGAAATTAAATTAAATTGATCTATTATAGTGCATGGGGGGGTGAGGGGGGGAAGCTTTCCAGTTGTCTTTCTAATGTGTACTTTACCAAATAAATTTTTGATAGAACTGTTGCTCTGTGCCTTCTGGGAAGTTAAAATGTGAGAAAGCAAACAAAGCCCATGTGCCATCCCTCTGCCTCGCAGGGCCCAGGCAGAATTGTCTTTCCAGGGGAGGACATTAGGAGAAAAGTAAATCAAGGCGATCTGATAGGGAATCGGGACTCTGTCACTCAGGGGCGAGATATTGCGCTGTGTCCATATACTTTGTTTACTGTAGGGTTTTATGAGTTGTAACCTGCCCATGCAAGCTGTTAATGAGGCTAAATCTTTCTGCTTGAGGATTGAATTACAGCACACCTCTGGGCTAATGGTTATAAACAGAAAGTCCCATTAGGGCTGCATTCTGATTCAGTCATTTGCATTTTTTCTATTGTGCCGAGAACAATGCTGAGTAAATAGCTACAAACAAACAATTTACATGGAAATGGATAAAATGTACCTAATTAGTATTTTGCGCTTGTTTTATTAATGATTGCTTAAACTAAATAGCACTTAGCAACAGCTCTCACCAGCCTCTGCAGGTGTGGGATGCTCAAGTTTCTGGGTTGGTGGGAAGGCTGCCAGAATGGCTCTCCAAAATTAGGCAGTTTGTTATATTCCACTTAGTTCAGGTCAACAGCCTGTACCTGGGATTTATCCAGGTCATTGTGTCAATAGTACAATCTTACTGGCAGGTTAGATTTAAGCCAAGCACTGACTTTGTTGCACTTATGAGCACTTCTGATATTGAGGGGAGAGGAAAAACAGTCCTAACTTCACAAAAATCCATGTTTAAAGTGAAAACCGAAACGGTTTCCCTTATGGAAACTGTGGAGTCTTACAGATATGTTTAAACACATCTTTTTATGAAGATTTTTTTATCATGGTGGGCTAGTCTTTTACAAAATTTCATGCTGCAGAACTTTGTTTATTTATGTAACTGAAATATTATCATGCTTCTAAGTGATGAGCTTTAAGTGGGACAGCACTATCTGGCATGGTTCCAGTATGATTCCTTTAATTATTGACCAAAGCCCCATTAGTAGGATGTTTTAAAGGGATGGAAAGTCTTTTCTGCTGTGAGAGCATCTATTGTTCTTTCAGTAATTTTCATTAGTTTATTTTCTTTTAGAGAAAAATACCCACTGAAGTCAAAGAACATGCGTCAGATTTGATGCCACTTTACACTTTGAAGTCAGCTTGGTGCTTGGAGTAACCAAGAGCAACATCTGGCTTCTCAGTTTAGTTCTGTGACAGAATACTACTCAAATGAGTAATTCAATTTAGTAAAACCATTTTATAGCCACGGTAAAACTTCGCTCAAATCACTCATTGGGTGTGATTACTTTGAGACTAAAGTGTCTGCAAATTTTCATCAAGCTGTTTTTACAGAACATAATTTATAAAAGCTTTGCATTGCAAATCATCAGGTTTCTAAAGCAGTAATAATTTGGGGAATGCTTAAAAAAAATAATCTGGCGCATGGATGTCTTTAAAAATTGTGGTGTGACACCCAACTGATATCGAGCGTCCTATTTATAATGTGGGCCAAGCACCATGCTGTAAACCAGTTCCTATCATGATGATCAGATTGAGAATGAAATTGCATTTCTGTCAATTACTGAGTTGGCAACTGTTCAATATATCTTAGCAGCAAGATGAAGAGCGGCGTCGGCAGCTGAGAGAGAGAGCTCGTCAGCTAATAGCAGAAGCTCGATCTGGAGTGAAGATGTCAGAACTTCCCAGCTACACTGAAATGGCTGCAGAAAAGTTGAAAGAAAGGTCAAAGGCATCTGGAGGTGAGCTGAGGAACCTTGTATCTTATTCCTATGGCAACCTAGAAACCAGAGACCTTTTTGGGTATCACTTTTATTCACACTTCAAAACGTTGTTGTTCATCAGGTGAACGTGTCAAAAGACCTGGCTGTAGATACGTTTCCTAAATCAGTGATTTGTCATCAAATTTCCAACAGTTAAAAGAAAAGCAGCCATGTGATTGAAAGAAAAATATGTTCTGTGAACAAGTAGCTCATGTTGGCCCGTTATTTACAGATTTCTCATTACCCACAGTTTTTTGGAATTTCGTGGTTGTTGATTCTCTTCAATATATGTTTTTATATAGGAATCTGGACATAATTTTGGGGGAAAACAATATTTGAAATATTTAAGAAATGTTACTTTGTATTACATATGTTCAAAAGAAGAGAGTTTTAAATGTGGCCTGTGAGAGGTGGGGAGCAACAACCTTTTGATTTTAAATGGCAGTCTTTTGACTGACCACTTGCTTTTTCAGGTTTTGAGTTTTAATATTGCTATAATGTTATTAAACTGACTTTGAAATACCATTAAAATTCATATACCTGCCAGTGCTATGAGCTGGAGTAATGTAGTGTCACTCAAACTCAAATGGGTGCTGAGCACACGTTTCAGTGCAGGCTTCTTGCTCTTTTAATGTCTTCTACATATTCTAAGGGAAATAGTGTTTCTCTAACTCGTAATCATAAGCCAAAGTGTAAGGAAAATCCAGCTTGATACTCACAATGCATGTAGATTCAACAAAAATATTTATTTCTTCTCTACTAGATGTATTTTATATGCATAAATATTTAAATATAGTCTTACTGCACCCTAAACCCTACACTTCTGTTCCAAATAACACCAAGGAGAAAGCAGTGAGTTGCAGTTCTCCCTTTGGGTCTGGTCTTCAGTTTTACTCTCTTTGCCCAGTAAACCGAGCTTGCCAACATAACTCTCTTTTGTGATAAATAGAGAAATTACATCCTTGATGGCAGTAAGGCTGAGCCAAATGGCACATTACATAGGCTATGGTGTTCCTCATCTCTCTTCACAGTTTATGACTCCCCATCCTACATTATTTCATTACTTCCTCCTCACTGTTTCGTCGTGCCTGTACATAGCTGCTCCTGCCATACCTTCTGTCAAAGTAAGGTCTTTGTCTGGTTATATCCTGGGTGCTCAGCTGGATAGCAGTGACCCTGTTTTGTTGCAGTGACTCACTTGTAGTGTTGCTAAAGATCCCAGTGTGCTGCTTTCTGGGATGTGGTCTTCCTGTTTCGTGTTTTGCTCTGTATTTAGCCATTGATTGTCCTGCCCTTCATTCAATTTGTAAACAGTCTCAGGTAGCTGTGCATATACATTAAAAGAGATCTGCATTTATAGAGGGAGATTGCATATGCACCCAGAGAGTTTAGTGTTACTAAAAGAGCAGACAGTATCAGAACTGATGACAGCTCATTTATAAAGTTATCACCACTCTACCTGTTGGGTTTTATCCAGTGTAACAATTTCACAGCTTTCTACTTTTGCATTAATTTATACTTCCTACTTTGATTTCTCTTCATTCATACAGTAGTTTGGCCAATCTATTTGAACTTTGCTTGGACTTAAAGTCTTCATTTCCTGTCTTGTTTTATCCCTCTTTGCTCTTTTCATGTCAATGTGCATTTTATAGCATTTTCTTCTGCTTCCTCCATCTCAAAAAGCTTTCTGTATGGTACATCTTCCACATAATTCTACCACACCACTGGTATTTTCAAGTGCCACACCAGAGCTCCACTCAAGAAATCCATTCTTCTAAAATGTAGTAGTTCTGTGAAATGGTACCAACACTTAACAAACCAAATGAATTGGAATTATTTCTGGGTTTAGTCTTTATTGTTTTTCAATTTCCACCAAAAATTAGGATTTAATAGACAGTCTCCTTACTACCACTGGACTCTGAGTGTTTCCTCAACTGCATTCACATTTTTATTGTGTAGAGTCCTGTATTCCCTACACAATACCCAAGACAAGCTTATTATCTTACGTCTATCAAGCTGTCTTGCCCATTATACATCATTAATCTCTTCTTCTGCATTGATTGCAATTACTTTTTGATTTACAAAAAGGGAATGTACCAAATAATTTTACTCTCAATTCAATTATTTCAGAAAAAAAGTGACTTTTCAGCTCTGAGATTTTGGAGTTTTTAAAGACTATCTTCTTCCTTACAACTGTAGGTAAAAACATGATCTCTTTCATTGTTTCTGTATGCTCATTAAGAATTTCATGCTTTGGCAGTGGTGCAATATTCTCTGTTAAAAGGCTTTATTTAATCAAGGTCTGAAAAACTCAAACGCCTATGGCAAGTTGAAACTTTCCTGGATAAGCAGCATCCCTAGCTATGAAATGCAGTCTTTTTCATAAGTTATTTGGCATGTGAGACAGAAAATACTTCTTCCTGCCAACTGCCAGAGGGTTTGGGATGGCAGCTTCAAATTTATTAGATGTCCTACTAGCTTCAGGCCGATAAGCAGATGCCTTGAGATGGATCCAAGGACAGTATCAAGATAGAGATCCAAATATCCCCCCTTTTCCTAGCAGCAGCAGGACAAAGGAATTGACATATTATCTAGGAATTGTCCCTGTGCAGTGGAACACCCGTCTACTCTTCTGGGGTTTGGGTGGTGTGTTTTCCTTACTCTCTGGCACACCTCCATCCTTTATTTGAGCTGGCATCAGTGTGAGGAAGCGGCTCGGACCCAGGGGTGGTGAGGACAGGGTATGTTCAAGATTTCAACTCTGAGGCAATGATTTTCAGGGAATGTACGTGGTGGCACAGCCTTACTCATCATGCTTAGTCTCCAACTCATGAAACCAGTGTTAGGTCCTCAGTATTTTTAGCAGGCAGTATTTCTATCCATTGGCAGTTACTGCTGTAATTTCTTGTCCTGACATCAGGTTTCTTGTACACGGAACCAGTATTTCAACTCTGCATTTCTTCCATTCTCTGCCTTTGCTGCCTTTATTGCTGTGCAGAGGCTCCTGTCACATCCTGTAGCTTTAAAGCGAACTCTGTACCTGAAAGTAAATAAACTAAATATCTCACCATCCACAAGCCTGAAGGACTTCCCACAGACAATGCTGAAGGCTGGAGACATCTTAAGAGTGAATACTGTTTGTGCAGCTTCTCCCAGTAACGTGATCCAGCCCCCATCAATACTTTTGCTTCACCATGAAAATTACTCCTTTTTCGTTTAATCTAGAAATTGATGCAGTCAGCTGCAGCTCCTTCACATGTGGACAAGCTTAAACCAAGTCAAGAGAATATCAGTTTAACCACAAATTAGGCCTGACCTTAATCTGAATAGTAAAACGTAAAAGCTATTAAATGCCTCTGGGTCCTTTTCCACCAACATTCTGGCATTTCCACATGGTTCCAAAAGATACTTATTTCTCTCTCTCCAGTCCAGACTGCAGTCCATGCTGTGTGGGTGATGGTCAGTGCTGTTTAGTTGTTGACTCAATCCTTTATCTTTTATTTTGTTGATTCCTTCATGACATAGTAAAGCTTTGCTGTCTTTCTAGGATTCAAATTTACGTACTTTTCAAGGAAGCAGTTCTTCAGTCCTTTTCTAAATGTCTGCCCTGGTTCTAGACCAAGAGCTTTAAGTTTTTCACACTAGCAATTTGTTCTTTTCATAAAAGATATCTGTTATCTCTTCGTCATGTTGTTCCTTTTATCATTTATAATTGCAAAATCTTGTTGTAACATGCTCCCTAAACACATTTCCCTTTTAATACACAGGAAGAACATTGAACTGGAAAAAACCCTGGAGTAATTTAAATCAAGGAATCTAGATTTTTAAAGATGCTTGAAAAATTCTGAAATGACTTCAAATTACTGCTTTTAATTGATTTTTTTTTTTAATAAAGTGTAAATGTCCTGATAATCATATTCAGTCAAAGTCTGCCAACTTTAAATTAAATACTAGGTCAGGTCATTATCTGATACTAGAAACTGGTGTCTTCCACATTCCCATCTCTTTTGTTTCCTAAAATGGTGGTGTCAGAGGCAATGCCTCTGATCTCATCTTGCTATATTAAATTAAAGAAAATCAAATAATCTGATATAAGCATTCCTTCGTATGCAGGAGTCTTAAACCCTGTCATCTTGTTTAGATTGTTTTGACACATCCAGCATCCAGTGAGGTGACTAGTAGCTGTGAGCTGACCTTGTGAGCTGACTCTTTTGGGTGATTCCAAAAGTCACTGCCTGCTTCTAGGCTCCAGGTGGATGTGGTTCCCCTCTGCCGTGACAGTGTCCTCCTTTCTTCCCTTCTACCTCTTCCAAATGTCCACATTGGAAGTAGCCCAGGCACGCTTTCTGTGTGCCCCTATGAACTCCAGGATGTATTTGAGAGTACCATGGCCTGAGAGCCACTGAATTTTTCCAACATCATCATCATGAGGGAATATAAATTATAAATAATGGTGTGCAAAGTCCAGCTCCTCATCAGAAACAGTAGAGCAGCTTTAAAGGAAATTCAAAACCATCAGAATTGCTGCTGTTGCTGCTTTACCATTCTGTTTTCTCTACAGTCTGCTGCTTATCCCTTTACTTTTTATCCTTTTTTCCACCTCATGAAGATCATGCTGTGCCCTTCCACTTTTTTCATTTACCTCTGCACTTCCTGAAACAACAGGAGTCCAGATCCCAGGATCACCTGTGTGAGTTTCAGTGGGAACAGAAAGGGTGTCTCAGAGAGTCAGGAGTGTTTCTGCCCACCCACTTCCACACCTGAAGGTCAGGTCCCAGGTCTGGTCACAGATCTTGGATTGGCTGGAAAGAGGTGTTCTTCTCCATCACTCTGGCTCAATCTGGGGCAGCATGGAAGAAAGCTGAGTCTTCCAGAGACTAAGGAGAACTCATGGAGGGCAGCCCAGGGAAGTCATGGTGCTCAGCTGAAGCACAGGGCTCCTACTTCACAGGCTGCTGCTCCATCACACACACAGCCAATGTTGGATAAGACACTGAAGTTGGAACTTCTTTGCTCCTGTCTGTTGCAGCAAGAGCCTTACCCAATATCAGCAGAGGTCTGTGGAAGATGTTGATTAGTTACAGGGGAAATGAGGGAGCAGCTGGTTAGAAAAAAGTAGTAGACATAAAAAAATTTACAGGCTCCTAAAATGGAAATTATAGGTGCTGTGGAGATAAAGGGATAAAGTAAAGATACAGCTGTATGACCTTTGTGACAGCAGCATGGGCCTAAAGTGCAAGCTTCAGGTCTGGGAATGAGGTTGAGTGTGTTTCCAAGACAGGTGACGAATGATCAGCACCAATCCTGGTCCAAACTTCTGGTATTCAGAATTATGGCATCTTGGTACTGTATTTAGGATCTTTTTTTGTTTGTATGATATTTGAATGTACCCATATCCTGTATTTATAATTTGTATTTTTTTCTTATCTGAGATGTTTTAAAGTTCCTTTAGTTACTCTGTCGTGTTTCTTCAGACACACTTTACCCTACTCTTTTTTATAATTTTTACACACACGATGCATACATAGGAAAAAAATGCTAGTGTAAGTCTGAACAAGTGTAGATAGCATTTGATATGAGATTTAAAAGTGAGTAAATACAATGCATCTACGTACTTTGAAAGTATTAATCTAGCTTTTATGGACTCCAATTTCTTATATATTTGTATTGAAAAGGTGAGTCAGGATTTTTTCTGGGATCTGCTTCACAATTCAGAACTTGCTATTTGATCTTCCTCAAGTAACTTACTCTTTCTGTGCCGTAATTTACCTACATCATCATCATAATTGTAATTATAATAATCACCTACTTCATAAAACATTATGGGGCTCATTTATGAGTGATATTCATAAGCTGCTCTGAGAAACTTGGTAGAAAGATCCCATAAAAATAATTACAATTATTATTTTATTTAAAATGCATGTAGCTTACAAACAATGCTGATGAAAAGTAGTGCAGTAAAGCACTTTTAACTGATTCATCAATGACTTGGATGAAGGAGCAGATGCCTGCTCAGCAAGTTCACTGGTGACACAAAGCTGGGAGCAGTGGCCAATACCCCAGGGTGCTGTGAGCCCTTCAGAGGGACCTCGACAGGCTGGAGAGATGGGCAGGAAGAACCTCCTGAAGTTCAGCAAGGGCAAGTGCAGGGTCCTGCACCTGGGGAGGAGCAGCCCCAGGCACCAGCACAGGCTGGGGGTGACCTGCTGGGAAGCAGCTCTGGGAAGGAGGACCTGGGGGTGCTGGTGCACAACAAGCTGTCCATGGGCCAGCAGTGCCCTTGTGGCCCAGTCCCAATGGCATCCTGGGCTGCATTAGGAAGAGCACTGCCAGCTGGTCAGGGAGGTGATCCTGCCCCTCTACCCAGCCCTGGTGAGGCACATCTGGAGTGCTGTGTCCAGTTCTGGGCTCCTCAGGACAAGAGAGACAAGGAGCTCCTGGAGAGGGTCCAGCAGAGGGTGGCAAACGATGAAGGGACTGGAGCCCCTCCCTTCTGAGGAAAGGCTGAGGGAGCTGGGCCTGTTCAGGCTGGAGAAGAGACACTGAGAGGGAACCTCATCCGTGTGTGTCAGTGTCTGCAGGGAGGGCTCAGAGGATGGACCAGGCTCTGCTCGGCGGTGCCGGGCAATGGGACAAGAGGCAGCGGGCAGGAACTGAGGCACGGGAAGTTCCACCTGACCATGAGGAAGAGGTTCCTCACTGAGCAGTGCCCGAGCACTGGGACAGATTGCCCAGAGAGGCTGTGGAGCCTCCCTCACTGGGGTTATTCAAGAGCCATTTGGACACCATCCTGTGCCATGTGCTCTGCGATGACTCTGCTTGAGCAGGGAGGTTGGACCAGATGACCCACAGTGGTCCTTTCCAACCTGACCCATCCTGTGGTTTTGGGAAAGCAGCAATTCATGAGTGTGCTCTCACTGCACCTGATTGAGCATGATACTCCAGGTGGTAGCTTTCCTCCTTCTACCAGAAGGAGATTTCAACACCTAGGCAAGGTACAGTGATCCCAGCTCTGGGATGTACTATACAAGGTGAGGAGTAGCAAGTCTCACCAGGCTGGGAACTCAGTACCTGGAACCTTTCTCAGGAGACAGCAGCTCAAGGTCCTTCTGCTGCCCAGACCCATCTAAACCTGCCACATGGCAGCTTTGGCACCCATTCTGCAATATGGAGAACTGAGAGCCTGGGGGAAACCATTTTGACTTGAGATACCCAGAGGTTCAGTGCAGAGGACAGCCACTGCTGAAGCCAGACTCTGCCTTTATTGGAGCAGGAGTTTCCAGCAGAGACCCCATATGTTTAATGAATTGTCTCAGTTTAAAGGTAAATCCATAAGTGGACAGAGTGGAGTCTCCTTCCAGACTTACTTAATTATTTGCATTTTTATCATAACTCAGCTGGCTCTCTAAAGCATTCATTTTTTTTGAGTGATGTGTTGCATGTACATATGAAAGTACTAACCTTAATGCTGTGTGTTCCTACAGATGAGGATGAGGATGATGATAATATTGAGATAGATACTAATGAGGAGGCTCCTGAATGCTCTGTTACTGGAGGTGGAGATGAACTTACTAACCTAGAAAATGACCTTGATTCAACGGGTAATTTAAATAATGGCTATTTTGTGTATTTTGCATGACTAACACTCCATCGTCATATAAATACTGATGTGCTGCTTGTCTCTCTGTCAGCTTTATTCCCGTGTGCCTTTTCAGGTCTTTTAAACCCTCATGTTTAATATCCTGCATTCATGTTTAGTTGAAATTTAAAATCAACAAAATCATTATTTCCAACAATGTCAGATTTAAATGTCTCTTGCTCTTTTGATGGGGAAAGGAACCCCAGGCCACATTGGTAAAGCAGAGCCACCTGAAAGCACCCTGCCTGGATTGTGCCAGGTAGGCAGAGGGATGAGCTGCCACTCTGCACTGCCATCCTGGCCCATCTGCTCAGGGAAGAGGAGCAAATGTGTCTTTCTCTGTTAATACAGACTTGGTGTCTCTCTGGTTCCTTCCCGAGGACCGGTTCTTGTGTTTACACCTTGTTGCCCCAGTAGGGGCATGGAGGTATAAATACGAGCAGAAGTAGTCCTATTTACTTAACAGTGTTCGTATAACAGGGGTTTTATAAACACATGAAGTCACAGGAGTGGTATTCCCCCCTTTCAAAAATCTTCAAGCCAAACTGGAGTTGAAGTGATAAATGTGGTGCTAATGCATTGGAATCTTACAAGGGAGATGCTTATTTCAAAAGGAGCTGGATCTTCAAAGCTACGCAAAAGGAACTGCCCACCCGTAAGAGGCTCCTCTGCTTGCAGAGGGCTGGTGAAGGAGTTTGTTCTCTGTACAAGTCTGCCTGTTCCACTCAGCCCTGAGGAGTGCCTGGGGTCTCTGTTTGTGGTGGGCTTCTCTGCCAGGGCCTTTCTGCTCACTGCAAGTTAGCTCGGGCCTGGAGTAGCTTGGCCAGCACAGGACTGTGTCTTGAAACAGGCAGTACAAGAGAGAGCATCTTCAGCATCCTCTGGCTTGATTCTGCCCATACCAGATGGACCCAAATGCGTAGTCCATAATATGTTAAATCAGAACTTAATTTAGTGGTTTTTCTTTGTAAATTAAACCAACAGTGATGTGTATATAGCACTTCCTAGTCTTGCATGCATGCAAAACATTTGAGTCATGTCTTTTATTTTTTTCTATTTGAGGATTTCCAGACACGTAGGAGAATATATTTAGTGTTTCCAGCATTTGAATTTGGCGTACTTAAAGCAGAATCCAGTCAAATAATTTTCCAGTAAAAACTGGTTAATTTTAGGAGGAGTAGAAAATGAATATGTGAATAGTCCTGTCACATTGCCCCAGTGACTTACTTTCTGTGGGCCTTTTTTGTTTTGAGAGGTACCTTTCCAGGGATACAAACCCACTGCCCAGTGTTCCCAGTCTACCATGGGGAGACATTCTGAAAAAAACCTGGGACATCATTTTGCGGTTCAGTAGTAGCCAAAGGTACAGACAAGTACGAAAGAGGATGGGCAGTAGTACAGAAAGCAGTCTAGCGCTGTGGTAGAAATCAGGGTACATGGATTTTGGTGTAAATCTGCCAATTCATACCAAGTTCTAATGAAGGCTGAATCTCCTGGGAACACCTAAAAGTACAACTATAAGGGACATTTCACATTTGGGATCATTATGGACTTCCTTAATTACTCACCTGCTGAATCCTCATCCCTCCCATGTCTCTCAAGAAGAGAAAACTTTATTTTTACTGCTTCTTGGTTTTAAGTATCGCTTCTGTCTGTGTTTGTCAGTACTTCTACATGTTGTGAACCTCTTATATCATAGTTATTACATGGTGTTTATGTATAAGCCCACAAGAATGTGCATGTAGTTACATGTGAACCTCAATTAAGGACACCCTGACTGGGTGTGCCAGAGGAAAGGGAAACTATCCTTCATAATCCAGCCCAGCCCATTGCTGCTGGAGACAGGCAGCATTTGACTGCCCGCATGCCAAAAATGTTTTGGCTAATATGTATTGGAGCACTCCAAACCTTGGAAGGAGCTATGTGGCTAAGCAGTCATGACTCTGCTTTCCACACCAGCTGGAAGTCACCAGCCTGCAGTGGAAAACTCAGGTTGTGCACGTGGGAAAACACAGGAGCTGCTCTTTCCTCTGCCTGTGACCCAAGGCCCAGGTGTAAGTGCATCCTATATGTGCAGGTGATGCTCCACTGGCTCCAGTGCAGGGGCGAGTCCTCACATGGGGCTGCATGTAGAGTGTGTGTCTGGGGGCTTCTGTGCCAGTGTTCCTCTGCTTCCCTGCCCAGGGACAGCTCCACAGTTCTGTGCTGCAGCTTGTTATTAACACCTTCCCTCCTTCTTACGTGTGTGTGTGTGTGGGTAACTACGTGTGTAGGTGTGTTACAAATTCATACAGTCAACATTCACATACAGAATGAGCATTAGTGGGAGGTAAAGTTCTCAACTGCTATTTATTTGGGCTCTGATCCAAGTTGCTAAAATTGATTTTAAAAAACTGGGGGCTTCAGCAGACTTCGAGTCTGTCCTTTCGATGCAGTTCTGAAGCATTTTATGACTCCCAGTTTCAACATATTCTATAAATCATAGTAAATTATTACTAGAAAGTAGTCTTTTTTGATACTGAAATTTTATGAGAAACTGTGCCAAGAAGCCTTAGGAGGAATTAGTAGTTCATACACTTGAGGGGTTATCAGTATGTAAATTATATGATAAATTGTCATCTTTAAATAAATGGCTTTTTAAGTGTGTTTTTATACCAAAGTATAGGTATGTACACATTGGGAGTAACTTAAACATTATCTACTTTCTATGTTTTTCACCTGCTGTCTGCAAGCATGTTTACTTGTTCCACTGAGTGCCATGTATGTTTTCCAAGAAAAAATCCATGTACGTTACACAATCCTGCGCCAATCCCAATCACAAAAACAATTCCTTCTATTTTCTTCTAAGTTCAAAATGATAGCAAAGTGAATTAAATCTACCTTTTAAGTTGCTACATTGTTGTAGTGAGTCTGCATTGAAATGCATCTCACTCTGTTGTATGTGGTATTTGCATATTTAGCAGAACAAAACAGTAAGTTGGTGGATTTGAAGCTGAAGAAGCTCCTAGAAGCTCAGCCACAGGTGGCAAATTCAGTCTCCAGTGCTGCTCAGAAAACTGTAACAGATAGCTCAGAGCAAGACATAAAGGTAAGTTTTGCTTAATGCTTTTGTTTTGGTACCTGTGTGTTATGATCGAGGGTTTGTATTTTGTGAGAAGGAAAACAATTTCTTACCAAATCCTTCAGAGTCAGAAACACAGAAAATCTTTGTGGCAGTGCAGTTACATAGTTTGCAATGCACTGGGTTTTTTCCTGTTGATTGATCAACACGTTTCCTTTTTTTTTTTTTTTTTTTTTTTAAATCTAGATACTTGTCATTGGCAGAACACTAACAGGTATAAGAAGGTCTCTCAAAGGTATAAGAAGGTCTCTCAAATTCTGCCTGCTCAGGTTGTTACTGATATCAGAAATGCAGCACGGGCTCCATCCTGCTGCTGGTGCAATCAGCAGCCAAGCAGCCAGACTACCTGACTTGAATGGGAGTGGGGTTGGACTCTCAGAGATTTGCTTCCCTCCCAGTCCGGGTCCTCTGTTTTTCCTACATTAAAATTAAGCTGTGGTACACTTTAAAGGCTTACATACTTTGGGTGCTCGATGAGTGCTTCTGAGAAAAACAGACATGAGTATGTGGTGTGTATGGGCACTTTGCCTATTCTTAATGTTCACCACTTCAGCATAAAGTGCTCACCAATCAATTTTCTATTTCATTTTCTTAATTAGACCCCTTGTGTTCTTGCTATTCTATTTTTTAAAAATAGTCCCTGTATGTCATTAATATCCCTATGGCTCTGGGGCACTTCCAGTTGGGTATAACTTTTCACCCACCTGCAGTCTGTGGGGAGAGCACTGCTGACTGAAAGGATTTCCTTCCCCAGATACAGAGATGCTTTGAAGTCCCAAAACAATGACTTTCATTGCTTTTCCCTTACACTGTCGGTTCCTATAAATTGGTGATGAAAGTGTGTGGCAGCAGCAGAGGACTTTCGGTCTCTATCTTTGAACAAAAGGAAGCCTGGATCAAGTCTGATTTTTGCGTTCAATTTAGCTTTCTGCAGTGGATTTAATGCAAAATGAAGCTGGCCCAAGAATAATACAATGGATTGAAAAGGCTAACTGAATTAGTGGGCTTAGAGGAATACATTTGTAAAGTGGCAGAAGTCCCCAGTCATAAAAAGGTTTCTTAAAATGGGATTTACTAGCTAATCACACTGATATTTTAGCATGTTGCCAGGCCTAAAAAATTAGCCATGTTTGTTTATTTTGGTAAAGACTCTGGTTTAGGCTGTCAGATGGTTATTAAACTAATAACAGGAAACCACCTTTTATTTAACCAGAATCTTACAACCACCTGATTAGTGCAGCTGAAAAGTCATCCAGAGGTATAAGCAATACTTGTTTAACCTTAATTCTGTGAAATGACACACAGGCTGCCTCTTAGGGTAATTTGGTATCACCTAACATGATAAAAATGGTATTTGTCTTTATAAAAAGCATTTGTGAGGGAGTTGATTCTTTTTAAGGTACTCCCACAAAAAGGTGCAACTTAACAGTTCATCTCTGTGTGCATCTTTTCTAAGGAGGACTTGAAAGGCGGCGTTATAAGGAATATATGGTGTCCATCTGTTCTCATGGAGCTCTTGGCATTGAGGTGGATTTGTTTTTTAATAAAATGCAGTTTACAGGTTTCTAAATGAGGCATTCTGTGTTTGTGGAAAAGGATAAACTGTTACCTTCCCTTGGGGATTGTGTATCCCCGGCCTCCTTGAGGCGAGAGAATAGGCCGTTGGAGAACTCCCTCATTACCGATTGTCTCAATGCAGAGGAAGGGCAAAGTCTTGGTAGCTTTTGATAACCAGTTTCAGCATTCAGCAGGCTTAGCTATTAGTCATGCATCTTAGCCTTTCCCTATTTACTTTCAAAACACTTAATAAAAATAATAAAAGATTAGGTATAAAATGAAATATTTGTTTGGTACACAGCACCTCGGTATCTGCAGCTTCCACACACCACAGTGGTTCAGTCTTCTGGGATATTTCGTGTTGATAGAATCATTTGAATTTGTTACCAGTATTAACATAGGAAGCCCTGGAAAAGATAATTGTAGTTTCCTTAGCTGTAAAGGGCTTACTTACAAATCTGGCTTTGGAAAGTTATAGCTGATGAAATGCAGTTCAGTGGGGTAGCATTATAATCCTACCTTTTAGACTTCATCCAGCATTAGTGGTTTATCTCAATGGGCATAAAATTAGAAACTAGTTCTTCTTGTCATACAAGTCTATGGGACTACAGAAAACGACAGATTTCTGTACTGGGCAGGGAGAGAGGCTAAAAGCAACACGCTTTAAGATGATACAGATCGTGTTCAGGGGCAGAGACGCCGCGATTTGGCAGCAGCACACGCAGGGCTTGGCACTGCAAAGGTGCAAAGGAGCGATTTTTTGTTTAAAATCGGCATTGCTGGCAAATGCCGGTCACAATGAAGAGGTCTGGTTGGTAAAAAAGTAGAGAGTTCTGCAGGAGGGTGCCCACAGAGCAAAAAGCCAGTCGTTGCCACCACACATTAAACAAACAAACAAAAAAGCAAAAGTTAATCACTCTTCTGCTTTTTTCCCCGCAGCTGATACTTCCATCCAATATAAACCACAGCCCGAGCTGTGAAATCCACTTTGTAAAAGCTGTGTCCTGTCCCCTCACAAAAACGTACCTTTCAAATTAATGTCTTCCCGCTTGTAAACAAAAGAAACTGTTGTGTGTCTGTTTTTTTCCCAGCAGAATGGAACAGAGGAACATCGTGCTGAGCGATCACAAAAAGCAGCAGAACGGTTTAGAAATCCCGTTGTGTTCAGCAAGGACTCGACTGTCAGGAAAACTCAGCTCCAGTCTTTCAGTCAATACGTGGAGAGCAGACCAGGTAGGAGAAAATATAAAACCTGTTTTCCCATCTTATGATTTAATAATATTTAACAATAAATATATGAAAACCCGATAATGTAAGTCCACATTTCAATACATAAATATCAAGCTTTATAATAATTTTACATGTCTTTTCCCTTTTTTCAAGAGATGAAAAGGCAGAGATCAATACAGGAAGATACAAAGAGAGGAAATGAGGAGAAGGCTGCGATAGCTGAGACTCAGAGGAAGCCATCAGAAGATGAAGTGCTTAATGTATATTAATTTTTTGTCTGGTTTCATGATTGCTGATAATTCCAAACTGTATGTGGAAATAGTGCCTTTATTTGTTAAAATGAGATGTTAGGGTTTTTTAGATGTCAATCTCCAGTGCATTCAAAGCAGAGTGAGAGGGGTGCACTGTTGAATTAGTCTGCAGTGTGGTGATAATTGTCAGATAAAAAAAATGAATTTTTCAGAGTTCCACAGCCCCAGCTTCCTTGAGACATTTCCATCAGGGCACTTCCCATAAAGAGATTCCAGTATTGATCTACCGGGAGGATTTTAATTATTACAATAGCAGATACCGCAGAGCTGCAGTTAGAGGGAAGAGTCACATGAGACCTGCTAGAATTTCTCAGCCAACCCATTTTGTTGGCTTGGGTTAATGGGTGTTCAACCTTTCCATTATCCAGATCAGCCGTGAATTACTAGCTGAATGATGTTTGCATTAATATAATATATATGGTAATTTCTTCACTTAATTAACGGGGAGGTTCAGCTCAGTAGGGGTATGGGCTGATCATGTGTAAAATTGATTTGTGAGGGAAATATTTGATAGACCGCAGGGAGAAAGCTGGTTTTGATGGACAGCTGCGGGACAGAAGCAGGAAGAACCAAGTTTTAACCTGAATTTTTTTTGTCTGAAAGCGCAACACAGCCTTTGAGGGTGGTTGTTTGTTGCTCTCCACAGTTTATCTGAACACATTTGTCGTTTTTGCTGAGGCAATCTGGAGCTGAGTAGCAATTTTGTACCGCTGTCATATCTACACCAAAACATCGAACTTTTTACGAGCCGGAGTTATTTTTAGCCCAGTTGTACTTTTGCAGAGCTGAAAAGGTCTGGCACAGTGAGTTCAAATTATATATGCAGATGATACACATGAACTCTTGGGATATTACAGCCTGACACAGCATTTCTTTTCATCTTCTAATAGCAATTGTTAACAATTATGCATGCTGACATTAGGGAAGTTTTCATACTATTTTCAATTAATTATAGTTGATGAAAGGCAATATATTGCACATCACTTCAACTCCCCAGACCGATTTTTTTATTTCTTCAGGGTCTGCTCTCAGGGAGTTTTGTTTTTGTTGTTGCTGTTTTTCTGGCTATACAACAGGTAGTAAAGGGTTTTACATTAGGGGTGACACTGTTGGCTATTGTGTAGGAAGAGAGGGACCAAATTAATGGAGGAATAATGTCCTTAAATTTGGATATCCCAAATTTCAAAGTTCTTAGCTCGTTACTGG
>NW_024581128.1:1228259-1230759 GCF_017639235.1 Corvus kubaryi
AGTCCTTGGCACAACTGCTCTCTAGTCCATTCCCTAGGATGCAGCCTGGGTTGCAGAGTATCCATTCCACCACTGCCCTAGGAGCTGCTGCCCTCCATTAGGGAAGGGTATCTAATGGAAATGGGGCTATAGGAAGACAGCCTAGGTCCTTGTCTGCACATGCATTGTCATTTTCCTGCTCTGCTAGGGAGCTTTTCTGGCTGCGGAAGACAAGTTTCTGGCTCCTGGCCAGAAGGGAGCTGATACTTTCAAAGTTCGTCAGCTAGGCACAGAGTTTGGAACTGGCTGAAGCTTTGCATTTCCGGTGCCAGCTGCTCATGATTTGACTAGAAACACTTTCCTAAGATGTGTGAAAAAATAAAAGTTATTAAAATTCCTGGGTTGCTGATTTCCATTTGAATCTGAATAGTCACACTTTTATTAATATCCAGTAATTTATGTCAGTGGTGCCGTAACCTCAGTCCTCGGTCTTTGCACTTGTAATGAAAATGTAACCTCACCTTGTTCCAGCGCAGTCTGGTTACTGCTCCATTGCAAAGCTGTGGGGGGAATCAGTGCTTCAGTGCCCTGAGCTGCCTGGAATACCCTCATGGCACATTTGCTGTTGCTGTCAGGATATAGGTAAGAGTTTATAGGAGGGATTTTGCAGCATCCACCATATGAAGCACAACATGACAAAAAACTTGGTGGGTGGAAGTTTTTAGAGAAGAGGCAGCCCAGAGGTTCAAGTAAGAGGAATGAGTTGGATGATTGAGTATAAAAATCGTGATCTAGTATCGTTGATTTTTCTTCTTGCTGTGTTACAATGGCTTGAAACTAAACGATGGCAGAGGTAGGGTTATCTTGCTTTCCTCAGGATTGTACTTACCCATGTTGTGCTTAACCTGTTAGGGGTAAAATAGTTTTGTCTCTGCTTCTGACAGTGTCTTTCTCCATTGCAAATTCTTCTGTCATTGTATTTTAAGGTGTCCATCATCTTGATATCCAAGTGCCAATTAAAATGCAAAATTATCGCATAGCACAATTAAAATAAAAGTCAAAGAATCCTGGTTTACAAATCTCTAATCTAAATTTATCTCTTTTTCAGTCACAGTTTCTTCACTAATTGCAAAAACAAGTATTTGAAAAAAAATTGTAGCTATCAGATATTTTGTTATCTGACCACAGGGTATGAAGTGTTTTTAATTGTTTTTCTGATTAACTTCAGGCTCCCAAATTCAAGTAGAAGCATATTTGTGTTTTCCATGTGAGATCTTGTACCTTACTAATGGATGAGTATGTTTGTGGTACTGTACAAGGATTAATGAAATTTAAAAAAAAACCTCTGCTGCTGCTGATTGACCACTGATGGTAAATGTAATTGAATTAGCAGTGCACTAAAATAAAGGTAGACAAAATAAATATAGACAAGAAAATCTGGTGAAAGCTTCTGTAATGTTTTAGATTAATAGGCATACAGAATTCTTCACATTTTTTATTACGTTGTCCCTAGATGAATTCAAAGTAATTGGGGTGGTTAATTTTATTTATACAGAGCCGTTCACAGCGCATTAAATAATAGAGATAATTGAACAAGAATTGTCAAGTGTGTACTGATATCAGACATATTACAGAAGGGAATGTGCATAAAACTTCATTTCTATGCAGCCATTGTTTATGGTAATTAAGTACACAGATTTATCCCTTGGTTGCCTTCCAAGCTTATGGCAACTGCTATTGTTGTGCTCCATTAATATGTAATCAGGAAATAGTTTAATTTTCTAATCTGCAGTTTGAGAATTCACTTTCTAACAACTCTTAATTACTGCATTGCCCTAATGATGCTCATGGTTAGGAAAACTGAACCAATAAACTCCATGGAAGAAGCCAGAGGGGATTATACTTCCAGAGGTGGTGCTTACTTAATAAACTTGTTATGCCTTCACCAGAGGGAGCTCAGTGTCCTTCAAAAGCAACTAATTTTATATTTCAGAGTTGTACATACCCACGGTGCGAAGAGTTAACGCGCAGCGTGCGGTGGGGGTGACTGCAAACGTGATTCACTAGAGAACCAGATAAGCGATACTATCACCATTTTGGTATTTTTCCTACTGTATACTAATTCTGGAGTTTAATTGCACAGGAAATAATGCAGGTGGTTTAATCTACTGCTTTAAACTGTCCTCGTGGGTTTATTTTTGTCAAGTTTGTTTTCGTTCATTAGCCATGTTAGCTAAACGCGGTATCGTGAAATCTTGCACAGACAGATAAGCTCCATATATTGACAGCTATCTCAGAGTTATTGTTTTCAGGGTGAATCTTAAACAGTAAAGGGGTTTTTTCTTAATCATTTCCATTCTCCACTGGCCCATCATTCACCTTGATTGCTATTTCCATGCTGCTGCTGTACCTAGTGCAACTCTAATGACAGCACTGAAGTTATTTTGGGTCTGTGCTTCTGCTCTGTGATGACAATCCAGCCACTGTGATCTTGCAGTCTATCTGTGCTGACCCTGCCCAG
>NW_024581128.1:1235759-1462627 GCF_017639235.1 Corvus kubaryi
GCCTCACACCTGCTTTCTCCAAACTGCCTGCCACAATGCCACCGTGCCCACCAGGCTCCCCTGGGAGGCAATCCCATCTCTGGCCCCCTCTCCATGGAATACCAGGACAGGATAGTTAAGATAGTTTTCTCTTCTTCAAAACATCATTAGGATTGAAAAAATGAATCTCTTGCTTGCACATTTTGCATAAATACATGGTAAGTTATCAATTGATGTTCAAATAGCTTAATTGAGTTTGAGGGGGGAAAGGTCATTTAATTGGTCTATTGAAATGTTAACAGAAACAGATATGGCAAGGGATAGACTTTAATGGCTGCAGTGTGGCACTGATGTCTGCATTCACTTGCAAAATTGTTAATTAGGGCACTTTGGTAGTTCATTTGCTTTTGTATTGATGTGCTTAGTCCAACGAGAAAAATTGGTATTTACATGGGGCAGCAGAGGTTCACCATACAGTCGGGAATGAGGAAAATATAGTGTAAATCAGAACTGGGTTATGATTTGTGACAGTGTCTTCATTAACATCCTGCTGGTTATGGCAGTCATTTTCTAGTGGGTAATGTATTTTTGCACGTGATTAAGTTTGATATGTTTGGTTTCACTTTTTTTTAATCATTGTAGTTGTGCACTTGAATGATATAATAATGATTTTTTTTAAATTAGGCATACAAAGCTTTTTTAGGCTAGATTAGAACAAAATGTACAGCAAAACAGGGAATTACATATCTGTGTTCGATGAGCCCTGGAAGAAGGTGTTATCTCCTTAAATGCATACCAAAAGAATATATTCAGTTGCAATTCCTGGCCCACAGTCATCAGAGCCAGTGAAATTACAAAACCACTCCTTAGTACTGCTTTAGGTCCATCGAGCCTCCCTTACAGAACATAAACCTTTAAGGTTTTGGCATTTTGTGTGTGGGAATGGCAAAATTGCATGGAGTGTCCACTAGCATTTTTTGAGGGCAGTAATTGCAGGGATTAATCCGGGTACTGTTTCCTAATAGACTTGCTGGATGCAAAGCTTTCTATTTGCCTTGGCTGGAAGAAGGCTGGATTGAGTACAGTTTATAATAATACACTATACCCTAGGTACTTTGTATAAACAGAGGCAGCAAGAAAAAAAAGGGGAAATGCAAGTGGCTATGAATCATCACTTTTACACCAGGCATCCTTCTTGTCCTACCAGAACAAGCTGGGAGAGGACATTTTGCAGCAAGTAATGTGCTGATTTTAGCAGCTCCTAATTGAAAAGGACTTTTTGTTCATTTTCCATTTATTGTACTTTCACATTTGAGTGCCGTTTCTGCCGCTTGCTTCAGCCTTCGGGGCTTGGGTCCATAGTTTTCGATAGGGCATTTCTTTTAAACTCCTGTAGCCAGAGTGGACATCAGCTTCATTCACTCATATGTATTTGGGAAAGTACTTACACGAAGATCACAAATATGCGCAGCACAGCTATCTAGTTCTGCAAGTTTAATCCCAGCCCCAGAAAGTTTCATTGTGGCCCTATGCAAATGTATTTACATAGGAATGGGTCTTGGGTCCTTTAAAGAAGGCAACAAAGTTGGAAGACTGAGGCCAATAAATAAATGAAAGTTTCTCTAAATCCATTGGATAATAGAGGCAGTGTTAAGGCTAACCACAGTGTTGAACTAAACAGAGGGATTACTCCTGGGTTTTGCATCAGTTGTTTTCTGCCGGGTGGCCTCACTTGTCAAAAAAAAAAAAAAAAAAAAAAAAAAAAAAAAAAGTTTAACGGGCAAACATTCACATGGCACATTGAGAAAAGAAGTATGCTTAATTCCATCAAAGCTCAGAAATCAGTCATTAATTTATTCTAACCTCCAATTGTTGGTCATTTGTGAAACATCTGGCCTTTAAGTCATAAGAACCTAAACATAAATACAATGTGAGTTCTCCTGAGGATGGAAGTGGGTGTAGTGGGGGTGCCGTGTCAGTCTGTGTACGTGAGCATGAGTGCACATATGTGTGTGTATTGCAGAGCCTGCAACTGCCACTTCATTTTGGAGACTTTGAAAGATATTAAAATGAATCCTTCAGTTAATTTACTCTCAAAATTAGATTATTGTTCATTTGCATCTTGGAAAAGTTCTGCCATTCAAAAGAGTCTCTTCATGGTGGGTTAACAGTTAGATATTTAGCAATCTTGCAGCTTGCTAGTCAGAAATAGTTTCTAATGAAGTTGAAATTTGAGATAGAAAATATATAAAAGCTTTCAGGAAAGACATACCCTATTTTCCATATGGCTAAGTAATTGTTATGATATTTGTTTTAAAGCTGGACTTAGACACTCCTGACTGCCCTCTAATTTGATATGGCTGGTCCCGGCGATTCTTCTGGAGGAAACTTTAGTAGTAGAATGCAGTGAAGGAGATAAATAATTTTGCAGCTATAAGCACATGGCAAAGTATAGGAAATAATTCGGTTGCCCTTACTGTTGTGCAGATAACAGTCTCCAGGTTATTTGCCTCTGCTGGGAGTTGGAACTCAAGTGAAAAGGAACTGAGTGTTTAAATGGAGATTTGAAATAAAGGTAGCATCTTGGAGCTGACAAAATTCTGTCTTTTGTTAGGTTAAGAGTAAAACTGCTATTTGATTGTCAGGGTTAGGGTGTTGTTTTTATTTGGGGAGGGATTATAGTTCCTCGTGTAACTCAAATGTAGCAACATCTCCTGTGATGAAATTTCTTGTATTTCACATGAGTGAAATGAGAGGCATAGAGTGAAATTAGATTATAAATATGATGGAAAAATTTAGATCTGTCAATCCACATGGGAATCTCAGAGCTTTCTGTTTTCAGGCAGTTACCTTCTTGTACTTTTTTTTTGTTTGTTTTCTTAAAGACCTCTTTGGCCTGACCATTTGCTTTTCTTGCTCAGCAGAGGCTGCCTGCAGCTCCCAGGCTGTTTTGACGGCAGAGATAATGATGCTGTCCAAATGCATAACAAAAAGAAAGAATTTTGAAAGTTTTCTGTAAAGCAGCTCTTTCCCTTAATATTTATCCTTTCCCCCTTGCTAAGTAAAGAAATCTTGAGTCCACACTCCATTGTGAAATTTACTGTATTCGAAACCTAGATCCGTTGTATCTCCTTCCAAGCTGGGCTTTATTCTTTCCTGCTAAAAGGATATCTGTGATTTGGCAGCCTGGCACACATTATATTAATTTATTTTAAAAAATTATATGATGTTAAAATTCATTATATTAAAAGAAAACAAATCTGATGGGTACATTAGGGGTGGCTTGATATATTTTTAGTCTTAGTATGTTCTTGTCCCTGCTGTAGCATGGCTAGAATTTGGTGATGTGGATGGGAAGCATGTGGGAACCCGTGGGCACTCACATGTTGCACAGTGCGTGTACGAGCATGCGTGTATGCCCGACCCACCAACACAATACGTAAAAAGTCACGATTCAACTTTGTTAAAGCACTCATTTCCAAGGCACTGATGTCCAAAGTATTGGTAGGATAGTGGAGATGAGAGGGAAAAAAAAAATCTCTTTAAACGGCTTGTGAAATGTAATGTTTGAAACGGTTCTTTGAGAACGTGCAGATTATGGCTTGTGTAGTGACTCTGCCCAGCTCTCTGGGAAATGAGCTGTTGACATTCTTTTGGGTCATCATCCGAGATAGGAGGGCAACCACAAGGATTTAGCAGATAAATTCATCCAAAAAGACCTTTATCCATTTCATTGCAACTTGGAAACGTTCATGTCGAATAGCAGCATTAATGTAGCCCTTTTAGCCCTTCAAAGTGAGCCTTATGTTTAAAAAAAAAAAAAAAAAGAAAAGAAAAAATGACCAGAGTAATAACTTCTATAGGTCTTCTAAGAGGTAATTCATTATTTACATAATTCTGGAGCATAAACCCATTTTTCCTTCAAGAGGCTCTGAAATAGAATTGAGGCTCTTATACAGAGTCTCCTTTGAATTCTAATCAACTGGATCTGTCTCGAATTCATTTCTAGTTTATTGTAAACAGTGGAATTTAAATTAATTTCTTCTTATCTTGTCTTTTGAAGAAAACTAGGAGCATGTTTAAAAGGTTTTATTTTTAAATACAGCTCAGACTTTATTTTATTCTGCGATTTTGGGGGGCTTTGGGGGTTTTTTAACTTTATAAACCAGGTGTTGGGCAGGATGGACTTTGACAGCCAGATGACAATTATGCATTAGCATAGGTGATTATGAAATAAATAGGAAAAAAAATTACTTTTTTTTTTTTTTACTTGAACTCAAATGATACTATATAGGCTGAATGTGAGGCAAGGTTCCCACAATGCACTGTGAAAACCTAGGCTAACAACCACCCCGCTGCGTTGAAAACCCCAAAAAAAGACAAAAGCACAATGAAATAGAAAGCTTACCACCGGTAGCTTTCAAAACGACAAACTAGGCAAACTATACATCTCCACCACTCCAATTTTGTCAGAATGCTAATGAGCTTGCTCTGATCTTTACTCGGCTTCCCGTGTTTTCTACATCTTCAAGGACCACATGGCGCTAGCAAAATAAAGACAACTAAATGAGAATTTCGAATGCTTTTTGTGTTGGGACCTGGTGCTTTTCAGTTGACGCACTCGTTGAATATTCTCAACTTAAAAGCGTACAACAGGGGGCTGGGTATGAACTTTTTACCAGGGGGAAATTTGTACAAAAGTAAATGAGTGTGATGAGGAAAATATGAGAAAAATTTCTGATTAATTTCCGCTCTATAATATCAATGACACCTTCAGCCCCTCTCGTACTCCTCTAACAAGAGATGCTGATAAAAGATGAATGATTCTGTGTTGTTCACAGTGAATGTTTAGTGGTTTTTTAATAGCGGCATTCTACATAAAAGACACCAGGAAGTACTCCGCATTAGCAGTTGAGATCACTAGTTAATAGGATGATGTCTTTTAGCTTTTGTCACAAGATTATTAGAAAGGATGGGTTTCTGTTCTCATCCCGACATACTTTAGAGTGCTTGTTGAGCACAAGTGCTAAAATACAGGTTTCTCGGTATTGTTTCGCATGCAAAGTAAAAGCCCTTTTAATGCAACACCTTCTACTTTTTTTTTACCAGGTGATTTTTGTCATTGATCTCTTATTTGCCCCCTTTAGCTGTATTAATCACTTGGAGTGGTCTGCTTCTCAATGGGGGCTTGATGATGTATATGTGTATAGATTCACTATCAAAAATAAATCCCTTATATACTCTGCACCTTCACAACCCTGATTGTCGAGCTGTATTTACCAGCCTGTATTATACCATCTTGAATGCTCTTTACTGGAGTCGCCCAGTCTGCAAGAGAAATCCGCACTAGAGTAGGGAGGGGTGAGCTAGGAGGAGGCATCCTATTCCCTAAGCCAAATTTCGTCTTTCAAAAACAATTGAATTCACAATTCTCTTTGGAATTCCCAAAAGTAAATGCAGATTTGTATTCACCAGTGTCAGGGCTTGGGGAAGAAAATGATGAATGTTCAGTTTGCCTGAGAGATGAATTTAAAAATTGGTTTTGTTACCTCTTCAAGCTTGCAAGCAGACAGTATGAAAAATATCTGTGCGTGTACATAAGGAGAAAAAAAAAAATCATGGTTTTTTCATATATTTTATATCTTGCCTAAATGAGGAAGGATGAATCAGTAACACCATAAGTTTTATGGCAGTTTGTCAGCCTTGCTTTCCTGCACTGTTGTTGTGCTTGGCTCGGCATGATTAATCTCAGGTGAACCAAGAACTTGCCAAACCACGAGATGGTAATGAGTTGACCAACCATGTCGTGAAAGACAAAGATGCACATCCCAAAGCAGAGCAAGAGGAAGGACAGTATAACAACAGCCTTCCTGGCAAGATAGAAAATTTAAAAGTATCACTGTAAACAACATTTTTGATGCTTGTCTTTTTACATTTAGCAGAAGAAGTGAGTGAAAGCATTTCAAAGAAATTCTAGATACGTGAATGATACATATGTGATACTGGTTTGGGTCCCTGCTGGTTTGTGAACTTTCTCTGTTGGAAATACCTAACAATTAGGAGGCTGGAAGGACATTACTCATAGCAGTTTGTGTTGGGTGGAAGGAAAGATTTTTGACATGAGCAAAAGATTTTTATTCTAATATGATAACAGTTCACAAAACTATGCCTTGGTAGTTACTGCTTGTTTTGAAAGCAAAGTGATACTCTAAAGCATTTGTTGAGATGTGTCTCTCTCCATTGTGTAGAAACGTTAACTTGCTGCCAGGGCTGTGGTAATGGGAGTTTTGACAACTACCAAAGCCCTGGGTGAAAGAAGTGCAATGACACTATGATCGAGGTCTCGTTCACAATATGGCAATTGTGCTTCTCTGTTGCATCCAAGTGTGACTTGGGTGACCTGGGGCCCGCAGAGCTCTGGTGAGATGCCTGCTAAGACATACAGTGCAAAGTCATTCATGAGAGTTTGTTAATGCACATAAACTGGCACACCAGCAAGCTGATTTTCGGACAGGAGTCTTCAGGGCCCAGATCACAAACACATACATGAATTTTTGCCCAATTACGCATTTTGTAGTTGCCAGAGCATTTTATGAGCAACTGAGAACATCTAGAGTTCTTGAGGCTTGTCAACCTCTCTCCAGTTTCCCTTCTGTCATGTTGTCTCCACAGTCTCTTAGTGGCAAACTCTTTCCAATACCCATCCATCTCTTGCTATTAAGCTTCTGCAAAGCACACTTGCTTTTGGTAAAGGAAGACTGTCTGACCATACTTTTCCAATTACCCAGTGTTTCTACAGCTGAGAAGCTTCCACAAAACAAGCCTCAGAGTTTGTCCCTAATTCACCACTTCTCTTCAGTCTTAGGTCTGTGCACTGGTAGGCAAAAGTTCACGGGAGGTGACCTTTCCAAGACCAAACGTGGGCAGCGTGCATGTTCAGCCTTCCCAGGCCAAATTCATTAAATCATTAGAGCGGCTCAGCAGCAGCAGTGACCGTATTTATTTTTTTCTCAAAGTAACACAGAATCCCATTGGCTGGAGGTACTGAGCAATAAGTCAACCTCCTCTCCATGCACTTCCCTGGCTTTTGTAGCCTCATCATTGCTTTCAAAGAACCTGTCAACAGGTTGAAGCCAGCTTGAAGAAGAGAGTCCAAGTAGAGCACTGCCCGCATAGCAGGAGAGACTACTCTGGGAGAGCCCTAGGCACTATGAATAGACTTGCAAGCCTTCCAAAAGTCTTACAAGACCCAACAGACATTTGCTTCTTTTAACTGATTTCCATCTTTCTTTGTAGTGTTGCAGTATAAATGCTCTTTCATGTGGTGGGCATAGTCGTTGGCTTTCTGCCTGGAGTTAGCTTTCTCTACAATCAGTGTCCGCTGCAAAGGGAAGGCGAGGAGAAAGGCCCTTTGGTCACCCCGAGGCTCCTGGCCCAGAGTGCCACTGCTGTCTGCAGAGACCACTGTTATTTTTTCTTAGTTTTCTCCCATTTACCACCAAAACCACCTTTTCTGTCAAAACTGGAAGTTGTGGGGCATTGGGACACCTCAGCCCAGCTGAACTCACCCAGTTAGCCCTGGGAAGCTTTGGATCCTGGAAGTACAAACCTGCCAACTCCCAGTAAGAGAACGCGTTTTCATTAACACGGATACAAGGTCACGTTCATTGCCAACCATCATCTCACTTCAGGCTTGGACTAAATCCAGCCCTGTCCATCAAAGAAGTAACTTTATAATGTCCACCACCCTTTTCTAGCTCCAGGAGAGTATGTTCTGAAGGAAGTAAGGCAACATTTGGTAAAAATGGAATAATATGCTACCTAGTACAACACACTCCAGTGACTTTTAGGTAGATGGCCTTTCACTTCAGTATCTCACCCAGCCATCACTTGCCACATAAACAGGCAGTTAACTGTTCTGAGGAGTAGTTACGAGCTGCAGAGAAATTACTATCACTTATAACAAAGCATCCAACTGTACTTGTAAATCTGCAAGTGAAATAATTCATCTGCCAGACCATCATCCCCTTCTTGGTGGATTTCCAAGTATGATCTACCATTTTTTCCATTGTTTCAAAAATTTGAGTGTATCAGTTAATAGTGCGTGTTTTGTTGTGCTGAAATTTCTTCTGAAATCGTGCTACATGAGAAAATTTGGGTGCAAAGAGTACCAGCATTGGTTTTACTCAGTGCTAGGATTCCCTGCAGACACTTGTCCTCGAGGCATCACTTTCTTAGAGGAATCTCCAGGTGTTTCAGTTGAATCTCACCTCTTGTTGCTTGAATTTTGGGGAACAAAGTTTCTTGGTCTGGACTGATGGTCCCATATTTAAAATATATTCATAATCTTTATCCAGCCCAGGCATTCTATTTTGGTTGATTTTCTGTTATTTTCTACTGGGCGCTGTGTTGACTCATCATGTAGAGAAAATCAGTGGTCTTTCAGATTTTGTCTTCCACAATTTGTCTTTTGTGGAGGTTCCAGTCCTGTGATAATTTTAGGCTGCCCAGATTGCAGGCCACAAATGTTTGTGCTCCTGTGAGTCAGTCCCACTGCAGGTAAATAAATCCCCGCACGTGCCGAGATGTGATCAGAACCCTGACCTTCTGTTTACACAGCTCTCAAAATTTTAAATAGCCTCTCTGATTTTTTTATGTTTCAGAAACCAAAGAAATTATAAGTTTCCTGCTTGATATTAAAACTAACTTGATGTGTGCTTGTGATAAAGGCATTTCTGTGGTGGCAGCTCTGTTTCATTAGGGTTACAGTACTTTTGGGGGCTGCAGTAGAGTCGGACAATGCGCTGCAATGTAACTCTGCCTGGCAGATTCTTGGCAGTCGATTCCTACCTTTATGAGACTCCATTGTGTGGACATCAATGTCTCCTTCTCAACTGCTCTCAGACAGCAAGTTAGTGGCCATGAATTTGCCTTTCTAATGTTCTTAGGCGTTTTCCCATCCAGCTTGGACTCAAAACCTTGTGCTGGGGTTTCATCTGCTAGCTACCACTTCTGAAGTATCATCTAAACAACAGTTCCACTTGCTTATCTGTTGCTGGCTCTTCTTGTTCATTTTCAGTGTTTTTTAATAACTGAGGAGGTCCTCCTGCTCTGAAAGGAGGAAGTATTCTGGAAGAAAGCTGGGCGTGGTAATCTCAAATGGGAAGCCTGAAGCTCAAGGTGGAGCAGCCCATCCATTCATGCTGTGAGGTGTCTGTTGTGGGTTCTGTTTTGACACTGATTACTTGGAAAAAATATTTTATCCAAAATTCTGAGGTTTTCCACCAAAGGTAGCCCTCTGAAAGCAGAGGAGGGTGATTTTTCAAAAAAAACACATCCGTTTTGGGATGGCTGACTTTTCACTCAGTGAAAAATTGTGGACCACTGGTCATTTAAAAATTTTCACTGTAGCTTTCAGTTGTGTCAGAGGCATTTTGCAGTAGGTCTCGTGTAACTCTCCTTTACAAAAAATATCTGTTGTGAATATAGGCTTTTCTGCTTAAGTATTTGTTAAATTCAGTAACTCACGTTAAAAACAAGAGCTCATCTGTGCATAAGCTGTTCACAGTGAGTAAGGTGAGAAGACTGTTAAAATCAGTGGGAAGTCTGCTGCTGACTTGGAAGCGTTTGAGACCTTCCACCAGCCTTTGTTAGCAATGTGAGGTTGGTCAGCTAAAACACCCAGCGTCATTTCTCGTCCCTTCCCGTGTTTCCTTTCAGTGACACTGTAATGGCCACAGCCGATCAGCCCCACAGTCTGGTCCAGAACACTCTACTGTAGTGGGACAGGTACGGGTTGAACCCAGACAGGGGCAAGAATCTGTGCAGGGGCCAGTTACAGGCTAACCTGGCCTCAGGGAACATTTAATTTAACCTCTAAAACTTAAAGGTTAGCTTGTGTCCTAAAGCAGGAGGATCCAGTTCCTACCTCCCGCAGTTTTTCACTTGTTTATTTGAATATTTATTGCTACAGCTTTGCCTTTCCATATTCAACATTCAGCCTGGTTTTAATTCTTGCTGAGCTCTTAGTTTCAACATTGCCTCGTGGCAATGAGTTCTACCAGTAAATGACGAGGCTTTGAGGAAAGATCATTCTTTTTATCGGTTTTAAACACACTACCTTCAATTTCAGTGAATTTCCCCAGGTTCTTACAAGACAAGATGAGACACATCCTAGAACTATTCTTTATTTGCCATTCATGTTCTCCTTCAGGTAAACAAGCCAATCTGTCCACTTGCTCCTAATACAGAAACTTGTAAAAACTCGTTCCTGTGATTGGGTAAATGCAACTTTTTTTTTTAAGCAGACAAATAAAGACAGTGGGGTACGTTTTCAAAAGACCTTCCTATTAAATTTGTGGAATTCACTTGCATTTGAACGGCTCTCAGTAGTCACCAAGCTTCTGTCAGCTACAAAATAGCCCAGAAAGAGGAGCAGAGCGAAGTCGGCCAGTTTTTGTTGTTATTTGCCCTGTTCCAGTTCCCATGCACTGGCATTCTCCTGCTGGCCTCTTCACCCAAGTGTGTTGAGTGAAGAAAGCTTCTTCTATTCTGTTTTAAAACTGTGTGTAAACATCAGCAAATGGATGAAGAATGGGCTCTGTCTTAAGCAGGTTGTTTTTCATGTAGTTCTGTTGAGGTAAATGGGGAGACATGGGAAGGTTTCTATGTTTAACCATGACACCATGGCACACACACTACAAACAGTGCAAATAAAATTTAAAAACAATTACTGCTTAAGATGGCATACAGAGTTATTTCTGTAAACCTGTTATTTCTTGCCAGACCGAATGGGCTGGTTTGGGGTGCTGATGTAAACCCTTTAATATTTATCTTCCACAGGTTGTAATTCATTTTTGCACAACAGCTAAATACATTTACATTTAAGGATTTAAAAAAAAAATTAATCTATTGTCTTATCTTGACAGATTTACGATGCCATAAAGTGTAGAGGAGTTACTGTATTCATCCATTTACACTGTAAACTAATCTTGTCCCTGCATGTTACTGCTTTTTCTTCCTTTTAAGCGGTATTCTCAGTGTTTTGTAGCACTTTCTTCTCTGTTTTCTTAGCAATGTACAGGTTTACTATGTTAATCCATATTGGGTTTATCTAATGTCTAGCTGCCCAAAAGGCTTAAAAATAATGGGTCTAATAGTACATACATACACTGGTAGCTGGCTGAGTTTGAAAGTACTTTCCGCAGGAAAGGGAAAAAAAAATGTTCTTTCAAATTGATTCAGAAGAGACATTTGTCAAGATGCTTCTTATTTAAATAATTTAAGAAATAATTAGCTTACAGTGTAAGCAAAAATTCATTTGTAAATCCAGAAGCATATGAAGGAAGATGTGCTTGTAAAAGACTGCCAGGAAGCTGTACAACATTGAAATAAGCTAGTTGCTTACATTGTTCTCAAAAAATGGTAATGTGTTTGTTACCGCGCTTCTTGAGTATTGTAGAAGAAAATTGACTCAAGTTGATTTCAAATAACAACCAGGAGTATGTGTGATGAGCCACAGGAGAAAGGAAAGGGATTTGGGGTTGTGGTTTGTTTTTTTCTTTTTCTTGGCTATCATTAAAATTCTCGCTATCAGTACTTTGGCTATCACTAAAATTTGTTCTGGTAAGGGACAAAATTACCAAACTTTATGCTGCAGCCTCTGTTGAATCCTGAGCAGGAGCTATTACAGCTTGGAATCGCGACTCAGAAGCCAGTAGGAGTTTCTTGTATCTGAGGGCAGAATTTAATGTCTTGTGCTATTTGAGGCTTGGTGTTGGGCTCATTCCTAATCATTGAGGAGGGTTCTGGTAGATGTCAAGTGAAGAGAAGAATAGAGCACGCATCCTTCACCACTCAAGCCAGACAATGAAATTAGAAAATGGCACTGGGAGTTGATGTGAGAGAATTCCCTTAGATTCCTAGAGGAAGAATAAAACAAGAATGAATTAATTAAAAAAAAAAAAAAAAAAGGAAGAGAAAGGAGTTGGGGGGCGGGGGGGGGAGGCAGAAAGGAAGAGGGGAAAAAGAAAATAAATGAGAGAAACCCTGCCAGAAG
Source organism: Corvus kubaryi (assembly GCF_017639235.1). Classification (NCBI taxonomy): domain Eukaryota; kingdom Metazoa; phylum Chordata; class Aves; order Passeriformes; family Corvidae; genus Corvus; species Corvus kubaryi. Next base: position 1,247,797 of record NW_024581128.1, read on the forward strand.
CCTCCTCAGGTTAAAGTCCGACATTAAAAACTGTATTGACTTCTCACATAAAGGCGCGTGTACTCACTGTTTCATCTGAGTTTCTGGTGCTGCATTTTTCAAATCTCTTACCGAGCAGTTTGCATGCATATGATGTTTGCAGCACTACCCTCTCTTATTTGAAGACTGTTTTCAGAAGTCATTATTGAACTATAGGATAAAAAGGTATAAGCATAATTACGTGTTAAAGAGAATAAATATGTTCTGCTAGATAGTTAACCAGATGAGGTTAAACAAGATAAGATGAATTCTGGTCTTTTTAGAAAACTGGCAGTCTTCATTTTAAGCTACAATGTAAAGTGCTTTATCCTGAGATTAGGTATTGTGGCAGAAGCTAAAACTGCCTTTTTCCCCTAACCGTGCCAGAATACAACCTCCTTTTCTTTCTGCGCTAACAAGACTGCTTTACCACCACAGCCCACTCTAAGTAATTAAATCAATCCTTTGTACTTACCGTATTCTCCTCTAGTGACGGTACTAGATCTGATTATATGCTTCATGCATATTCAAAGTACAGCACTGACAGCTCTTTAATGAGCTCTTACTTAATCAGTACGAACAATGTTCATCTTGTTCTTTTTTTCCTCATACATTAGAGCTAGGAACAGTTGGGGAAAAAATGAAACATCCAGCATTCATTTGAAAAATATATTGTACTTTGAAAAGTGTCTAAGCTGGAGAAGTTGCATTCTGCCCTTTAAAAGTCTGATGGACAAATTGGATTACTAGTATTGGATTAAATAACAAATGGTTAGAGGAGAAATGAGAAAAGCTCGCTGTGATCACAGGCTTTAATATTTTTTGTTACTTATAAAGCTGAAGGGGTCTTTAACCAGTTATTAAAGTCAGGATTAATTTGTAATGGTCCAACTTACTAGCTTTAAAAGGGTTTTGTTGTTGTTGTTTATCAAAAACAATAGTGTAATGCATGTATTATGGAAAAAATTTAAGTTTAAGATCTGTGGGCTATTTATAGATTTTCAGCATCTTGTACTGGCTTAGATAAGGGGTTTGCATGTGTGGGATCGATTTGTTCTCAAGCATGGGTTTTTTGCTTCATTTAAATAATCTGTACAGTTTGTTGGGGTTTTTTTCCCGAGAACAACACAGATATTTTCCCAATTTAAATTTTCAAGCATTTGTAGCAAGTCAATGAAGTACTTGTTTTACACTTGGAAAGTGGAAGCAACAACCACCCAGCAGCAGCTTGGGTTTTACAGAGTGAACCCGTGGTGAAGAAAGGCTTTTTCTAAATTTTTTGTTTAGAAATTGTAAATGTGAGTTTAGCTTGCAGTATCACTGCAGTAAGAACACTCAGTTTTTCTTTGTTGAAAGTGTTTCATGAGCATCCTTTCACCAAGTAAAAAAAATGAAGTAATGCTCTAATGCTGATGTATTTGCCAAAGAGTTATTTAAATTTCTTATATATGGGGGTTCATCTTTATTTTGCTTGCCTGGGAAGAATTTGTTTCAGCTCCGTGCACAAGAATTTAAAAGCTGACGGTCGACAAATAAAATATCAGCATCGACTACTATTAATATTGCACACATGTGTCATTTCACTGATCAAAAAGGCCTTCGCCAGGGTAAAATTGGCCTTTTTCCAAATTGCAAGCTTTTTCTCAGCTTTTTCTTTTTTGCTCTTTCTTCTTTTGTTGCTGCCCGGGGATTTGTGCCTATCGCAGCCGATATCACATGACCGGTGTCAGGGCATCACATGGGTCCAAAGCGAATACAAAAACAGATTTAAAATTCTGTAAAAACAATCAAGACTTTGTTAATTCACTTTTAAACCAGTCTATTCTATGGATATTGCATGTGCTTTGGTGTCAGCATGGATATATTAAAATAGGCACCTGTGCAGATCTGACACGACAGCTCCAAGCTTTACCCAGATCTTTTCTCATTATATGTTGCAACTAACTCTGTTTAGGAGGAATGCATTAATAGAAAGAAGATTATATCTTAAGTTTATGTTCTTAACCTGAAATTGCATGGTACGAAAGTCAACGAAGTCAGATCCACCATGGAGCCAAACACTTTGGAGACATTTATCTCTCCCATTTCTTTTTCAAGGCTTGCAAAATTAAATGCAGCAAGGGCTTGTATTTTTAATCTTTCAGCGAGACATCCCAGTCCACCCCGAAACTAACAAATTGATTGAAATGTTACTGCAGCCACGGATGTCTGGTTGTGAGAACTTTGCCGCATTGCTAGTGGAAAATCTCATGCATTACAGAATAGACTGGTCATTTTGCAGGGATTAAAAAAAAAGCAATCTGTCCCCTTCTTCTTGACTTCTCCCCTGAATAAGTTTCAACTTCTTGGTGCATTTCAACAAAAGGTTGGTAGTGCTGATTAATATCTGCTTCTAAAAGCAGACCCTGTTAGATGTACCAGTACAGCAGCAAGGCCTTTGATCTGTAACTCACCAGCAAAGTGCACTGAACTGCTGAATATTGTTATAAATGCTGTGGTGTGATATTTTATGCACAAAACCTGAAGTGGAGGTCTTGGGGGAGAGCATTTCTACATGTCAGACTACTTCTTTCATTGCTCCATTGCCCCAGGAGCTGCACCCTGCTGCTTTTGCTTGGAAAAGCACTGCAGGTCCATCTGCGCTTTGGGATGCTCTGTCCTTCCTGTCTCACTGCTAGCAAATTGTGACCCTAAAAGCACCCCTTCCAGGAAGTTTCACCAACCAGGCACTTCCCAGGGGGATAAGTGGGTATGGGCGGATGTCTCCTATCAGAAGGAAGAGTATGCCAAATGTTAGAACTTCTTCTTTACTGTGTGGGTCCACCAGTTCCACCCCAAGCTGACCCGCTTCCCTATTCATCCCCTTTTCCTGCCCTTGTGTGAACGCCTCAAGCCCAAAGGCCATGGCAGAGGGAATCAAAGAGTTTGGAGAAGGCTGGAAATGTTTCCTTGCAGGCAGGAGGCTCATAGCCTGGTGAGGGTGTGATTCACCATGTAGGTCTGGGTTTGCACACTACTGTGGCACTGGAGTGTGAGCATGCACATGGTGAGCTCCTACGTGCAAGCATCTGAAACACTCCCATCCAGGAACTGAATGCTTTGGTTTAGGGCAAAACAATATTTTTCTGAAGCCTTTCCAGCTCCAGGTGCTAGAAATGGCTTCTCTGCCACTAGGGATCCTATTCTCTGTAGCATCCCCAAGTGTGCGGCACTTTGCATCAGAGATTTCAAACCCCTTTACAAACACCTTTACCAACACCAAAGAATTAACTTTTAGCACCCTTGCAGGTTCAGTACAGGTGATTATTCCCATATTGCACACAAGGTGCTTAAACTCAGACATCTCCCCACACTCTCCCAATGACGCACTACCAAAGCTGGGAAACAAGCTCAGAAGACCCAGCTCATGCTGCTTTGCCTCTGTTCCAAGTTTACTCCTAGATTAGTTTTAACCCTATGAAATGTGTGAGTTTCACAATTCAATAGGGACCATATAGCCTTTGCTCTTCAGGTCAGCTTGAGGGATGAGAATGGCAGGTTTCCACAGAAGCACAGCCTCCACAAAGGACTTCATCCTAGTCCCTGAGCTCAGAGAGAGTGGAATTTGGCTCAGCAGCCCTGCTACGTGGAAAGCACAGGCAGGAGCCTTCTGCACACTCATCTGCCTTTCACTCATAGTGCACAGGTGGTGACACAGACTCTTAGAGGGTCTGGTAGAGCTTAGCACTGCCTGCAGGTAGGCTATGGAGAGTCCTGATCTTGATCCTGCCTGGGATGGATGGGGGCTAGGGAAAGGGGTGCTAGTCCATGCATACACACATGGGGACCCTTGGGTACCTGGATCCCAAGACTATTTGTATTTGTGCAGATGCTCCCTTTGGGTTGCAGGTTGAGGAAAGGAGCAGCTCTTCCCAGCTCATCTGGAAGAGTGGCCATGAACACAGAGGCTGATCAGGTGCCCACATCTTGGCCAAGAGTTCAGGATTAGCATCTCCTCTGCAGCTACTTTGATCCCTGCCACATCATCCTGACTGTGCTGGGTTTGCATGGGTGGGGTGGATCTTGCCCACAGGGATTGTTTTTGCGTTTGGTGATGACCATACATCTTTCAGCAGTAAGGGTTTTTTCACTGGAAGCATTGCAATTATATAGTTCATTTGGGAGAATTTGAAATACACGCTCCTTTGAAAAGGTATTTATTTAGGTCAGGGCATCAGCATGGTTAAAAACACTAAAATGTGTCCTGGGGAATGGCTGCTTTCAAAGAATTATTTATAAAGCAGGTAGGACTTGCAGTCATATGATATTTTTACCGTTTGAGAATATGCCTTGTCATGCTCAGTGATACTGGCAACTCTGATACTCCAAAACCTGAAGTGAAAGTACATACCTCCATTTGTGAAATGCCACCTAAGTAATGAAGTTCTTTTGATTGCAGGAAGAAACACAGAGGAAGAAGAAGCTATGATGCAGGAGTGGTTCATGCTGGTTAATAAGAAGAATGCCTTAATAAGACGAATGAACCAGCTTTCTCTTCTGTAAGTACAGATGAACATATGCATTTACAAAAGGATGATTTACCCTTCAGATAGATGCAAAACTTTTTTTACTCTCTTCCTGTTAGGCTTCAAAATTAACCCCTCAAAAATGAGTAGTGTGGATGTGTTACACATTGAGTAACTTGTTTTTCTCATATTTCAGACTTGAAAATGAGAAGTGTGCAATGACACAAGATTAGCCAGAGCTGTGAAAAAAGAAATTAAAGAAATATTAAGCACTGTTACATTTTCAAAGGACCAACAGTAGAATAAAATTACATTTTAGAAATGCACAGATAGATTTGGATTGTGCCTCAGATGAAATGGGTGAAGTCTATTCAGAGAGAGAGACAAATTTGAGTCACTACCTGCGTTGTAGAAAATCCTCAGTCCCATCTCTAGTTCAACAGCACCAGGCTGCTGAGGGGTTGTCAGTCATTGTGCAGTGATACCACTGATACTGCAAAGGAAGTACAAATGAACCTTTTCTCACTAGCAGTGTTGAGGAAGGGAGAAGTTGCTGCTCGTTTGTAGAGACATTCTGCCCCGAGTGCTTCTCTTCCAGCTTCTTTCAGTTTGATGATATTTCTTTCCGTAATGCCACCTAGTGTAGATGCCTGCATACTTCCCTGGGAAGAGCCTCTGCTCACCTATCTCCTGCTGGGTCTGAACTTGACAGAGGATTTTACCTGCAAAATATTAAGCTTTCTAATCCCTTGTCTAATTTTTATTGTTGATTAGGGCAGAATGTATATAGAATAATACTTCCAGTGTCACATTATCTTGGTGAATAGGTTGATGCTGGAATTTGCTCATTAGATCTAGGGGAATATTTTATACTTCGGACATTCCACAACAGCTGCTCCAGAGATGAATATGAAATAATTGCATCCTGTAGCACAGTGGAGTTAAACTGACAGAATTAAAGCTGACCTTACATGAAATGAAAAGGCCCTGTTACTGAATAGGCCACCTGAGCCGGGTTTTAAGTTTGTGTATCATTTGTTTGGAGTAGCTTAAAGTTAAAGAGAAAAGTCAGTTTCGAGTCCTAAAATCAATGTAAGTTAAAGGTGCTTTTAAGTGTTTAATGATTTAGTAATTAACATATTGATGAACATTTGCAACTTGCCTAGGGAAAAAGAACATGACCTAGAAAGGCGCTATGAGCTGCTGAACCGGGAGCTGCGAGCAATGCTGGCTATTGAAGGTAAGAGCAGTGCTGGGGACTGAGGGGGGAAAGTGCTCACTGCCAGACAGGTTTGGGCCCTGAAAGAACCAAACGTGGAGGCTTCTCTGAAGCCCATTAGCAATGCTGGTATTTGCATCACTTCAAGTGATAACACACGGCAAATGTGCTGAGGCTGCAATCCCGTTCTTGGGTTTTCTTCCGGATTAAAAAAGTTTTTTTAAATATCCAAGATACGGGACAAGGAGGTATGGTCTTGTTGCAATAAACTTTGAAAACAAAGTGATGAGGAGGTAGAGAATGTGTCTGGGGTTTACAATTTTTTGTTGCAGTAGTGCTCTCTTGGCTTTCCTGCGGCATCGTGCTGCTTTTGGTGCCACAGAAAAAGGAAAAAGTGACCCACAGAAGAGGGCCTCTTCCTTTTAATGTTTCAGACCTGTTCTACGACAGTATCTCACTGGGGAAAAAAGTCTCCTTGGGTTTGGTGGTAAAACACTACGTTTGTCAAGTAAATATTTCCTCACAAGGAATCCTGCACCAGCAGGATTAGTGCGATCCTTTGCACAGTTTCTCCCGTCTCTGCAGTTTCTCCCCAGTTTAGTCACCTTACCTGAATGGAGGTAACACTCAGGGGAAGATTGACACGGGATAAATGAAACAATTGCATCCTTTCCGTAGGGCTTTCCAGCAAATTGTACAATAATCCTTGGGATGATTCATAATAAAAAATAAACATCCAGATAGCTTAAACCATTGCTTGCATTATTTTCTTATTTAAATATCTTAAGTGTTTTCTAATGCTGCACCGCTTATACCTCTCAGTCACAAATGCTGCCTTATAGTTCAAAGATGTTTGCTTTAAAGTTAATCCTTTGGGCTCTGTAAAATGGACCTTTTGTCTAATCAATGCAAATTGATTTTGCTATTCTGTATTGACCTCTCAACCCTTTGACTGTCCATGGTAATTTCTTTCTTCACCTGATAAGGTACCTGATCCATAATAAATCAATTCTAATTAGTTTGGAGACTTCACTAGGAGCATAAGTTTGTTGGAAAAAAGCAGCAGGTTTCAGGTAGCTTTTTCATATCTCTCCATCTGTGGTTATATTTTTTGCATAAGACTATCTTTAGTATATTCTTGGATAATCCTGAGTCATAAATATATACATTGCCGTCAGCAGAGACAAGCCAGATTAATTTGGAGTCGTACTGATGAAATACTTAAAATGTAAAATAATCTAAACTAGAGAGGAGCTAAGAGATAATTTAAATCTAAATTTTCCATGTTTAATTGCCTCATAGATGTATACTGCCTTGGAATGTCCTAGCAGCAGCCTTTGAATGCCTAGCAGCTTGTGCCATTTACACATTGTGGAACAAATATGTTTTTTTAATTTCTTTTTGTAAGTTCAGAGAGGGATGCCCGAACTCCAGAAAATCATCTTTTTTTCCTCTCTCTCATTTTTTACTTTCTTTTCTATATTGCTATTGGTGATATGGTAAACAGAGGTCTAGAAAGCAAACCTAAGTGCTGGAGAATTTGGGTTATTTTGGGGGATTTTTTTATTTATGCAACAAAGTTCTCATTTAGCATTTTAACTCTCAATAAGATTATTGATAGTCTTCTAGAACTTTTAGCAGTTATCTGCTTTTACCCAAAAAACATATTAAAGGAGAAACTCTTCCAAGAAAATGCCTGTGAAAACTCAAAATACGCTTTTGTGACATCTTGCCTCTCAATGGGTGCATCAGTGTTCAGAAGATGCAAAGATGCACTTTTTGGGAAGCTCTGCTAAAACCACACCATTTCCAGTGTGATTTCTCTGAAGAAGCAAGGGCTGCCCAGACAGCCCAGCGCTGTCGGCTCCGAGGGCATTTAGCCAATTGCTAATGAGTGCTTGGGCTCCCTGAAAGAGTTGAAAAGGCAGATGTCGGTTTTACCAGCACCAGTTCCAGAACTGAAATATATGGGCAGGAAAAAAAATACATATATATGTATATACACACACACACATATATATATATGGAACAGGATGGGAGCGGTTTGTTTCTCTAAAAGAAAGGCAGAACACACCAACCCAAACTGGAACTTAAAAAAGAAAAGTCTTTGAAAGGTGGTAATTACTGTTTTGGTAAATTGCTCTAACTCTTCCGCGCGTGACTATGCTGTTTAAAAATCTGTCAACCAATTTACTTAGCTGGTTGATGACAGGGAAAAAAAGGAGAGAAAAGAGCTTTGCAGAAGGTGGGAGCCTGCTGATGGCAGATAAAGGCGGTTCTGCCGTGCCTGCTTGGGCAGCGTGCGGGCAGCGCTGGCGGCCGGAGGTGCTCCCCGTTAGGATGTTCAGTGATGTGGAGACAGTGGCTCCTTCCCGGCCGCTCCTATGGAGGCACCGGCAGCTGAATGGCCTTTTGGAGGGTTACGGCACTTCACGAGGAGCACATGAATGACCCAGGGTGGTAAAAAAAAAGGCATACTCCCCCCCTCCCCCACGGAGCCGTAGAGATAAGAAAGAGGGAGTTAACGCACTGCCTGCTTCCAGCTAGAAAGTGTTCCTCTTGGACTGTTCCGACCGAGAAAGGCCGGAAACCCCTCACTAACAGGCCAAAGAAAATGCAGGTAAACGGGGTCTGTTTTCACCTCTGCACCTCCCCAGGCGTCCTGCCTGGCTGTTTGGAGCCAGCTGCTCCTGTACACAAGGTGCTGCCTTTCAGAGCCTGGTTTTTACTGCGGCTGCAGCCAAGTGCCGAGATGCCTCACTTTCAGCTACCTTTCCTCTCACTCCTTTCTTTTCTTTTTTTCAGTCGAGTTTTAATGCCTCCTTAGAAAAGATAAGTTCATTTTTGCACACCTTCGGGTGGTGTGTTCATTTTCTGCCCAAGAAATGGATCTTCTTTCGGATTTTGTACATCTTGATTTATTCTTGGCTTATAGTTTGAAGTGGGTGCTCTTCTAAAAGGATTTATGCATAGGTTCACTATTTTTGTAGTTATGGTTTATATGATAAGCTTTTTATATTTAAAATCAATATGTAATCCTGTGGAGGAGCTTATCCTCTAAAACCCCATTTGTAAATCTATTTTAGCTTTGTTACACCGCGCAGCCACAGTATTCCATAGATTGATTAGGTTCAGCAGCAGAATCCTATCAAATGGCCTGCTCTGATGATGATGCAAACTCTTTCAGGATTGCTAGTTGACTGGAACTAAAGATAAGACCTGACTGCAATCCCCCAATGTGCTCTTTACAAAACTAGTGTTAATTTTCATCAAAGTGCCGGGCTTATTTATTATAGTGGCAAGGTTGAAGGTTTTACTAAGAGAACTTTCGACCATTTCTATTAAAGCATTTCTATGGGAACTGGACGTCTGTTTGCTCAAAGTAATTATCAGTTTAAGCAGTGGGGGGGTGGGGGGGGAAAGACAATATGAAGTCAATGAAGATGAATAATTGAAAACATTTCTACTTCAATGTGAATTTAGAAAACTCTGTCATTTTAAACTGCCCGTCGCGAGTGGTGGCACAGGGGCTTTAGCTTTCAACACTTTTAGCTCATATACAGCCTCAGAGCTTAATCCTATTTTTGTCCAGAGTGTAGCTTTTATAACAGTATTATTCTGAAATCTTCAAATTAATCACAGCCCATATTGTAGGTTCCCAGAGCTGCAGTCAGCCTGGGTAACTATATGTGACAGGTGTTATAGGTAATCCTGGCTTAAAAGGCACAACAGGTAGGAATCAAACTTGAACACAGTTTCTTTTTTAAACATAGGGATGCTTCCCAAAACTGCTGCCCAGCAGTATTTTGTTGGATAAAACAAAATTGCAAGGTAGTCACCTATAAAATGCTATTTAAATACTTAAAGTCAGTTCCCCTTTTAATCAGTTGCTGCTTGACTTTTTATTTATTTGGGGGGGAGGAAAGGCAGACTCCTTTTCTAGAAATGGAAGTAAAACTGCAAGGGAGTATTTCTGCCATCAGGTTTTCCCATGGCGTATTTCAAACATTAATAATAAGCAACTGCAGAAAAAAACAAACAAACAAAATCCAAAACAAATTCACAGTTTGGTTCCATGAAATCCTAGTAGCACATTATTTACTTCACAGGGCTGTAAGATGAAGCAACAAAACCTGTAGCACTTAGGAAGGGATTTAACAGAGAAAAATAGTGAGGGACTGAGCAAAACATGTACTGAAATACTCTGACTTGTTTGCTCTTTCAAAGACTAAAGTTGTTGCTGCAGCTGGGGAGCAGGGGATGAACAAAAAAAAAAAGAAAAAAGCTTTAAAAATAATAAGTGAAAACCATCAAAATTGCAAAAATTTAAATAAAGTCCAGGTAGAGATGATGGATTTCAAGTCCCTTTTCATCCAGAGCTTCGTGTGCCCAGGTGTGCCGGGGAGCCTGAGTCTCAGCACGGTTCCCAGCTGAAGATGGGGGAAAGTTAACCTGAAAGTTGGGGACCACGTCTGGGGGGAAGCAAACACCCCTGAAATCCTCTGCCATGTGTGTCTCTCTCCTCTTCTGTCTGGCGTGCTGCCGTGTCCCTTTTCAGGGTGGTGTTGTCATGCTGAGATCTCATTGCGTGTGAGGGGCTTTATTTGTGGGGCAAAATGCTGCGGTTTGGGGAAGCTCTGACTTGCAGAGTGGCAGAGCAGTGTGTTTTAAATGGGTTGAACTGAAGGAGCTTTGCCCAAAAGGAGCAGAAGGGGAAGCAGCAGTGCAAATCGAGACACTGCTCCAAGAAGTAGCACCTAAAAGGCTGCTACCGAAATTAAAGCAGCTTTGTGGCAGGAAAAAATGGCTTGGATTACCAGTAATTTTGGCTGCTAACTCCACTTCTAATCTGTGTACACCTGGAAAATTATTTCCTTAGCAACGGTAGAAGGGAAAGGACACATTTAAAAGAAAAGAAAATGAGGAAGGAAAGGAAGAAGAACCAGGAAAAGAAAGAGAAAAATGGGAAAAAACAGAAACTCCCGGGAAGTTTCCGCAGTGCCCGGCCAGGCCGGTGCTCCGGGAAGGGCTTTGGTGGCACCGCAGCAGCTCCCCCGCTGCCTGCAGGACCGGCCGTGCGTGCTCGCTGCTCGCAGTGCCTGCACACACGTGTCGCCGTGGGTTTTCCTGCGTGCTGCTTTTCCTGTGGCTCGCTCGTGGGCCCGTGTGCCCAGGCAGACGGCGAGGAGGGCGCGATAAAAGCGGTTACACATTCCTGCCTTTCTGCCGCTCTTCCAACCTTTATTGCATGATGATGCATCTAATTTTTAATTTGTAAATACAAGGCTGAATTCCCTCTAGCACCACTTGCTTTCATAAAGCTTCTGAGCAGTTTGCTGTCTTGAATAAATTTGGCTTTGGAGGGGGGTCAGGGGGATTTGAACCACCGCATTCTTGCGGGGTTTGTGAAGATTCACATGGTAACCGGTGGGGAGCATTGTTCGGGTTATCTGAATAAGCACCAGCCATGTGAGTTTTAACATGATCGCCCAGGGCAATGGAGAGCGCGGGGGGGGTGGGGGAGAAAGCCAAAAGGACTGCACCCTCTCTCCCCTTCGCCTTCGGGAAGCGCGGGCCGGGGAGGAGGACACGGCCGGGCCGGTGGCGATGGCTTCTCCCGGTGGTTGTTTTTTTTTTTTCTTTTTTTTTTGGAGCTGGTGTCCTCTTTCCCTCCCGCTCCTCAATTGTCCTGCTATCTCCCTCATAATCTACTGCTCCTGCTTTTCATTGTTTACCTTCTTAATGAGGGAGGCGGGGAAGGCTGGGGCTTGACTGACAGCGACAAGCCCTCACGGTCTGGCTGGAGAGCCGGAGGCTGCGGGCGGCCCCGGGGGGCTGCGCCGGGCTGGGCCGGGCTCCGGCGGGCCGCGGCCAGAGGAATCCCTTTGGGAATAGCGAGGCGGCCCGCCCGCCGCTGGCTACCAGCGCCGGGGGTGGAGGGGCCCCGCGATATTCTGTAGCAAGTGTATTTTTACTTCAAAGTGGGAAATGCTAATTAAGCGATACCTGCCTTTAAAGTTACTGCGGAGCATATGGTGCGCAGTGTGAGATTCCTCCAGCCGCTGAGAGCGGGCGAGGAGAGCGCAGAGAGGAGCCTGACTGCGGGAAGCGGGCATTCCTCCGGGAGGGCAAACCTGGCAGTGGCCATGCCCGCCAGCAGGCACAGGCGTGGGGAAAACAAAACAAAACAAATTCTACACTAAAAAGAAAAAAAAAAAAAAAAGGAAAGAAACCCCCACACAAACGACCCTCAAATCATTGCTGAACTCCCCGAAACCAAAGTGGGCGAAACGCCGCCGGGCTGCGCTTGTCCCCGCGATAGCCTCGCTGGGGAGAGAGGCCGGGGCCGAGTCGGGCTGTGCCAGGCTGTATTGGGCTGTGCCGGACCGGGTCGGGCTGTGCCAGGCTGCGTTGGGCTGTGCCGGGCCGGGTCGGGCTGTGCCAGGCTGCGTTGGGCTGTGCCGAGCCGGGCCGGGCCGGGCCGCAGCGGGCGCGGTTCCGGCCGGGTTGGCTGTGCCGGGCGCTGGCGGCCGCGGCTCTCACCGCTGCTCTTGTTGTGCTTCTCCCGCAGACTGGCAGAAGACCGAGGCGCAGAAGAGGCGAGAGCAGCTCTTGCTGGACGAACTTGTTATTCTCGTTAACAAACGGGACGCGCTGGTCAGGGACCTGGACGCCCAGGAGAAGCAGTGAGTCGGGCAAAGGGGGGGGTCCCCGCCGAGTCACCACGGTCCCCACGGAAAGTTTGGTCCACGTCCGCGGGCGCCGTGGCCGTGGGGGAACTCGGCGTGGCCTCGGAGGCGAGCGGGGCCGGTGCGCATCCCGCGCAGTCCCTCACCGCGCCTTCCGCCGCCTCTTTCCGCAGGGCCGAGGAAGAGGACGAGCATTTGGAGAGGACCCTCGAGCAAAACAAAGGCAAGATGGCCAAGAAGGAAGAGAAATGCGTTCTCCAGTGAGCGGCCTTCCCGCGGCGGCAACGAAATCGCAGCGCAGCTTTCTTATGTTTTTAAAATGCCGACATGAGACTGGGAAAAAAAAAAAAAAAAGAAAAAGATGTTTTGAAAAAAAAAGATTAAACTTTTTTCCATTTTCTTAGGCCAGATCTAGGCTGCGCCAGGCCCCACTCCGTTGTTTTTTGTTTTCCATTCAAGCGAACTCGCGTTGTCCAATGATTTCCGTGTGGGCTCAGCTCTCCTGCCGAAAGCGTTGGAAATGGAATCGCCGAGACCCCTGGCGTGCGGGCGATGCCGGAGATGGGCGGAAGGAGGAGAAGAAATAGTCTGTCCTGGTTTCTGTAGCTGGAGGAGGGCTGAGTTTTGAAATAAAAATGTTTTTGTCGTAATAGGATTAGAGAGGGGGATATAGGAAAAAAAAAAAATCATTGGGAATGGTTTCATCTAGTCCTGCCATATGTAATACTTAATAAGCTACCTACATTTTATAGTTAGGTCAGATCCACCCCAGTTATTATTAAAAATGTGCTGTATTTACCAGTGGTTTATTACATCAGTTTTACATTTCCCCGGGAGGAGAGCCGAGCTGCTCTGGTTTACTCGGGGGCCTTCTCCCCCAGAGCTGGCACAAAACCCTGGGAGCGGCTGCGAGCGGAGCGGGGCAGCCCGGGGCAGAGACCGGCCCGGCCCGGGACAGCGCGGCACTTCCCACCCGCGTCCCCCCGCGGACCGAACCGGACCGCGCCGCCCGCTCCGCGTTATTTATTGCGCCCGGCCGCGTTCCCCACTGCACCCCGCCCCGTCCGTGTGCCCCCAAGCGTGTCCCGCGCTCGCATCGTCCCTTCGTGGAGCTCGTCTCGTTTATTTATTACAACACCGAGTCATATATAAAATTTTCAATAAAACCCGAATCTTTCTTACCGTAACTGCCGCTTTTCTCTTTACCTGGGAAACTCCCTTCACCCCTCCCGCCCACAGTCGGCCGGCGAGGGGGCTTGGGGGGCGGGAAGGGACCGATCCCGGCTGGGGGCGGGGGGGGGGGGGGGCAGCGGGGCTCCGCGCCCCGAGCCGCCCCGGCCGCCGCCGCTTCGCCAGCGCAACGAAACCCACCGGACGGAAAAGTTTTTCGTTTGATTTTAATAAAATGCAGCTCGGGGAGGGGGAGGTAAAACTTTTCCCCGGGGGGCCGATGCCGCCCGCCGGCGGCGTGGGGGATGCGCGGCCAAAGCCCGGCTGCGGGCGCGCAAGGAACGCACCCGCGGGGAGCGGAGCTGGCGGAAGGAGCCCGAACCCTGCGGGGTTGCGGCTGCCGCTCCACGAGGAACCCCAACAGCGCCGGCGGCTCCAGGTGCAGCTGCGGCCCGCGGCCCGCTCCGCCCTCCCGCTCTCACCAGAAAAAGTCCCCCGTGGAGGAGAGAAGCGCCCGGTTTTGTGCGAGCGGCCGCCGGTGCCGGGGGATGTACCGGCCTGGGAAACTGGGGGCTGCCCCGGGGCCCGTAGGTGGGTTTGGCCCCATGCAAAGTTTCGGAAGATGCGCGGAGCACCCCCGCACCGGGGGGGGGCTGGGGCAGCAGGCTCCGCCGTGCTCTTCTGCCCTCCCGTAAAAATACAGCGGCTGGGGACGGGAGGAAACGCGCTCCGAGGGCTCCGCGGCTGCGGAGCGCGGCGGAGGCTCGGGAGGGGAGAGGCGGCAAAGCCCGCGGCGCTGCCTGCCCAGCCGGGCACCGGGAGCTGCTGAGCCCCGAAGCGTGGGTCTGTCCCTGGGGCGAGGGGGGCCGCGGGCGGGCATCCTCCTCGCCTAGGGGGGCCGGTGTTTGCCTAGCTTTTAAAGCGAAAAAAGTAACTCAGTCGCTAGACCGAGGGAAAAATAAGTGTGTGTGTCCCCCGTCTTTCGCCCCCAGCCCGGCAAACCGGCCGCAGGAGGCCCGCGCCCCGCAGCCGGACCGAACTGCCCCTGCCCTTCGCCGGGGCCGGGGTCGCGCAGCCCAGCCCCCTGCCCACCCGCAGGTCCCGCCCTGCCGCCGACCTTACCTGGGCGCAGCGGGGAGGGTGCCGGCTCCGTCCGGCGGAGGGAACGGGGGATCGGAGTCGCCGATCGGGACCGTCACCTCGGGGGGGGTGGCGAGCCCCGCGCCCGCCCTGCCCGCAGCCCCCGGCCGAGCCTGCGGGGAGGCGTCTGCAATTGGGGATTGGGCAACCGCGGGAGTTGCGGGAGGCTTGGGGGGGCATAGATACCCCCTGGTGTGTGTGCGGGGGAAAAGCCTCGGGGGGGCCTGCTGCCCGCCAGGACCGGGGCTGCCCCGGCGGGGCGAAGTGATGGGAAGGCGGGGGGGGCGGGGGGGAGCGCAGCCCGAGCCAGGAACTGCCCCGGCAGGACCGGGGCAAAACGGGGCAGAGGGGCTGGAAGGGGGGAGAACTGCCCCCGCAAACTCTTCCTCCTCCCTCCTCCTCCCTTTGCTTTTTTGTGAATGGGCCGCGGCGCCTTTGTTACGGGGAGAAGTGCCCGTGTCGCTGACTTTTGCGGGAGAGCAGAGGGGCTTGCTAACCTCCTTCGCTCTGCTCATCGGCTCATCGGCTCCCTCCTGCCCGGCTTAGACGGTTCTTTCCTCGCACAGGAAAAAAGATTTGAAAAGAAGGGGGAAAAAAACCCTCCAACAACAACAAAATAAAATGGGGGGGAAAGTCTTCCCCCCGGGAGACCGCGCTCCGATCGGGGCCGGCGGGCAGCGCCTTTGAACATTAGCTCGCTTTCAGCTCCACTGCTATTAGAGGGAGTTGATTTGGGGAGACCAACAAAAGCTGCGCACCGGAGCCTCTTTAGAGGTCCGGGGCCGCTCCGCCGCCTGCGCGGCCGCCGCGCCCCGACCCCGCCGCCTCGAGCAAGGAGTGGGGCCCCGCGGAGCGGTGCGGAGGGCCCCGTGTCTTCTCGTCCCTCTCCCCGCCGCTCCCGTGCGGTCCCCGCCCGCTCGCCCCCCGCGGAGCCCCCAAATTCGGGACACGCGGGGAAAGGTGCGGTCGCAGTAGTTTTATTGGGATTTTAAAGCACAAAGTTTGGGAGAGCCTGCGGGCATCGGGATGGGGGGGCCGCGACACCGCCTCCCCTCCCCAGGAGCGCCCTCCGTGCCGGCGAAGGCGGCGGCCGAAACTTTTTCTGCGATCTCCTCGGGCGGCAGGGACGCGGAGGGCGACGCGGAGGGCGGCGCGGAGCGGCGTGGGGGGCTTCCCCGAGGGAGGGGGCAGAGCTGCGCGGGCGCGGAGCGGCCCCCCTCTGTTCCGCACTTCTCCAACAATTCCCACCACTCGCCCTCTCCGCGGAGGTTGCGCGGGGCCCTGCCCGCCCGCCCCCTGCACCCCTCGCTCGGCCGGCCGGCTCTCCGCGGCGCCGGGGTCGGTGCGCGGGGGAGCGCGGAGCGGCGCGGGGCGGTGCGGACGAGCCGTCGCCCCGCGCTGCCATTGCCCGGGCGGCTGTCAGTCAGGCGGGGAGCGGCCGGGGATTGGCGCCGGGCTGGTTACGCAGTTGCTTTGCGCGCACATACAAGGGTAGGGCCGGGGGTAGGTGATCAATCCTCATCAGGGCCGCGGCTCCATCGCCCCGACAGCGCGGGCCGCCGGCAAGGTAACGCGGGGCACCCCGACAAGTCGGGGGTGCGCGGCTCGGCTTCGGGCAGCGCCCCCCCGGCCCCCCTCCCCAGCCCGCCTCTCACCTGCCTGCCCCCCTCCCTCCTCCCCCCGCCGCGCCCCCTCCGCGCCCCCCGCCCGCTCCGCCCCGCGCTGCCCCGCGCAGCCCCCGCCGCGGCCGTCGGGCGGGCGCTCAGTCGCTCCGCAGGTGGCCGCGCAGGTGAGGCGGGCGGGGGCGGTGGGCACCGCGCTCACCGACGGGGCGGGCGGCGGCGCCGGGACGGAGCGTAGCGGGCCCGCGGCGCCGTGGGCAGGGGTGGTGAGCACGGCCGGGCCGGGGCTGCCTCGGGATTTTCCTCTTTTCTCTCTCCTCTTTTTCACTTTTATTTCCCCCGTCTTCCCCACTCTCTCCTCCCGGGACGGGCCCGCTCTGCCGCGTCCCCGACAAAGTTATGCAACGCCGGGTCCCGGCGCCGCCACCCGACCTGCGCCCGGCCCCGGCCTACCGGGGGGCACCGCGAACCCCCGCCCGGCATCCACCTCCCCTCGGGCCGGGTGCCCCCGTTCACCCTCGGCAGCGGGGGCTGCCCCCGGGGCTCGACGGGACCGCCCGGGGTCTCTCCGCTGCTTCCTCCCCTCCGCGTTTATCTGCGGCGTTTTGCCACCGAGCCCGGGCGCTGCCGGGTCTCTCGTGTGCGTGTCCCCCCCCGCCGGCCCTGCCGAGCCCCCCGGGCGGGCCCCGCCGCCGTCCCGTCCCGGCTGCCGGCCCCGTCGCCCGCTCGGCTGCCGGAGCGCTCTTTTCCTTTTCCCCTTTTTAACTCTTATCCATTTCTAATTAAAACGTCCCCGTCTGCTCGCTTTTAAATTAATTATACTTCCCTCCTCTGATACCTCCTTTTGATTCCTAATCCAATTATCTTTTTAAATAATTGCTTTATCTCTCCCGATCGCCGGGCACTGTTGCCTCTCGGCACTTGCGCGCGACTCGCTTTCGTTTAAAATAAAATAATAATAAAATTAACAAGCGGAAGCCGCCCGCGCGGAGCCCCCGCGCCGGGTGGGCGCAGCCCCGCGGGAGCCCCCGGCAGGACTCGGGCGGCCGAAGCCTCACCCGCTTCTCTCCACTCTCTCCCCAGGCGCTCCGGCCTCGCCTCTGCGCGGGGAAGAAATCCGCCTGTTTCTCGATCCTCGTCGCTATTTTAATTTTTTTTTTTTTGCTTCGTTTTTATTTTTCTCTCACTTCACCTGCGATCTCTCGAGGACCTCGCGGCAGTGACGGCGGGACGGAACGGAAAAAACTCCTTTCATACCGACTTTGTGCTCCGTTTTTTAATTGTCGTTGGCTTTAAATTTTTTTTGCCTCTTGTTTGGGGTGTTTTCGGCGGCTCTTTTGTCAGGTTTTTTTCCCTTTTCATATCCCCCTTCCCCGCGCCATAGATTTGGTTTGATTTTGATTTTTTTTTCTGCGGGACTTTGGAGGAAACTGCCCGGCTTCTAGCATGATGTCTTACCTCAAACAGCCCCCTTACGGCATGAATGGGCTGGGGCTGACGGGCCCCACCATGGACCTGCTGCATCCCTCCGTGGGGTATCCGGGTGAGTGCCGCGCACCGCGGCCCCCCAGTCCCGCCATCCTCCAGCAAGCGGAGGGGAAAAAGTTCCATCCCATGCGGGTTTGGAAGAGCTGGTGGGGCCGTACGGTTTAGGGTGGGCTGTGGGCTGGGTTCCCCCGGTTTGTCTGCACCCCTGCCTGGGGAGATTGGGGTCTAGATGAATTTTCCCCCCTGTTCCCGGGGTTTCTTCGTTTTCACAGGGATTTTTAAGGATAAAATAGTTTCAAAGTGAACAACAAAAAAAAGTAATTTATTTCAGCACAACGAAATCTCCCCGTAGTTCCAGCTAGAGCCAGGCCTGACCCTTCCCCAGCACTGTGCCCCTCGCCCTGCCCGCAGCGGGATGGGGTCCGGCAGCCGGGGTGTGGGGGACACTGCTGCTCTTTGGGGTCTGCAGCGGGGGTGCGCCTCAGGCCCCTGCCCCGGGGACACCGGGGCTCCCCCCGTGCCGGGGCGTGCGGGAGGTGCGTGGGGGCCCAGCGTGACCGCTGTGGTGGTGCTCATCCCGCAGCCACCCCGCGGAAGCAGCGGCGGGAGCGCACCACCTTCACCCGCTCGCAGCTGGACGTGCTGGAGGCACTCTTTGCCAAGACCCGCTACCCTGACATCTTCATGCGGGAGGAAGTCGCCCTGAAGATCAACCTGCCCGAATCCCGAGTCCAGGTACTGGACCTGTGTGGGGGAATCCTGCACCGCTGTGGGACGAGGGGATGCAGGGCCACCCCAGCTCAGCTGGCACCGCTCAGACCGGGTGCTTCATCCACACTCATCCCTGTTTCCTTGGGACAGGGATGCGTGTGGCCTCCCATCCACTTCTCTGTCCCTCTGTGGGGATATTCAGCTGAAGAGGGAGCATTTGTTTTTATTTTTTATCCTCTTGTATTAATTTTATTTTTGTTAATACCTTTCTGTCACCCTCCACCTGCTCCAGGGCATAGCAGCCCTAGCACTTGGGTGTTTCTCAGACATATTCCCTCTGGTGGGCACTGCTCCCTGGATACCCAAAGGGGTGGCATATGCAGGCAGCACCCAACGCAGGCTCTGTCCCCCAAATTTCGTTGCTGTGCCAGGGATGTGCACGAGCTGGGACACCACAGCCTTTGACCCCAGTCATCCTTGCTTTTGGCAGGTTATGGGGCGGCTGGGTTGCCAGGCAGGGGTAGGATTATATTTGGGGGTGCGAGGGGTGCGCAGTGTTAGTGGCTGGGCGTGGGTACTGGGAGAACTGCGTGAGGGTGGTTGGGTGCTCGCAGGCTGCAGAGCCCCTTCTGGGGCTGCCTGGGCCCCTGCTCACCCCGCCACGCTCCTTCCTCCCCTGCACCCCGTTTTCTCCCTGCAGGTCTGGTTCAAGAACCGCCGCGCCAAGTGCCGGCAGCAGCAGCAGAGCGGCGGCGGGGCCAAGAGCCGTCCGGCCAAGAAGAAATCGTCGCCCGCTCGGGAGAGCTCGGGTTCGGAGAGCAGCGGACAGTTCACGCCGCCGGCAGCGGCCTCCAGCTCCGCCTCGTCTTCCTCCTCCAGCTCGGCCTCCTCAGCCCCGGTGGGCGCCCCGGCCTCTCTCAGCACCCCGGCGTCATCCATCTGGAGCCCGGCTTCCATCTCTCCCGGCGCGGCGCCGGCGGGGGTGACGGTGCCCGAGCCGCTGCCGCCGGCCGCCGCCTCCTGCATGCAGCGGGCCGGCCCCGCCGCCTCGGCCGCCTCCGCCTCCTACCCCGTGTCCTACAGCCAGGGCGGGGGGTACGGCCAGGGCTACCCTGCGCCGCCCTCTTCGTCCTATTTCGGGGGCGTGGATTGCAGCTCCTACCTGGCGCCCATGCACTCCCACCACCATCCCCACCAGCTCAGCCCCATGGGGCCCTCCTCGGTGCCGGGCCACCACCACCACCACCCGCTGAGCCAGAGCTCGGGCCACCACCACCATCACCACCACCACCACCAAGGTTACGGCGGCACAGGGCTGCCCTTCAACTCCTCCGACTGCCTGGACTACAAGGAGCCCGCCGCTGCCGCTGCTGCCTCCTGGAAGCTCAACTTCAACTCCCCCGACTGCCTTGACTACAAGGACCAGGCGTCCTGGCGCTTCCAGGTCTTGTGAGGGGCCGATCACCATCCCCACAAGCTGCCACTGACCCCACACCCGGGGACTCCCCACCGCCTCCTGGGCAGGACTCTGGTTCTTCCTTCTCCTCCTCCTCCTCCCTCTTCGTTAGCAGTGGCGATGCCCTGGGGAGGTCCTGCCGCCCCCATCTCTACTGACTGATATTTATTTGCTTCCTGCACCACTCCACCAGGTTTATTATAATTATTATTTTTTTAAACGCAACAGAAGAGGAGTTTAAAAAAAAATTAAAAAGCCTAGCGTGTCCCCTGCTGCCCCCTGGGCAGAGGCGCAGGCTGGCTCCTGCCCTGCCAGTGCCCCCCAGCTTTGTGCGGGGACCCTCAGCCCCTGCGGGTGCGGAAGCCCCGGCTTGCCAGTCCTGTACAGCCTCTTGCCGCGGGGAGCGGCGGGAATGATGTAAATACTCGGTCCGTTCCAGTGACCACGATTATTTTTAGTTGATGCTGTTGGGTTGGCATTTATCTAGAGTCTAACATGGAACAGAACGTAAAAAAAAAAAAAAAATCTTTTTTTAATTTCGATTTTCTTCCCTAAGAAATGAATCTTTCCCGGTCTCACGTCCTCCGTCCATCCTCGAGGGCTCTGCACAGGCTTGGCTGTGTCGTCCTGGGGCTGAGGGTGAGGGGGAAGGCAGCAGCCATGGGAGGTGCCCAGAAGGGAGGCAAAGGGGGAGGGAAAGGCTGCCCAGCTGATCCGCAACCTGCAGACCAAAAAACCCAAAACTTTTGGAAAAAAAATAATAAAAGGAAAGAAAAAAAAAGAAAGCTGCAAAAAAAGTTTTGGTTTATTTTTTGGGGGGAGGGTTGCAGGGATAAGCAGCTCTGGTTTGGGGCTGGGGAGGGGGGGGCGCACGGCTTTTCGGAGTGTGTTTTTTGGTTTGGTTTTCGTTTTGGTTGTTTCGAGCCCCTTGTGTCGGTCGGTGCGTTGTGGCGGGTCGGGGCTGCAGCCCCGCGTTCCTGCTTCCCCCGCCTGGGCTGGCGCTTCCCGGCAGCTTTGCCCCGCCGCGGGGACAGGGACAGTGTACGTGTGACTTTTGATGCCGTAACCCCTTCAACTGTAAGGCAACCCCCCTCCTTTCTTCCCGCCCACCCCAATAAAATCTAAACTAATAAATGTAGTGGTGTTCTGTTCTCCTTCCTCCCTCCCGCCTCCTCTTCCTCATAAAACTGCCCTGGGGGGGAATGAGGAGCTGGGAAATATTTCTTGGGGGGGGTCCCAGCAGGATGGGGATGTGTGTGATGAGTTTGCGAGTGCTCTGGAGGGGGGACCCACCGCCGCTTCTGCAGGTACGGGCTGGGGACCCACTCTTACATTAATTGACGCTTAATTGGTTACTGATTTTTGGTGCCCCGTGGTGCCGATGGGACTCACGGGACGGGCAAACGCTGCCCGAACCAGCAATTTACCCCCAGGATCGGTGGGGCAGCCCCCAAACTCGGGACCCACGGGCGAGCCTGAGTGCCGGTGGCGGGGAGTGAGGGACACTCGGACATCCAGCCGGACCTCTGTCCCACTGTGCAGGTTCCGCACCCGCGCTTCCAGCCCTGGCTCCCGGCTGTACCACCCTCAGCCGCTGCCGGCTGCGGTCCAGCCAGCGGAGACAGAGAGATGAGTTTTTCTCGTGACAATCTCACCCTCTTCCCCCCCCCCCCCCCCCCCCCCCCCCCAGACCTTCCCTTCAGTTGTTGGAAGCTGCCTGTCGGAGCTGGGGCTGTTCCTACTTGCACAGGACCGGGGATGCGTGGACCCGCGGGGCCACTGCTCCCCTGCTTGGGCCATTGATGCACTGTTCGGGGAGCATCCCCAAATTCCCATACTCCTCCCTGCAGTGGTGCCCACTGTATCTGGAAGCTCCGGGGCTGTGCCGTGTATCCCCACCCCTGGTGTCCCCAGGCGGCCCCGGGCAGTGGGGACCGCGGTGGGGTGAGAGGTTTCAATTCTCCACGCTTTGGGGAGGGTTTCACATCTCCCCTCCCGCACCACCTGCCCCCGCTTCCCCGCTCCAGCATCCTGGCGGAGAGCGAACGGGGCTGGCACTGTGATGATGCGGCTGCGGTGGGAAAACAGTGGGATCAGCCTCAGGAGCCACCCGCATCCTTCCAGGGTCGTGGCCATGGCAGAGCCCCGAGGCGGGGGGAGGCCTCCCGCACTCCCCGGTGCAACAGGGAGCTATGGGAGGGGGCGAGTGACTGAGTCAATGTTAGGGGATTTTTCTTTAAGTGGTTCTTTTCCTTGTTGTCTCCTTCTCTGCATATATATAGATAGAAGGTATGTCAGTATTTTTAAAAAATGCATCTATACTTATAAAATAATTGTTCTCTTCTGCAGTCACTAAAGTGTGGCTGTACAGGCAGTTTGAGTGAGGGCCATGTGTGCTGGGTCCAGGTGCACCGGTCTATGCATCCCCAAGCCCTTCCTTTAAAGGGGAAAAAGTTATCACAGCCCTCCTGCGGCTGGAAAAAAAAAATCTGTGCTGGCCACAAAATGAACCAGAGTTGCCTTCCCAGATTTAGTGAGCAAAGGAGAGATAAGATCCAGCAGGTGTATGACACACAATCCCCCAGACACACACCTTTTGTCTTCTTTAAACAAAAACGATGCACACTTCCACTATAACTCGGTAAATCAGCGATGCTGAGAGACACAGCCAAGAGGGGAGCCTGAATTTTGGTTTTGGTGATGTGGTCCTAAATCTCTTCATCCAGTGCCCCACAGTGGGGCTGGGCCGGGGCTCTGCTTTGGGGTTTAGGACTCCAAGGGATGCTTGTGTACCCCCAGTTTTGCTCCCCCCCCCCCCCCCGATTTAGGCACCAGCAACACCAGGTGCCACTGATCAGTGGTTTATCCAGCAACTCCCACACTGCAATTTGGGCATTTTCTTTTCCCACTCACACGGACCTGGAGCGTGGTGTTGAAGTTGGCTGCTCAATGCACGTGGCTTTGGAGGCACAGAGACCTGGTCCAGATCACAGCAAATCATGGCTGTGCCCTCAGTTCTTGGCTCCATTTGTTTCAATTTTTTTTCAGTCAGTGCCAGCAGGGTGGGCAAGACTTGACTTCTGCCTGTTGGTGGCCGACCATGGGCTCGGAAGGGTCATGCCTGGGTTTGGGGGCCCCAGCACCCTCCCTCTTTCGCAAACTTCTCCCACTGTGGGCTTCCTCAAGGCTGGAGCAGGCACTGCCATCCCGAGCATGAGTCATGGCAGGTAAGGTGGCACGGTGCCTGGTGCCCGGCTCCAGGGGCAGGCGCCAGCAGGATTGCCAAGCTTTTTAGGGCAACCCGGTTCTGAGAGAGCTGCCTACTTGGCTCGTGCCTTACCTCTCCAGCAAGAAGGCTGCTGGGCGCACGGCTATCATTATTTATTTTAAAATTAAAATCGCACTTGCTGCGGCAGCTCGGAGCTGCGGCCGCAGTGCCGAGGGCTGGGTCACCCGGCTCCAGCCCCGCGCAGCTCCTGCCTCTTGCCCGAGGGCCGGCAGCTGCCTCTGCACGGCAGCGCTGCTCCAAAGGCACCCGGGGGCTTTCCTGCCAGGAACTGAAGGGCCAGGATTTGGGGTGAGCGGGAGGAGGGACAGAGGGGAGAACATTCCCCGGCTTGGGCTGCCCTTAGCTTTTACACTGGTGCTTCCTGGACCTGGAATAATCAATGACCTCTTTGCTGCCATCAGAGCATTTGCTCTGGGTTGTGTCCCTGCTTTGCCGTTGAATCCTGCGTGTGGCAGGGAGCTGGGACAGCTGATGATGGGAACACCCTTAGCGAGCCATGCAGAGGTGGGCAGAGGCTGGACAGGGTTGCTGCTGTCTGGAGTGACCAACTCCTCTTTGGGTGCAAGACATGCTTTGGGAACTCAGACCAAATGGTTTAAATTAAAGCCATTTAAGAGCATGTCTTAAATTATTAAAGATTTGTAACTAAAAATTCTGTTACAAGTTTCAGGAGTCGTGCATGCCCACTAACACGACTTATTACAGTTATTTTGCAGGCAGCCTTCCTGGCAGGGTGCAGAGAAAACAGGTGATTACAGCTGAATAAGGAACCACTGGTTTGTGGTTTTCCCTGTGCTGACCTCCGTGCTAGCCAGTCGCTGCTAATTCATACATTTTGAGCAGCAATTAATGCACATAAAATCCCATGTTGGTTCCAAACCTGTTTTGATTTTGTCAGTAAAAAGTCTGCAGGTGAATCTCCCAGCTGAGGAAGCTGCTGTGCTGGAGAGCTCTCCTTTTATGTTGCACTGTTGAGCACAAAATGCTGTGGGGAAGGAGAAGGGTGAAAATGGTCACAGGGCTGAAGCCTAAAGGGAAACATCTGTCTATTTCCAGTTAAATCCCTATTCAACACTTTTTTTTCCTGGACAGACAGGACTTTTCCAAGAAAACCATGTGAGGATATTTTTTAATGAAAACCTGCAATTTTAGGAAACAGCATTCTGGACCTTACGTACATTTCTAGTATCACTTCCTGTATATTTTTTAAGCTGAAATCCTCTTAGCATGCAAAGTAAATAGATTATGATATACTGAAGGATTAAGAATCACTGTCTGGTGTCAGATTAATCCCTCATATAGACCATCACTTGTACTGACAGAAATATGGCTGCAATTCAGCAAAATAGCTGTATGGCAAGGCAGTGTGTCACAGCCTCTTAGGCAGAACAAGCCCCCTGTCACCGCGGTCCAGCGCCGTGCCCTGTGTTTTCCAGAAATGCGATTTCAATCCGTGGGACATTAAAGGCACGCTCCTCTACAAGCTGGGCCGTCACCGTCTCGGCTCTGCGTGGGGAGGCGAGGCAGCAGCTGCTCTGTTTCAAAGCTCTCTTTATTTATTTTTCCCTGTTGAGCGTACAAAACCCTATGGGCTGCAACCCCTTCGCTCCCTTCAAACCACAAACCAAAGCATCTCCTTCGCATGGAAAGGCACGGATTGGGAGGAAATGCCGAAACGGTGCAACCAAAATCACCCATCAGGCAGCAGGATTTTGACTCATAGGGGAAAATGGATTGTAAATATTTTATTTGGGTAAAAGCAGAATTTTTGTTAATAAAATACTTCTAATGGCTTGTGGGTTTTGTTTTTTTTTTTTTTTTTACATTGTGCTTTCATTTTCAGTCCATCATACAGATTTGTTCACCACATAAAACCAACTTCAAGAAGCTTACTGGCTTTGGGTTTCAACCACCCAGTGCTCCCCAAAAAATTCAAGCTTGACCCACACTTGTGCCTATGACAGAGTACAGAATATCCATGTCCATACACTCTGCGCTCCATCAGGTGGAGGGAGAAAGGACCCGCGATTATGCTCGCCCCTCTTCACTGCCAGAAAAAAAAAGAGAGAGGGCTGGCACAGGTTACGTTCCCTTCTCAGTGCATTTTCTCTCTGTGGTTAGAGGAGGCAGATTAAAATCTGGACTCCAGTGGAATGATGCTTAAGAGGCTCCGCATCTTTTTTCAAGGCAAAATAATGGTTATTCAACTAAGATGATATATCTAGATATGAAAATGGAGAGCATTCTTTGAAAAATGCTGCCGACTGTGAAAGGCTGCTCTTTCACAGAGGTATCCTGAGTGAAGATCTTATCTGCTGGTATCTCAAAAGACGGTTTTCAGAGCCTTAAGCGGAAATTCAAATCTGCTTCCAAGTGAAGATTGTAAAAACATATAATGCATAGAGAATTACAGACTTTCTCCTGAAAAGCTTATGGATTCATCCAAGAAACCCCACAAAATTTTTCACCATTGAGTTTGTACAGTAAATGGGGATCTGCAATTACTTGCTTTTTTGACATCTCTGATGAAAATGTCACCAAATTTCCCTCCACAAGCAAACACAGGGCACTTTGTGCATGGACATGTCCATGTGAACTCAGAAAAAATTTGGAGGTCTTAAGGGCAGGATATTTTCTAAGCTTGGTGTTTTGTCATCTGCCAGTGGTCAGATCCAGGGCCGGTTGCAAATTTGCCAAAGGACTTCCCGTGAACTTCACCACCTCGGTGAGGTTTCCTCTTCTTTACTTTGGCAGCTCAGTCACACCAGCCCAAAGTGCACAATCTGGAGAGACCCGCTGTCTCCAGTGTCCTGCGGGGGAAAGACAAGCAGGATCAGGCAGGCTGCAGGGAGAGGCACTGGGGGATGGAAACACAGGTATCAAAATACCACCCCAACCCAGGGAGAAGAGACAATTGCAGACACTGTCCCAGTTTGGCCTGGGAATGAAGGATGTAGCCCCAAAATGGTGAAGACTGGCTTGTCATTCAAGGTAAGGCACTTCCCATCTGTTTTTAAACAGATGCCCTGCCCCTGCTGTTCCTGGGAAAACCAGGGGCTGCAGCTCCAGGGACCGTGCATGGTGTCCCCAGGGATGTGAGGAGCTGGCACTTGAGTCTCCACCTGCCTTTGAGACCCCTCACCTGGTGCTTGGAAGCTTATTGGCAAAAGCGAAACTTTAGGTTTTGTTACCTTTTAATTAAAACATACTGTGAACAGCACAAGGCTGGGTTAATGCCAGCGTGTGGCCAGCCAGGTTTTAAAGTGGGGATGGCATTTTGCATTCCTGACACAATGCAAATGCATGATTTCAGCACAAATCCCTGTCCTGCACTCGGTGCCTGTGCAAGGTGGAAGCCCCAGCCCTGTGGGCCAGAGGACATGGCGATGGGGAGAATGTGTGCCACCAGCAGAGGTTATTTCCTAACCCGGGCTAGCGTGCCTGCGAAATGCATGAAATGCTTTGCCTTGGAAAGCGATGTAGTCTAGTGAGTCATTGCTTTCTTTTGAATTACAGATGAGTAGCCAGCCCTTCATGATGCAAAGAAAAAAACTAGGTGTGGAGCTGGAAACAAAGGGAAACGTGTGTTTGTCCTGTCTCAGAGGGCAAAACATGCTGTCTGGCGTGGGAAGAGGGGGTGGGCTTGGCTCCAGGAGGTGGCTGTCAGGGCTGTGTCAGGCTGTGGGAGCACTGGTGAGGGTGGACAGGACTCATGTGAGTGACTCCCTGGCTCCTTGACTTCAGGAATGATGAAAAAAAAATCTCCTAACTCTTGAAGCTTCAAAAGGAACCTTTACCAGAGCAGCAGCTCCATCTCATGGCATGTGCACTTCACCACAGAGATAGAGATCTCCCTCCAAAACAGCATTCCCTCCACAACCTCCCTACCTAGGATGGAGGGAGTAGTAAAAGTACAACGGCTCCAAACAAGCTCTGTAGGGACATTGAGTTTCCAGCCCATGGCTTGGCTCTTCCCTTGCAGGGAGATGGTGAGAGGTGGCCCTGCCAAAATACAACCCCTTGAAAATCCTCAGAGGTGTTTTGAAGATGATATGAAAGTGTCCCTGATGTCCCACCTGAATCAGTGCTTGTATCCAGACCCCACCAGGTTATTCCAGTGTGGAAACTTGAGGCACAGTTTCACCACTGAGACTTGTGCTTAGTAAGGCACCTCTCTCTTCAAGGAGGTTATGAGCTGCCTTACTTGGAAGCAGCCCTCATGGTGGGGCTGTGTGTATGTGCCTTGGGTTTTGGGTGGCTTTAAGCTTTCTGAGGGCTCTCCTTGCTCTCTAAACAACACTTGTTGGAGGTTTCAAAAAATATGCTTTTTTTTTCAGTAAAGCCCTGAGGAGAATCAGTGGCTGGAGCTAAAGAATGGGTGGCTCTTTTGCTCCTTGGGCTGTGTCAGGGCCTTATGCGGAGGGGTTTCTGCTGGTGGTTGCTCTGGGGATCAGGAGAGTAGGTGGGCAGGCAAATGCAGACTGGAAAAAGACCCCACACCGTGTTTGACCATTTAAAAATTCAAGGCTCTTTGGGTAGGTCCCTGTCTACTTCTGTCAAGGTGCAGAGTCTGGAGTGCATCAGGTGGGTATCTGACCTGGGTTTGTGATTTGTGCCTCTGTCTGGGGAGAGGTGAACAAGAAGCCAGACCTGCAGACCTACCTACTCGCTTTTTTAAAAAATGCTTTTCAAAAAATCCTATTTGCAAACCTCTCTGGTCACACTAAAGCAGACCTGGTGGTGTCGCGTGGGAAGCCTGTGATGTGGCATGAAGCTTGTAGAAGTATTTAATGTTAATCAAAGGCTGAAGAGTGGTAATGACTGGAACCTTCCTCTGATACCTGCATCTTTTCTGATGTATCACCCCGGCAATAAAAGATGCCGTAATAATTTGATGAGAGTTGATTTTCATGGTGCAGGAAGAGGGCTGTCCAGGAACAGGGGCAGCCAGCACTGCAGCACTGCTCTCTATGGTAATGAGCTGCTAGTCCTTCAGAGAAGGAAAACATGAATATCCTGACAGGAGAGCATCTACTTGTGCCCTGGAGAGTTCAGATCGTGGGGCTTTTCATAGTAATGATGTGGTGCCGCTCCAGCAGGCGAAGGGAGGAGCGGTATGGGAAGGCACACCCTGTAATTGAAAAGCCACTAAGTCATCTCGGACCTGCAGGGATAGCAGGATGGAGGCAGTGGTTTGCTCTGTCTCCAGAGGTCTGAGGTAGAACAGAGGATCCTTCTACTCTCCTGGAGTGGGAAATACAGAGAAATCTCTTCCCCGCGCTGCTGCATTGCTCCCAGGAGGCTATGCTTTTTCTCCTGGGATTATTCTCAAGGGCATGATGAAGGTGGGAAAGGACAAGAGTGGGAGAGAATAAATGAAGGAGCCCCGGGAAATTATTTTAAACACCTGTCTTATTCAGATGAAGACTGCCTGATTCCAGGCTGCAGGAATGACTATGTGGAAGGACATGCCTGTTGCTAGGATCCGTAGGTACTACTCCTTTTCACTGGGAATGCCTTGTTTTCCTTGAATAGCATAATACAAAACCATTCTGGCTGATAGGTATTCAGCTGAGTGATAATATATTAAAACTGTCATCTGGCAGCCATAAGGAGCCATTGGCTCCAGCATCTTAAGTTGCCCTGTAGAAGATCAGTCTCTGGTCCAGGAACAAGAGAGAAGTTGAGATTAAAGTTTTCCAAAGGGTCTTGTTTGTGCCAAGGTAGGCGACCATGGTGTTTGGAGCCTTGGTTTCACTGATCCAAGTCGGGGGGCTGCTAAATGGAGACTCTGCACTAACCTACACAGTTGCTCAAGATTATCAAATTCCAGAATAATGCAGACCAGGAGGGACCTCTGGGGCCACCCTGCTCAGAGCAGCAAGGCTGGGCCAGGTCTCAGGCAGCACGGTCCTCCAGGCCACCCTAATCTCCCCTCCAACCTTTCCTGGAAGACAGGACAGAACATGAACACCAAATCCTGGCCACTCCAAGTATTGTGGATGGAACGCTCACTTCTCATTCGCTTCAACCTTGTTGCCTGAGGAGCCATACCCACACAAGCCATGCATAGGGCAAGGAAAGCTGCAGCTTATCCTCATTCCTCCACCATCTGTCTTCATCCCCACCTTCGTGCTCAGTGGTGGGATCCTCTGGCCAGACCAAAACCAGTCTGGCAAAGCCACATAGTCTGCATTTGTCCTACTGCCAGCTGAGAACACTTCAGCAGCCCTTGCCCACCATCAGCCTCACACCAAGGGGCTGCAGGCAGGACACAGGTGACCTGTGCTAGTGCTGGAGGGACACAGGTGATCCCCATGGTAGTCACAGTCTTGCCCCTGAGCCACTTCTAATGCTTTCCTCCAGAAAACAAATCTTGTTCAACAGCTTGAGCACTGCTTGGCTGTGTGACAGCCAGTTGCTCTGGCAGGTCACTGGGAACAGTTTGTTGCACGATCTCTGTAGTTTCAGGGAGGAGAAGCTTCCTCATAGCTGAGAGCAGCAGCGAGTGAGGAGTTCACATGCTGTGGTGCACCTACAGAAGACAGGCCCAAGTCAGATCCATCCCTGCCGAGGTCTCCGTGGCCATTTGCACTTGGAATAGGTCACCTCTGGCTCCAGCCTTTCCCCAATAAACTGGAAAAGGAGGGCAAAGCAAATCCTCCTGCTCACAACTGCAGAGATCTTCCTGCAGAATTGCCTGTGTAAGAAGGGCCGGGTTTTGGGTGTGCTCCCCTTGGGTGGCACCAAGCCCAGTATTGTGCGAGCTCCTGCTGAAGCAACATGCGGGAAGTGGTGTCAGGGGGATGCCAGCCTGGGGAAGCAGGGGGGTGAAAGTGGGACCTTGGGGATGGGCTGTCCATCATGCAGCAGGCTGCTGGTGGTGTCCAGGGGAAGAGCTGCTGATGGTGGGTTTGGGTTGGATTTGGGATGGGTTGAACTAAAGCCACAGGTCGGTCCAGCTAGAAGGATCTGCTCTGATTTGCTGGGTGCTGGTTCCTGTGAAAGCACCCAACTGCTGCAAGACTTCCGAATTTCCAGATGCCATTCAAAGCGAGGACAAAATGTTGATGGAAACGTTTTCACAGAAGCATAAAGTTAGTGTTACATGGATGGCTTTTCTTGGTGTGCACTACAGGCTCTCCCTACCCTGCCAGCCATCTTCCTCTGCAGCTCACAGCTGTT
The DNA here is from genome assembly GCF_017639235.1 of Corvus kubaryi. Classification (NCBI taxonomy): domain Eukaryota; kingdom Metazoa; phylum Chordata; class Aves; order Passeriformes; family Corvidae; genus Corvus; species Corvus kubaryi. The sequence continues at coordinate 1,278,289 of NW_024581128.1, forward strand.
GCCTCCCTTCCCTGGGTCCAGAGCAGCTCGGATAGAGGTGCCCCATTTTCCTGTGCATAAGCAGCTCTGCAATGTGTGCTGAAATCAAAACACCTCCTCCCAGGTCACACAGGTCATACTTTGACCCACCAGCTTTTAGCAACAGTGACCACTCAGCTGCAGTAACTTTTTGGAACCAAAGAATGCTTTAACCACTCCCTTGGGTAAGTCCTTAACGATGTAATGGCAAACTTTCTTCTGTGCATCACTCTTGTTATATAGCCTGAATCTTTGGGCTTGTGGATTTCATTGTTATAGTCAGAGATTTCAAATTAACTTCTCAGTTTATTAATTCAACTGCTTATGTGAAGGCAAGGAGGTCTTCCACACAGCTCGGGGAAGGAACAGTTAACTGCTGGCTAACTCAGCTGCAAACCCAGGGATCCCACCAATGTCTTCAGACCATCACTGCTGCTGTGCTTTACTTTACTCTGTGTCCTGAGGCCACCAAAATCATTCAAAGGCCGATGGGGAGATCCTGGGAGACGAGTATTTCCCACCAGTGCGACCCTGACTTGGTGAACTCTGGCACCTGGTCCCCAGGCTCTGCCCATCCTCCACCCAGTGCAAATGCACAGGGGCCTGCAGGAAGCTGCAGAGGTGGGGCCGCTGTGTGTTCTTCCTCAGTGCTTCAGGACTGGTAGAACAGCTCTTAGAGCACAATTTTACTTGGCACAGGCTGGTTTTGTAATGAAAGAAATAAATAAGTGCCATCCTGCTCTGCTGGGAGGTTGAAGTGTTTCCTTTTTTTTTTTTTTTTTAATGATCTGTTTGCACTGAGGCCAAACACTGAATACTTTGGCCTCAAAAATAAAAGTTTAAACAGGAATTGTAATTGGGAGGAGGCTAAAACATAGGTGCTCTTGTGCCTTCATCCATGCTGCCACAAGATTTATTTTATCATTTGTTACTTTTTTTTTTTTTTTTAAATTTTTCCTTAGAAGTAGAACTGAGGAAGTGCGTTTGTGCTGCGTGCTGCTGACTCACCAGCTCTGGAGAGAGGCTCGCCCTCTGCCTGTGCTCTGTGTGCACCCCACTGACTCCCAACCACCTGGGATCCCAAACCAGGCTGGGAGGGAATGTCCCCATGGCAGATGTAGGATCTGGGGGACAGGGTAGTGTTTCCCTGCCCACATGGAAGTCTTCTCCTTCTCTCCCTCCCCAGTGAGTTTCCTGCAGGCTGGAAGCGTGGGAGCCTGTGTGGGAGAGGGAGGAGAACACAGGCCTGGAGGCTGGCAGTGTGGGAAGGGATGGACCACCTCTATTTGCAGCACCTCGCAGTTAAATCAGTTCAGAGTTATAATGAAACCACAGGGTAGCATCTCACTCCTCTTCCCTGCAATCTTCCTCTTGGAAGTGCCAATCCAAGCGCTGGTTAGCTCATGTAAGATAAACGTGGATGGAGGACGAGACTTTTATGTGCTGTGCTCCATACAAAGCAGCAGGTGAAGCCCTACTCTAGCAGAACCGTACAGGAGCATTTCTACCAATTCCAGCAAGAGCCCTGCAGGCAGACAGCTTGCAGGGACAGGCTTGGGGAGTTTCAGGAAGCTTCAAAATAGAGTAAATAATAATAAGCAGAAATAAAATAATAAATCAGAAATGGGTTACCTGCTCTGAAGGAATGGCTCTCGTATTTCCTTAAAAAAACAAACAAACAAAACACAACAAAAACACCCACCATGTTATTTACATTCCATTTAACTCACTGAAAAACCCAAACAAATAGAAGTATTACGTAACTTTCACTTTTTTGATAAAACAAAGCTATTTTATATCATGTTATTCAATGGATGAATTACAATACTTGTTTATACAAGTCTATACACGTAGGATACATATATTCCCTCAAACACCACAACAAGTTAAAGCAACCATGATTTTTGTGGATGAGGCAGTGTGGAGATGCAAGGCCAGCAGCAGATCAGGGATCCCACGTAGTCCCAGCACGGTGGAGAGCTGTTGCAGGACTGGGATGGGCAGCCTGGGACAGTCATGACTGCAGGACACCTCTGTCCCTGCAGTGGGGTAGCGCTGGGGTGGTGGGGCTTGGCAGGGGCTGCCTGCCTGAGTGCTCTCCTCCTGTCTTGGGAAGGCTTTGCAGTCTGCGTGCTGCCAGGTTGCTGCAGGAGCTGCTTCAGGATGAGGCTTCATGTTACAGCTTGAGCCGAATTAACAGCTGCCAACATCAAAAAGAAGTCCTGCTGCAGGCAGTGTCCTTCTGCCCCTCGCTTGGTGCTGTCTGTGGTGCCTTCTAATCCCCACACAGGGCAGGTCAGTTCATGGGATGGACAAAAGCCCATGGGAAAGAAAACTAACAACTTCTTTTGGGTTGGGTTAATGTGCTGTCGGCTCCCTGCGTGGTCCCGGGAATGAGGGGGGAAGAAGGTGGCGAGGGGGCAGCGGGACTGTCCCATTGAGATGGTGACAAGCTGCTAGTTCGGCTTCACTGCAAGGTGGAAGTGTATCCATAACTGGCTTGTCCTGCACAGCACCAGGAGCTGGACTCGATGATCCTGATGGGTGCCTTCCAACTCAGCCTATTCTATGATTCTATGGAACTATCTCCTTCAGCTGTGGCTGTAGGAATCACCTCACCCCTCTGTGCCTGGAGACTGGCTCCATTCCTACCCACCTGTCAGTACAGCAATGGGACACCCGGACAGGGCAGGAGATAAAAATCCTCGTCTCACCCCTTGTGCAAACACTGACCTATCCCTGCCTGGCTGCCTTCACGGGATAGCTCTTTAACCATGACCTTCTCATGCTGGACTGCTCCTCTGCTGAACTGCTGCACTCCCTGGGCTCTGCTGTGATGGGGATACCAGGCGCTGTCGAAGAAAGGCAGCCCCTTTGCCTCCTCCAGAGCCCCGCAGAAGCCACGTGCGCTGCTCCTTCCCAAGCCATGGAAGTGGGGAGGCTCTGCTGCTGCTGGCTCCTGCACAGACTAACAGAGCCACGACGGCTGAGAGTAACAAACCCTGCCTGTTTTTGTTAAATCACGGATACTGCTTCAAGATAAGGAGATTCAGGTGATTGGTTGACTTATTCTACCTTCCATGAGCCAGGGCTGAGTCCTCCTGCCTCCCCCTGCCAGGAATACACAAACCAAGCTCATGCTGCAATGCCACTGCCTTGTTTTTCCTCCTGGACCCAAATGAATTTTCAAGATGTGAATTACCAATATTTCTAGCCTCATCCCCTTGAGCATATTTGAAAGAGACTCACTCGCTTACCTTCCTGGCTGCTAGAGAAGGTTTTCCTGATCAGGGAGGTGGTGTGGCCATCCGCTCCAGGCTCAGTGCCCTCTGCCTGTCTGTGGCTGGTGGGTCTTGAAAAACAAAACAGAAGTGATAGAGGGAAACACTGCAGAGCAGACGAAGGCTGTTTTGTTTGTTTTCTATCTTTTCAAGTATACAGCAGTCTGTGTAATTTCCTGGTTACAAACAGCAGCTCTTTTCTATCAGGTGCCATTAGGTTTGTTGACTGAGCGTCACTAGGATCACTCCTTTGGCCATGCAGTTGCTCCACCACTGTCCTGTCATTCAAAGATGAGGTATAAAGCTGGTGTTTTTTGGAGCAATTACACTTCTGTTAAGCAGGACAGGCTGGGGATGTTCAACACACATTGCAGGCACCAGGCACTGTTCGCAGCCCTGCATGGAGGAAGTTGGGCAGATGCCAGGAGAGGAGGATATCAGACCCAAAATACAGCACTGATTTTCTGTAATTTTTGTCCCTACAGCCCTTTCATCACCGAAATCCAAGTTGTGAAGGAGGTGCAGGAAGGAAAGCACCAGCTATGTGTTATGGAAAATGCAGATGGATTTGTTTTCTTCTTTTTTTTGGTTTTTTTTTTGGTTGGTTTGGTTTGGTTTTGTTTGGGTTTTTTTTTTTTTTTTTGCTAGTCTTGGTTTCTTCACTCATCATTAATCTCTGCTTACACAGGCTTGTGGAAAGGCAATCCATTCCCAGTGCAGTGGAACTGGAAACCTGGAGGCCATGTTGTGCCATCTCAGCTTGCTGACTCGCCACTTGTCCTGCCATCCACAACCTGCCAAGTGCTTGATGAAGTCCAAGGGAGCATTGCCTTCATCACGGCTGAGTCAAGTAGAGAAAATAAACTAAACACCCAATGCCAGGCCAACTGGGAACTCTTTTGGGAGGATTCTCATCATTTGGGTAGCTTTTCCTCCTCTGTGGATGTAGTCATGACTTAAGCAGTGTTTTACTCAAGGGTGGCTTTCAAGTATGACAGCAGTGTAGCTGTGAGAATAAAAATGGGAACACTTTTGTGCAGCACCCAATTTCTTCACTGCCACAGTGTGAGATCTCACTCAGCTTTGATAATACAAACAGTACATTCCAGGCGTAAAAAGCCCTTTATAACTGATGACAACATAAATAATTAAAGAAAAACTCAGATTTTGCCTGTGCGTTTGTCTTCCCACTACCAGTCAGGCAACAGCTATGCAAGCAGCTGGGCATATGTAAAGCAACTAAAAGCACCTCTCCTCACCAGCTTTCTCGAGACATTTTTAAGCTGCAGTAATGCAACTCTCCCATCACACTAAGCTTTATTGGTTCAGTATAAGAAACTAAGAAACTTCATTGGAGACCAGATTATGCTGGTTGCAAAAGCAGGGGGATTCTTGTGCTCTTCGACCCCATTATCTCCTGCGTAGTGTCTTGATCAGCTTTCTTACACACGGCCTCGGATTCTGCCGAGACCCGCAAATTGCTTTTTTGGCTGCCAAATTGCCATAACCTCTTCTATTTTTATATTTTAAAAGAGCTTAAAACCCTCCATCCTCTTTGGATGTGTCTTTAAAATTGACCAGTACTGGGAGGATTTCATGTATATCCGAAGGCTTAGAAGAAGATGTTGCCTCTACTGAGCTTCTAGTTTTACAGTCAACAGACATGAAAAGCCCAGCGGGGATAAAAGGAACTTAACCAGTTCTGTCTAATGCATATAAATCTACCTAAGAGCTCAAGGCACTGGAAGTACTCAACGCACTACATTTATCTAAGATACAGAAATGGGTCTTCAGCCCACATGCCACATGCCCCATTTTGATGCCAAGTTAATATGAATTAAGAGACTGAGATGAATAAACAAGGTCAGTCTGGGCTGGGCCAAGTTGAATCAATGTAAAATAATTGTCAGTATTTTCTGTCAGCAGCGCTGGTTTATCTTGGCTTGGGATTCCCGGTGCTATAGATTATAAAATGTTTTCAGTGGAACAGTTGGCAGACATTTTATTGATTTTTCTTTGTTTTGTGAATGCTGGAAAAATTTTCATTAAGTATACACACCATTCATGTGATGAAGCCAAATTGCTTTTTCAAACTTTTCTTTCTTCAAGTGTGCTAATGCGTTAACACATTAGCAATCTAATGTAATCAAGAGGACCTTTGTCTAGAATCAAGAGGCCATGGAGCACACCTGGATGTATCTCAAGCACTTACGGGCCAAGAAGAGTTAATTTTGTGTTTTCAAGGTGCAGTATGAACACTGACTGATTAATTTGCCCCTCTGAATTTGGTAATGTATTATCTCAGTTTTACAGAGGTAGAAATCGAGAGCGCAACTTTGCACAAAGCCATCTGTATCTGCCTGCTGTTGCATTCTTGAGGCACATGAAGCTCCTGGGCTGGCAGTGGCAAAGAATGAGAAGGAAGAGAAGGAAGAGAAGGAAAGAGAAGGAAGGCTGCAGCAACCAGGCAGGAGCAGCACTGCTGAGCTGCTGGATCCCACTTCTGACATGAATTTCCTACACCACACCACCACATCCCTGCATCACACCTATTAATACAGTTAATTTGGAACTGAAGACTGCTCAGGCAGATAGAGCAGCTGGTAGGATTACACCTGGACCTGGCAGACGTTATTTCTCAGCCTATATTCCTGCTATTTTATGACTGGGTTTGCTTCCTGGTTAAAGAAGATTTTGAAAAAGGTGGAAGAACAAACAGAAGTGCCATAACGGTGATGAACGCTTCCTTTAATTGCACAGAGCAGTCAAGTAGGAATAAGAAATTCATTTAATGTCGTTTTTTATGTGGCACACAAAAGGGGATGCTGGGGGATAACTCTAATTCCCTCCCTCTATGCTGATTTAATAGCCAACATACACAGATCCAAAAGATGCTGTTAATGCTTCCTGAGGTTTGTTCAGTGATGCTACAGATTCAAAATATACAGACGTGCTCATGAGCTTAAATAAAAACCTTGTAGAGAAGTAGGAATATGTGTATTTTTAAGTACATAATCAACAAGAAAGTTTTACAATAAAAATCACTGTGATGATAAACACTTTTGCCTTCTATCTTAATCACTTGTATTAAAATAATAGCCTAATTAAAATGGGAATAGCTCTGGTTTGGGGGATGGGGACTAGGTAGATGGATAATGAGCTATGAACCCCTCCAACCCAGCCTCACGCACATCCTGACACCGCCAACAAATGCAAGATATTTAAGCCCACAACACATTATGGTAAGGAAAGAGAATGACACACTGATGGGGAGGAAACCCACACTGCAGCTACCAAGGCCAGTGGCAGAGGAGTGAGTACAGTCACAGCTCTCTGTGACTCTGGTGCCAAGCTCTGGCATGGTCACAGGCACTCACTGGTTGACTCATCCAGAAAAAAGCTCACAGGCAGTCATCAGCTCCTTTGTGTGGCTGAGAGGATCAGCATGCTACCTTGGTCCTCTGAACTAAAACATCCAAAATACTCTCCTCAAGTACAGGCTTCTGCTGCAGGGTAATGCTGATCAAAATGTTTTCATAAACAGGTAACAAGAATAATGGGAGGACGAGAATGGCCAGGCTAAAACATAGCTGATACTTGGAAGGAGAGAAGGCAATGGTCAATGCCAAATGTAAACCGGAGGTGAGGTCTTTATTATCTTTATCTTAAGAAATTATTCACTGGACTGTGCATTGTTGGTGGTGTTTAACTGTGCTTTTTATGTTAGAGTGAAAGAAATCAGGCAGCAAATGAAACGCTGCTTTCTGGAAAGTTGTTCCGAAATCTTTGCTGCCCATAACTTTGTGTGTGTGTGTCTGGCTCAGAAAGTTAACTACAGCTCTCCACTGGCAGCAACACGATTGCTGCTTCCATAAAACATCATGGAGTTAAATCAAGAATAAGTTCTCAAAGAAATAAATCCTTGAGATTGTTTTATAAATTATTATTTTGTTTCCAGCCTTTTCCATCTGTTTGCTGTCCCTGTCTTCATCCCGGACTATGGCTTTCCTGGTTAACTAAAGGAGATGATGATGTGAAGAGTTAGTTGAAGTGATTTTTTAATCACACAGCCTGAAAACTGGGCTCCAGTTACACATATGCAGATGTTAAATGCCCTGAAGGGCATCAGAAACAAGATTTATTAAGCAAGTGGAACATAAGTGTCTTCTGCTAGTCTTCACAGGGCCCTTGCTTGTGACTTCTGCCTAGGTGTAACTCATGAGATATGCCTCAGCTGTCCCAAAAGCTGAAATACAAGAAAGAAAGAAGTATGTGCTGGAGATGAGCCTCCAGGAAGTTGAGTGAAATACAGATCTGGGACTGCATCTGGGACTGAGAGGGGTAGTTGTGTTAGAAATGCAGTAATGTAGTAATTGGTGTGACTAGCTGGTACAAAGATGTACCAGCTTTCAAAGACTCTGAAAGAAGAAAGAACAGCCATTGGATTCTCTTGCTGAACACCAGCAAAGTCCTGGTGTGGTGTCTTACAGGAACTTAAAGAACCACTGCTACCCAGAGGAAGCCAATTACAAAACTGGAAAACTGGTAATGCTGTGAGTATCTTGAACAGAGAGATTAAACACTGCAATGACCGCAAAACAGAGAACAACCCTATTTATGTAGGGTCCCAAAACTAAAACTTCCTTTCTTTATAGAGATTTCTTCACATGAAGAAGTCTGATGCAGACTTGGCAGCAGACGTGTTGTAGAAGAGCAACGCTGTGAAACTGGAGGCAAACCAAGCCACAGTTGGGTGCTTGCAACCATCTGTGGCTTTCTTTAAGCACAGGGAAGAAGCTGTTGGAGTCACCTGTGCCTCAGCAGGTGACCTTCCCAGATGGTTGGTGTTGTCACAGGGAGTGCCTTCGAAACCTAAATTCTTTTTGGCAGGCTTCAAGCAGCTGTGGCCAGCCAGGAGAGCCGTGAGAAGTTTTCTTTCATAGCATTGCAAGTGGCAATCAAAATCTCCGGCCTCTCCCGGTGGAGGTCAGCAGCATCTCCAGGTGTCCGTAGGCGGAGGAGCTGGTGCACGGGTGGGAGCTTGCTTTATGCTCTGCAACCAAAGGCCTTGGGAAATCCCAGCTGTTCATGCAGCTCTGGCGATTGCAAGGAACCACTCCTGAGGCTCAGCAGCTTATGGTGACCCACCTGGGTAGGTGCAGGCAAACGTGGTCAGGTGGGGAGCCCAGGAGTCGGAGCAAAGTTGAACTCTCAGTCTCTCTCCCCAGATGCCTGACGAAGGCAGACGTGGGACTGCCAGAGATGTGTGAGTCATAGCAACCTCCGAAAGGGAAAAGGTGAGCTGAAGGGAGGGAGGATAGCGTGTTTATACCTTGGGATCAGAGGCGTGTTGGGATTAGTCTCTGCTCTGGTGCGCTGCTAAAGGAGCTCCTTTTCTTAGAGCACTTGGAGAGCCCTCTGGAGACAATGCAGTCTGCAGCATGGAGACCGTCTATATTGTTTGCCCATGTCAGTATGGTGGTACCTTCATCCCAAAAGTTAAGAAGGAATAACTGTGCACTGTACTTTTAAAGGTAGGCCCCACCTCCGAACCCATTAGATAGCTCTGAAAGCTTTAGAGCGTGCCCCGTGTCCTAAAAGTTGTAGGCAATGTATAAAAGAAATACTTCACTCATGATGTGCAGCTGGCAAAATGGATATAACCCTGAATACTGGAAAAGCTCAATGTGCCCATGTGAGGGAGACAGAAAACTAGTTAACATACAGATTACCAGAAAGAGAAGGAAATGCGTGTTTTGCCCACATGAACAGCGTGTTCAGCACAGTTATGTACAAATGGCTGGGATGAATGCAATGTGGAAGTTCAATGGCATACTCACATCAGATTTACTAAAAACATTCCTACATGCAGTAGGCATAGAAAATAAAAATAAGTCTATATACTATATATACTCAATGGGAACAAATAACTGGTTTTTTTCTTTTTTTACCAAGAATGCATGAAGAAAAATAAGAGAAACAAATGCTTTTTGAATCTTCGCAGAAGAGCTATTTCTTTCTAATTTCCTGCCCCTTGCAAGGTGGTGTGCAATGAAAGCATTGGAAAAAAACCCCAGTCATCAGAGCTGTTTTTTCTCTCACAGCTAAGTTCAAGGTTTGAATCAACTTCAGAACAAGGGCACTCTCAAAAGATCTTCCCAGGGGTTTTGATCACAGGCTAGAGATGTGCTTACAGAAATCTGCAAAGATCATGTCAGGTTTTTAAAAGTTCTGTTCACCACCTGCAACTGTTAATTTGCTGCATTTCCATTGCTGTATTTCACTTTTCTCCATATTCAACAAGCAAGGCTGCCTTTGCCCAAACAATTTAATTGGAATATGGTTGTGCTAGTGTGTGTTAAAAGCTTGCAAACTGTCTATTTCTGGAGATTTCTTTGTGCCTGTGCCGTGTCCTTTGGGCTTCCAGGTTTTTCTTAGTTCCTCCTTAAGGTCTTAATATTTTATTGTGTTTGCAGTCGTGATGCAGACAACAACTGCAGTTGCCAGGAAGGTTCAGAATATCAAACATACATTTCAAAACTATTCAGAACTCACCTGCCGGAGCAGCTCTGCACTGGTGGTGTGTCGGCAGGGCCAGGAGCAGGCAGGTTGCACCCTCCTCCCTGCTCTGGAGATTGGTCAGTGAAAGATGGGTCTTCTTCATCTGACTGCCCCAGAAGTTCTGTTAAGAAGAATCAAGATATGGTGTCACACTTACTTAGTTTGAAAGTACCAGCCAAGCTGCCAACTGTTTGCCTTGGATGTCCATAAGGACAAGGGTGTCCTCTCTTGAGATGGATCAAACTGAATGGAAACCCATATGCTTCCACAGCTTTCACCCTTGGCTTTTCCCTTGAAAAGGAGGCCCAGTAGCCAATGAGCAGCAACAAGAAACAGGTCCAAGAGTTTTTAAAAGACAGAGACTGAGTGTATATTGGCTGTAGTTAGCGAGGAGGAAATGTCTTCTCTAAATTGTCAACTACAGAAGGTCCAGCAGGCTGCCAAAGGCTGCTGCACATGAGCATTTTCCTGCTGCCATAGGGATCAAAGCCTTATCAATTGGACTAGCTCCCCAGAAGGGTATCTGTAACTCCTTCCTTTAAAAATAAAGACTTCCCTTAGCTTTGTTTTAAAATATTTTGGTTCACAATCAAGACCTGAAGTCTTCAGTAGGTGAAGCATGGGCATCCAATTCACAAATTCCAGTCTGAGCCCTCTGGAAAAGGAAATTGTTTAAAAATATCTGAACCACTTAAAAATACAGAGAAGGAATTGCATATTCTAGGTGTGAGACTTTAAATAAATAAATAAAAAATGTAATCAAACCGCAGGCTAGCAGAGTTTGGATTAAGGAAAAAAAAAATCCTGTTACAGATAAAGACTTTAAAAGATTTTTCTCAAAATCGTAAGACCCTTTTGCATTTTTTCCTCTTCTAATCCTGTTTTTCTCCCCTTGTTCTCTGCCTTCTTGGATCCTGTATAAGCTAATCTGCATGATACCCATGGTGGCACCATGGCCAGTGGGGAGGATGTAACACCCTGGCGAGGGTTGCCACACTGTTGGTTAGAATTTTGTCTGGAGACCCAGAACACTCGCTGGCTTAGGAAGGCAAATCTCCTCGTAAGTGTTTCTGAACCTCTGAGTTCTAAAAATCCAGTGTTGTAGGATTGCTGTGGACTATTCCTACTCTTCATGTCACCTAAATATTACTGGCATCTGTGGTGTGAGGGAGGGTGAAGTGTGGCAAGGTTTGGCTTTCCCAGGTAGCTGATGTTGTCTGTCTGTGCTGCTGCTTCCCACAGGCAGAGCAATGTGGGAATAGTTGAAAAACTTGGCTGAAAGCAGCACACCTCGAGCAAGCACACCACACTACAATAAATAAAGGTGCTAAAGCAGCACTGTGCAATTTCCCCTCCATCTTGATTAAAAAATCCAAAGAGAAATAAAAGCAGAGGAGAAAATAGGTGGACGGGCAATGCTTTACATCTCAGAAACTCAACTCCAGGGCAAGTAAGGGAGGTTTCTCTGGGCAGCTCTTCTTGGAGCCTGGCAGAGTGAGAAGCCAAGAGAAGGAGAGGAACAATATTGAGAACTTATAGAGGTTCAGGAGAAGCTGCTTTTCATATACGTGAAGAACTCTGGGAAAGGGCTTAAACAAAATTCCTGTTGATTGGGGGAAAAAAAATAATTAGGCAAAATCCACTGCAGGTCTTGCGGCACAAACTTTGACAGCCTCTGCTTGGGAACACATCTCTCACTGCTGTGCTCCCACCTGGAACTGAGTCTTTGGTCCTGAAGAGCCTCCCTCTCCACTTTGCCTTATTTTGTTAAGAAAGAGAACATTAAACCTTTTAATTTGCAAAATGTCAAAGCTCAGATGTACAGGGTGAGTCAAGCAGAGGTAATTAATTTTTCTTTTATATTTTTTCTTTTTCCAGTAACATCTAAGGCCTACATAACTTACCCCCTTAAAGTTATAAACTTTTACCAATATATGATGTCCATGACTTCTTCTGAGGCTGACCCAGCTCCGAGGAGTGGGGACATTTCAGAACATAAAACCCTGAGAAAAGCTCAAAGAGGAGTGCGTATTGAGAAAAGAAACAAATTAGAATTGGGTCAACTTTGTCTTGATCTCTTTCCATCACACTACTGATTTGTGTTTCCTTGTCCCTGCCGAGAATCAGAACTGAGTAAATCCCAGTCCTCACACCAATCACTTCAGCGTAACTCATGCATGTGCTCCAGGTGGTACCCAGCAGCTTTTTAACTGGAGTGGGCTACAATTTGGACATACAGAGTCCTTGTGTGCCACATTTCTAATATATGAATGCCATGAGCATATAATGCATATAATTATATTTTGTGCTGTGGATGCAGCACAGCTACACCTTGTTAAATAATGCTACTGGATCCATGGGAACCTCATGGAAAACAGAGCAGTCTGTCATCTGCAAGCACCAAACCAGGGGAAGAGCAGGGTTCTTACCCACAGGAGTGCAAATAGACTTCTCTGCACTTTTGTATCTGAAATAAATATCTGAAATTGACCTCAAGTTATGAGCATTGAACCTATTCTGGTCTGGAGATACAGCTGCCGTGTGGAGCATTTGATAGGATCAGATGCCAGGAGTGGTTCAAAGCCACAAAACCATCAGATATGAGCTATAGAACAAAGAAATAAGTATTTTTGTTGTGGGACATGGACTCTGCTCCCTGTGAGAAGTGCTAAAGCAGGAAAAACAAATGCACAAGGGACACTGTTTAAACAACACAGCCATTCCCAAACTAGACTATCCCACTTTTAATTAGAAAGGGAAGGATTTTGACAACAATGTCACAGAGCTGGGAGAGGGTGGTGGTCCTCACGTTTAGATCAGGGTGCTGTCTAGGGTTTGGTGTTTAACAGAAATCTGACTTTGTGCTAGCACTGGAGAGATCACAAGTTTCACCCAAGATTTTGTATTCAGGCAATCTGGGATACTCCTTTGGCTTATTGCATAATAAACTGTTGCTGTTTTAAATTCTAACCTACTATTTGCTTAACATGTTAGGATCTGGGGATTTCAATCTGAATTTGAATTTTAAAAATTTGAGAGTTGGTATTATGCTAATGTTGTGGTTTCATCATTAAAGTAATTTATCAGATGAAATAATGTGAATTTTTTGTGCTAAAAATCTTTAAAAAAATCCCATTTGTCGTGATCAATATTGGGATAATATTGTGTATACGCCCAACCACACAATGACACAATGCATATTCTGCATTTCCAAAATTTCGTGGTAACTGCTATTGCTACATCTAACACCTGTCAGAAAGAGCCAAATATCTTTCTTTACAAGTCCACTCAAAGTTTTCCTAAGCTTTAATGAGCAGGATGCTCTCTAGGTAATGCATGCAGGTGATGAGATATCATGCCTTCCCGGCTCATACACCTGTCATTATTTAACCACATCTATTCTCTTTTGAATCTGTGTCTGCAAATTGGAAGCTGTTTCCATTCTCCAGGATCCTCCACTGGACTCTCAGGGATAAAAATGCATTTCAGAACGTGCAAATCCGTGGTAAAATGAAAATCTCCTTTTAATATTGTTTGCAGAATTGACAGCTCTACTTAACAGAAGCCATTAAATTATTTACAAAGTAGCAGCTGCTCTTGTAGCAGCCTTTTTTGGGCGTGAAAAATAAACTAGTTGATAAGTGAGAGATAAGCCATTTGACTTCCTCTTTGTGTGCCTGGCATGGTACGCAGAGCCAATTCTGTACAATCTGATGTTTACAGAGCAATCCTCGTGTACGACCTCCTTAGGCAACAGGGACACAAGAAGCCCTTAAAATGCTGAAGCAAGCATTTAATCAGAACTCTTCATGCTGATCTCTGAAAAATTCAATAAGTTCAAAAAATGTAACTCCTTCTAAAGATAAAATATCATTTTTTTGCTTCAAGAATTGCAAATATATGCCAACAAACTCCCAGTGAACCACACAGACTTCAGCCGCATTGCTCTTTTACAAAAAAAAAAAAACGAGGTAAATAGTAGCGTTTTTCCGAGAAAAACAAATCAAGGGTCTGGAGAAATGCAAATAGTTAATTCAAGTGAGTGCTGTAAAACAGTAGAATTTACTAACAATCACACTTTTTTTCTCTTAGGCATTTAAACAAATTAATTTTTTTCTTGAATAGCTAATTCTATGTAAATAAGTTCATATCTCCTCTTATTATGGAATAACTTTTTTTCATTTAAGTGTTTCTTTTTACCTGCTGAAAGCAAGCTCTCATGATTTTATGAGGTTTTGGGGATTTTTTTAAAGGCAAATAACTGCTGCAGAAGGCATGAGATTGGGGATGATTTCACACATTATCAAGTTGTGATAATTCTATCTCAGGTTTTCTCTACACAAAGCTATTTCTAAAACCACTGCATGAAGTTCTTCTGGTATTAAAATCAGTGGGAACTTCCATTGCTGATTTGAGTGTGGTCAGCTCTTTTTTTCTGGCTACAATTGTTCTCCTGAAAACGTCTTTCTAAATAAACATATTCTAATAAAATTGTTTCGTTTCATCAAAATCCTGCAGGGAAACCACAGAGCTTTGTTTGTGAGAGTGGAAAAATGTAACTCTAAATTTCTTTGCTTCTTCTCAGCTAGTTTTCCATGGATTTTTATTTTTAGATTATTTTTGTGTTGTTTTGTTAATTCCCAAGGCTGACATGTTTGCATTTGACAAATTGAAGAAATATTGGTTTTATAGTACTTCTCAAACTCATTGAGAACAGCTGTTACAGTTTAAAGAGCTGGATAAGATTAATTCTGAAATTAAATCTGAATATCTCCCAGTTCTGTTGTAATTTAACAATCTGATGCCTGAGAAGATAAGGCATCACTACTAGTAGAATCAACCCTTAATAGTAGCATAACATGTCATTATTTCACTAGTTGGATAGTAGGGGTATTAGCAGCAGCAAAAATGTTTTAGTGGGTGTGCCAGGAAATTTAAGAATTAATATAAAAGTTATGTGATAAAACTAAAGAAGTAGCTAATATTTATAAACAACTGCTTTTATTTTTGTAGCTGACACAGTTATACTTCACTTAGCAGTCTTCTGTAGTCTGCAGTGAAACCTGGCTCTAAAACTTTCTGCAAATGGAAATGCTGAGTCTTTACTAGCTTTGGCTGAGATTTCAATCTTTACTACTCATTTGCTCTGCCAGAATCAGGCACAACATTAAGTTAACCACTAAGTCTGAATAGTTAATTTTGTATCTCCCTGGAGCCTAAGTAATCGGGTTCCTTAGGAACCACCCCAGCAGTGCCAATATTAATTAATTTTAAAAAGAAGGTGTGTCTTACAGGGTGATCCAGATGTGGAAGTACCAAGCCGTGATGAGTCTCCAGCTGAAAGAGACTGAATAACCAAGGATTTGCTTCAATTGCGGGCCGTCGCACTTCAAAGGCTTGATTGGTGTCTCAGCAATAGAGATGCCGCACCTCTACATGTTATCAGGTTTCCCAGCCCATGTGAAGTTTGCCGGACAATCCTGGCAGTGGGCAAGCGGTTCTCCTCTCCCTGTGGATGCCTGTGAACCAGCTGGAGTGCCAGCATGAGCAACCTATGGCTGCTACTGCTCAGCAATTACAGCCAGCACAGGAGGGAGGACAGTCCTGGCGACGAGGCAATGGCTTTGTTTCCTAAGTGATGCTTTAGACACGGTCTTTATTTTTCTTTTTTGTTTATTTCTTTTTTTTTTTTCTTTTTCATTTTAGGTGACTCTCTAGAAATAGCTGTTCTAAAACAAAGCTGTGGAAAAGCTGCTGGCGAGCAGAGACATTCCCATTGTTTGGGGCGAAGGCTGCAGCAGTGGAAATGTGGGCGCGTGCTCCCGAGCATCCCAGCGAAAGCATTCTCATTATTCATAAGTGATGCTCCAGAGACTCCACATAGGCAAAAGCGCCTCTGGCATTGCAAGCCCCAACCCACAACGGGCAAAGCCGGCGCTGCCGAACCTGCGTGTTCCTTCAGCTGCTCTCCGTGACGCCTGTGCATGGGGCACACCCTCTGCTTGGCACTTCCAGCTCAAGGACCCAGCTCCTCCACTCCTGGCTTCTGCCCTTCAGGCATCCAGGGCAGGGAGAAGTGCCGGCCAGACCGGAGGCAGGTAGGCTCCGGGGAGAAGAAAACCATTTCAAGGGGTTAATTGAAAAAGAAATGCATCTGCAAACACGAGATGCAGAATGGGAGCCTGCAAATGAATGCTGCCAGCTGGAAGCTGACCAAACTGATAAAGCAGAAAAGAAATTGAGGGTTAAATGTTTTGGATGCTGAAGGCTTGGAGTTCAAAGAGGAGCTCAAGGAAACTCCCAGCCACCAAGTCCATACAAAGAGGCTCTAGGCAAACACAAGCCTTCTGCCGGACAGCTTTATTCCAAACAGTTTCCAAGAGGCAGTGGTTCAAAAGAATGGTTATGGGATATCTTTTAGCATCTGGGAGCTCTTTTACAAGAAAAGATGATGCCCACAGGTGAGCTATGGCTGAGGGGCAAAAGGAGTTGCTTTCCACAGGGAAGAGGATGAGAAGTGCATCTGCCCACGTTGGGTTGGAAGAACAATGTGTAACTGTGGATGTATTTTTATTGCTTGGTAGAAAACACAGAAGGGAACTGGTCCTCCAGGCCAGGAGGTGAGGGCAAGGCTGGAGGTCACTCTGCCTTCCCAGGAGCACCAGCTCCTGTCCACACCAAGAGTGGAGTGCTGATGGCAACCCATTTTCCTCCAGGTATATAAAGACTGAAGGACTGAAAGTACAAATTCTTGCCTAAATGCCAGGGAGAAAACACCTTGGATATTTTTTTCCCCCAAAAATAATCTGGTTTAGGTCTGAATGGGCTGCTATGTGGTGGATTGGGAGCAGGAAAGCCACCTTCTTCCACTGGATCAGTGGAAGAAGGTGTTTCATCAGTTCCATCAGGAAGATGGACTCGAAACAGAGGATGGGACAACCGGTGGTGTGTGTTTCTCTGATAGAACACTCTCTGTGCCAGTCCCTTCTCTTGTGATTTGGTGACAAGGACCCTGCATTTCCCACATTTTCCATCCCCTGTGCAATCAGACACCTTGGTCCTCAGAAAGCCTTTTTTTTTTTAATCAAGTCCTAGTGCAGGAATTGTACTTACGGATGGGAAAGTAGTATCCACACTTTTTGAGCAGGTGCATAACTATGCCACAGCATTGGAGCAAGGCTAGAGTTCACAAGTTAGGTAATTGTATCTCTCTCAAAAAGGAATTGCCTCAGACCAGTTAATTTGTCAAGATAACGAATTGCAGCAATTCTCCTCATTTGGAGCTGGGCCACTAACACTGATCTGAACTGTATTTAAACTCTTGATGACAGAGACTGAAAAAGATAATGCAATACTGGAGGTACAGGTTCCTGAAGCAAAACTTCATGTACAGCTGGAGTTGAGAGGCAGCAAGGGCATGCGAGTACACATCCTGCATATCCCTTAGATATGAAGAAATTCCCTGGGGCACTGACTCTGGTGCCTGGGCAGGCAGAGTTCATCTTGAATCTTTGGGAGTGATTGAGGTCCAAAAAGGATAATGTAGTACCCATCTAGTCTCAGTTTCTGCAATATGACATAACACGAGAATTTTTACACCCCCCCTTCCAAATAAAGAAACATACCCCAAAACCAGTCATTTGAAGTTATTGAAAGCTTTATGGTAGCAGCAATAAAAACCCATCTGAGGGCCTGATGCTGGGATTCCCATGGCATTGTGTTCTGTCATGTATGTCAAGTATGGTTGCTGCCATATTTTTCTTTTCTGTGCCACAGCAGGCATGAACGTGTTTGGAGGAGAAGAAAAGCAGAAGAAAGCTTCAAGTGAGAATGCAGGCTTAGGCCAATGACTGCTCCATTTCCGATGAAGGTTAAGTAGACAGCATCAGGTATAACAAAATGATGCATGTTCTTGTGCCAGACCTTCTCCTCTGGCTGCCAGGCGTTCCTTCCCCCACAACAGAGACATGGACCAGAATAAATCCTGTACATTGACTCAGGGGAACTCAGGGGAACAGAAAAGAATCTTTGACTCTGCCCTGGACTGGCACACCCTCTCCAAGAAAACAATGGATTGAAAAAAATATTGGTTGCTAACTGTGACTTTGTCAGTGCCTTAAAAAGCATCAACACAAGAAATTAGACAGATAGATTATTTCAGAATATTTCTGCTCAATGGCCTACTTAGGAATGAAATGACTTTCTTATGTTATTCAGAATAATCATTCTCTACCTGTAAGTGCGCTTAATTTAGAAAAGCAAAGTGGCTTTTATTTTGGAATAAATGCATCCACAGGCAGAGTTCTTTCCAAATAGCTAATCTGGTCATTGCCACATGTAAACAATTTATGTAAACGTAAATTGATGAGGATGGTAAAGAACTCATGAAGGTATGGCCTGGGACTCTTTACTCAATTTGCAAGCACTTACTTAGACCTATCTTCCTCAGGGCTATTATGGTGATCAACAGACCTTACAGAGAGCTAGGTTCAATTTAAACAACATAGTCATATGTTTGAAAAAGAAATGAGCTTTTGAAAACTTCTGTCTCCCCAAGTTCCAAGTCTACATTACTTCAGCTGATCCTCACTTTTAAATATCTGTCAAGTGGTAATCTAGGATTTAGTAGATCTCAGAATTGCTAATTGCCCATAGGGTTGGGTCTAAGGCTGGTAGGGGGTGGAGGTGAAGTGTGTGCAGCCTCTTCTAGAGCAGGCGAGTGGCTGGTAAAGGGTGACTTTACATTGCCTGCAGCTGCTTTCTTGGCTTTGGCTAAAGCTGTCTTGCTGTGTGCAGATTGCAGAGAGAGGCTTAAATGCTAAGGTAGAAAATTGTGGAAAGAACAGATCTTTGCAAGGTGGGTTGTCATCTTATGCATCGTGTTGGGTGCTTATCTCTTTTTCTTCCCAAGATGTTTCTGCTGCTCGAGTGCTCCTGGGAGAGAAAGGGCCACCTCAGACTGGAAATCTGGGCTGAGGCTGCTCTGACTGTGTTTGCTATGGCTTAGTGTGTGTGTCCACACAGCGTGGCAGCAGCAAGAGCCATGTGGGAGATGCAAAGTGACCTAGATCAGCATTCCTAATTCCTGCAGCCATGCCACTCGTCCTGTGCAAGAGTGATGTGAACCAAATACCAGTCACGTTAGAGACTGACCTTGTTTTCTTGGAGAAACCTGTGTAAAAATGGATATAACAACACTCTTGACACTTACCTCACAGGATGTTGTGAAGCTTAATTAAATGTGTGCAAAAGCATTTTGAGATCCTTAGATGAAAGAAGTTTTTATAAATGCAAATTATAATAATTACGGCTAGTAACCACCATCAACTACTGAAACAATTAATTCAGGTTGCCACAGGCCATCACAACAACGTGTGCAAAGAGGAATCAGCCATTTAATGACATATATGTTGCGTGAGAACTCAAAGCCTTAAAAATACTGTAAACAAAGAGGAAAAAACCAGACACTCAGGGCTTGCCTCTGAGGGTGCCATTGGTGGAAGTTTCCTTGATTGTTTCCATCACCTCCGTGTTTGCATTGTGATTTATCCCCCAAAAGAGCCCACCTTAAAGATTGCATCACTGGGATCATTTTATGTTCCTATGACTTTTGTATTTGACATTGCAAGAAAACTGAAAATGACTGCAAACACCTCAGCTCACAAAAATTTGGAAATACATGAATATAACTTTGTTTTTGGTTAATTCTCCCTTCACCCGGTTCCCCTCTCCCCACACAATCCCCTCACCCCGGCATCCCCAGCCCACTTACAGCATCACAGAATAGACTTTGGCTACAGGGCATTATCCAGCTGACTTTCCAAGGGTGAAAACAAAAGCCAAGCAATCAAGATGTGTCTGGCCAAATACTTAAAGGCCCAGTGCACACATTTAGTTGACAACTGACTGAAATCTGAACCATTTTGTTCAGCCTTTCTTGTTGCGTCAAAACTGATTTGGGCTTAAATAGCTGAAACCTACAGGTGTTTAAATGCTCTCCCTTGTCAGCAGAAGAGCCTCATCAGATATGGTCTGAGGATGCAGTCAGACTGGAAGAGATATCCAAAGACCCCACAGGTGAATCCCAAAGAGCAGGCTAGCCCACCTGTGGCCCTCAGGCTTATTTTGCTCGCCTTTAAAGACGAAAATTCAGAGAAGTAGTAGTTACTAAGCACCCAACTTACCAAAGCAATTAGGCTAAATGCACTGCAGCTAGAAATTTAAGCAATGCACTGAATTTAATTTGAGAATTCATGGTCGTAAAACTGAAACCTTTAACATTTAACCTAGCAGTAAATTAAATCAGCTTTCTGACCAAGTGAAACATTCTATGCTATTGAAGTTTGAAAAGTGTGAAGCACACACCTATTAAAAGGAGGATTTTTCTTTTTCTTATAATGAATAAAAACTTGGGACCAGTTGTTTGCCTAATCCAAATAAAGAAAAAATGGGAAAACCACCTGTAAATAAAGCGCAAATTATAAAATATTGCTTTCTAATCCCTGCCAGCTAATGTGTTTGTAGTCAGTGGGTTTCACAGACAAAAAAAATTACTCATGCTGGAAGGTTGTATGGACTAAACTTACTCAGATATCAATGAGCTTAACGTGTACCAAACCTGAAAATTCTCACGTAATTTTTCCAGTCACTTTAAAAAAACTGACTTTAGGATGCTAAGTTTGTAATATCTCAGGTATGTTTTTGTAAAATAAGGGCCAAGTTTTCACAGGGTCTGTGTGTGTCTCTGCATAGAAAATGAGGAACACTGATGTAATGCATAGAAAACATGCTATACAGCTGGTACCAACACATTGTTTTAAACCTACAAACCCTCAAAGTTTACTGTGATGTGTATATATGCAAACTCTGTGCTTGCACACACACACATACACACACACATATATACACACACAGAGGATATGCAGAAAGGTATCCTGGAATCTGGAATCACAGAATATCCTGTTGCTGAGCTCTCTTAATGACACTTACACAGTGCTCTGCTCAGTATCTCTTGACTAAACCCTATAGTAAAAGACAAAACTTGGATGCATTTTCTAAATGCACCTCAAGGCACTAGGTCATAAAAGAAGTTGGGGTATGAGCACGCCTTGTTCTACCCCTCTCCAGAGCGCCCTGACCGACATTTTACAATTTACCAGAAAGGTGTGGCTGAAAAGGCACTGAAGTAGATACAGGGGCAGGTCCTCCCTGATATTTGCATCCTGTCACTCACCTGCTGCAGTGCTTTGCTGCACAGACTTGCTGATAACCACTCTGTGGTTTGGGTGCCCGAAGGCTTTAGAAGCTGATGTGACCCTGTCGGCACTGAGAACCCTGACTGATGGGTTGATACTTTCCTTCCCACCTCTTCCCACTAAGAGACTGATTTAGAGGGAAAACAGCTTTGGAAAGGGGACACATTACACTTCATGTGCCCTGTTGAAGGGGAAACGCAACCTTGTAGGAACTGTGGGTTTTTCATTCCCAGGCTGTTCCTTCCACTCCCTGGGAAGATCTTCACCTGACTGATATCCCTCAATTACAGAGTGGCACGAATACCAGAGTGTTTTTTCCTTTTTCAAACCTCACAGAGGTAGTTTACACTATACACTGCCTCCTGCAATCACCAATACTTTCTCCCTGCCTATTTAAATAAACTGTGTCAGCAGGAGCAGCGGCTGTGGACACCGCTTGGGAAGCTCAAAGCCCTGGAGGGAGCTGTGGGCAGTTCATGGTGTTGCTTGTGCTTCTGAAGGTAACCAAGAGGAAAGTCTATGGGAAGCAATGCAAAAAACCTGACACCTTGATGCTAGGGAAAAAAAGTCACCATGGCTCCTGCTGCTGTCTCCTCACCACCCCATTTCATTCCCTTTCTTACTCCTCTTCTCATTGAAGTAGACAACAGGAGTTTGGAGATTAGCTTCTGTCTCAAACAGATGCTCACCTCTTTGGGAAAAAAAATTAATTTTAAGAGAAGGTAATTAACCTACATTGCATTCTCTGATATCTGCTAAATACAGCATTGCTTGTCAGCCACTCCTTTTATCACTTAAAGTGCATTTTGTATCCATGGAAAGCAATTAATGTTCAATGGGAAAAATTTGCCCTTACAAAGGCATCTTGCCACTTTCCTGCACTGCCGTGGCGATCCTTTTCCTTCCTTACATGCCACCACCAGTCCTTCTCACACAGATGTGCATCGTCCAGAGATGTTTTCTTCTGCCTGGCTACTCCTGTGCCCTTATAGTCCTTCCTTACAGCCTGACTCTGCTCCCTCTGCCTCTTCTCTGACTTCAGGTGGAAACCCTTCCTCATGTTTTCTAGCACATTTTTGGACTGGTTTAGGCTGCAGTTGGGAACTCAGCCCATCGCAGGGAGGATCCTGGCACCAGGATCCTTTCTGATCTCTAAAGAGTTGCTTGAAGCAACACTCCCTCTGTAAGAACAGTCCTCAGCGTAAAGCAGGCTTACAGCTCTCTGCTGATTTCAGCCCTATTTGACTAATGATTTTGCTTCAAAACCAGCAAAATCACCTTTGGGATCACCTAAACCAGAGTGCCATGTGAGCAGCTTGTGCCTGGCCCTTGAGCCTCTTCTTATGCCTCCCCTGGTACCCCAATGGAGCAGGGGTACAAGCAGCCACAGTGACCAGTGCTAGGCTTTTTAAAACTGCTTGCCTAGCTGGCTTTTCATCTGCTCCCTTTGCACCACAAACAAGAAGAAGAACCTGATCTGAAACCACATGTGAAAATAAGGAGCTCTTCAATTTATATTTCTGAAGTGAAAATAGATGTGCAATACAGTAGGGACTTTCAAGCCCCCCAAGAGCACCGAATTTTAGATTTAATCACTGCCATTTAAAATAATACAAAGCAAAAGAGAGTTAGGATGCCAGTAAACTAGAGCAAAGGAGGCAGCTTTCTAGGCAAGCTGAGTGGCTTAAGCAGTGGGAGAACATCATCGTGGCAACTCTTAATATGAAAATGGTCAAGGATTACTTCACAGTCTTGCAATAGCAGATGGCTGGAGCCGTTTAATCAGGCATCTTTTCTATTCTTAAAACCTATAATTATCTGTTATAAGGACAACATCAAATTGGCACATGAGATTTTTCATTTCTCATCCCCAAATTGAGGGGGGGCATGGCTACCAAATTTCGGAAGGCTTTGATCTCACGAAGAGACCTGCAACTGCCCAACTGGGGGAATTGTAGCTGAGATGGTACCTGAGGATTCTTGTCCCGGCTAGGATTTCCCTGGGCATGCTCAGGACTAACCACTCCTGTGCCATGGAGTTACTAGAAATCTGGAAGGCGGTAAAAGAAAAGGCAGCTTGCTCAGATGCTTATCACAGCAGCATGGTGCTACTTGAGATTTAATCTATCAGTATAAAAAAAGCCAACATCAAACTGAAGCTATGCTGAGAACCTGTTCCCTTTCAAAGCAGAAAAGGTGAAGGAAAAGCTGAATCCCAATGATCTTCTGGCACAACATATTCTCCGGTCCTGGTGAAGGTCAAGCTGATTTAGCTATTATGTTGACCTGATCAAATTTTGATTTAAATTAATGGTGAAAACATTTGCAGTTCCAAACATACGGCAAAAAAAACTATCCTACAAGTATTTGAGGTATTCTGAATACTGCTACTGGAGAATATTTTATAAATTAATTTTCTTCTAAAAAGACTTTTTCCCCCCCAACCCTGATTTTTATTTTAAAACTTTTAAAACTCCCAAGCAACCAAAATCTGTTCACTACATTTTGGGAAGTGCCTGAAACTTTGCTTAAAAACAATTACAACTTCTTAATATATGTAATGTATTTGACTATTTCTTCATCACACATACCACTGATGCACCAAAAGAAGGCAGGACTTCTGACACAAAAAGTTGCTTTAAAACTAGTTTTTAAGTTTTTTATTCTTTTCTTTGGAATGAGTGGAACTTTCAGTTGTAATTTCTAATACAGTATTTTAAACAACTTGTTAAGGACCTGTTTATAAGCACCAATATTGCCAGGTTTCAACTCACACAGGTAATATAACATTTGCACTGGGCAAAGCAGTTTACCCCCTGCTGACTGGAAATTACTGATAATATTGACTGTTTCTTTTGCCCCAAAATAGGGTGAGATCAGTGTGTGCAGAAACTCTTCTCCTGGTTTTGTAAATATTGCCCTTCTTTGACAACTGCAGCACCGGGAACCTGAAACACGCTGAATGAAATGCAAACAGACTAATCTGTTAGTAAATAATTTCAATTAGGTGATGGAAAAACAGCCGGAAATAAAATGTTTATTGCTTTCTTCAGCCTTTCCTTCCCCTCAGTTTCACACTGTATTTTCCCCAGTGGACAATGACAAGTTTAGGATGGGGGTGGTATGCCTGCACACCCCAGTGCAGCCTTTGTGTACCATGGTTGTTGTCACACTGACACCTAATGGCAAACACGAACGAGAGGATTACAGCTGATTTCCCAGGGGTGTGCTTTCACCTTATGTGGCAAAAATTACAGAAAATAAGAGAGCTTAGGAAATGGACTTCATCTGGCTGCGTGGTCAGCCTGTGGGAAGTGACAGCGAGGGGCTCTGGCATGGGATGGTGCTGAAAGGATGGGCAGCCTGCCACAGAGAGCTCACGCAGTTCCCAAAGAAAAGCAAAACCATCCAAGGCTAAAATGAGCAGGCCAGAGTCATCCAGTGGCTTGGTGATGGTTGTAAAAGTCTAATTACATCCAGTTCTTTACCTGCTGTCTTGTTTCTAATCCCAATGAGTGGACAGAAAAACTCTCAAATAAACACAGGAATAGGATGGGGCAGTTGATAACAATATATGAAAACAAGGCACTGACTAAAGGCTGGGCTTCTTTCATGACTTTTTGAGGAATTTTTCCAGAATGTTTTACTGTTAAAATTCTGTTCATTACAGTGATCAGTGTGGTGCTAACTCTTCCTTTACATACCCGAGGCAATGGCAGCACAGTGAACAGGGTGATGTGGGCTCACACTGCAGCAGAGGGTGCCTTCATGAACTAAACATTTTGCCCTTTGGTGGCTAAAAGCAAGGGCTTAAGGTAAGCACTTTGTAGCTGTTTTCTTCAGCCACAGTGCATCCTACGCAGTAGAATAAATAATTAATTGTAGTCATCATCTTCCATCTGGTTGATAAAAGTTCCTATTATTTAAGCAGAGGTGTGGTGAAATTCAGCAGTGAACTTCAAACATGGTTTAGGACTGGGTTCCAAATCCTTCAGTCTGAGGGTGAGTTCATGTAAGGCTCCTGATGGTTTACCAGCATCTACCAAGTGATGTAAAATCACATTCTGGGATTTTTCTGCAAGGTCTCTGGGATGGCCCCAGAATCTGCTCTTCATCACTTGGAGGTTTCCAGGGGGGATTTTAGCAGCAAGAACATTAGCAAGAGAAATACAGCAGAGGTAAATGAGTAACCATAATAAGATGCAGCAGAGGTTTCATCAAGCAAAAAGATATAAGCTAGCAGTTGTTGTGAAACAATGTTAAATTTTTGAAAAAAAATAGAGAAGCCATGCTTAGGTTTTTAACACAAATCTACAGGAAAGAATATTGACATTTACAGGGAAAATTTTTAAGCTATCAGTTAAGTGGTTAATCCATGGAATCTAATTTATGTGAGAACCCTACCCTAACTTTTTACTGCTGTTGTGGTGTCCCTGGGCTGGGAGGGCAGGAGGCAGAAATCAAGCGGCTGTTGCAGCTTTGATTATCATGAAGATGAAAAGGTGGGACACTGGCAGTGTGACTGCAGTAAGTGACTAATTAAAGTGAACACCATACATGCTTAGAAGCTATCATTAATGATATCTTTTCATCATATTGAAATATTGTGCCATTTCATAATATCAACATTGCAGAGATAACCAACTGCCTCACAGTCTGTTTTTAAGACTGAATTTACAGTTTGAAATCTAGCACGATTTTCGTATCTTGAATGCTGTGAAAAATATTATTGAAGGGCAGGTATTAACCCATGCATGGGCTGGGGAGTTGCAGAAGTTTCATGGCACCAAGATTTAAAGTAAAAACTTTGAAGTCTCAGTGCAGACCGAAAGGAAGGATATTTAGGGAAAAGATACTTCAAATAGCTGAAATTAAATACAGAGTGTATGTTGAGGAAAGAAAGAAGTCTTTAATTCTGGATGTACTTACCGCCTTGTGCTAGGCATTGCGGATCACTTTTTCACCAATGGTTTTTCTTAGACAACTCCCTTCTTTTCATCTTCTGGCCAAGTTTGACACTTTAGAAAGTGCCTGAGTGAGAAGAGCAACGATGCAAAGCTCACCCTCAGGCCCCACTGAGCTCTTCCCTATGGCTTTCACCAGCCGTGTCCTGACTAGAATGTTCCAGTCCTGAGATGGGATTTTAACAGGGAACTTGGTTTTTTTTAGGCTGGAAGCACTCAACAAGAACTAACATCAGGTTATCAAACACCCTCACTCTTGTTGTGGGAATTTTTTAGGGGTGAACTGTCAAGCAGTCTCTTGTGTAGGAGTCTTTGGAGGAAAACGGCCTCAACCTCTGATTTTGCCTGTTGGCAATTCTACAGTATTCCCACATAAGGACCTGTGGTGTGCCTGGAGAGTGCAGTGAAAGAGGAGGAAATAAACAGTCCTTCAATGTTCTTGTTTGTTTTTTGATCTGACACCAGATGTGCAAGGGTTTTCATATTTAGAAGAGTCATTCCTTCCAAGTACAGGGATCTTCAGCTTTCTCCCGATGTTGACTGTGCTCTGCCTGATCATTACTTCTAAAACTCACCAGCACAGGGAATGCTTGGAGACAATTCTTTGGTAGGTCGTTCTAAAAAGCCTTACCGTTGAGAGACTACCAACATTAAATTGCCACCTCGCATTGGCCCACCATTGCACCTCTTTTCCAATTCCTCTGCTGTCATGCAACTGATGTGATGAATTACAGCCTGTCACATCACATTACGTTACGCAGAGCAAACAGGACAAAACACATACCAACTGCCATGCAAATATGTGTTTGCCAACGCTTTTCAGTGCGCAGAAATGCAACTGGCGAGTTCCCTATCGGAAAGCGAGAGGCTGAGGGATGGCTCCAGGGTGTGTGAGACAAACATGTCCCTGACACACCGTGAACACACAGATCCACAGCTCCCAGCCAGCTGCAGCAGTTATGAAAGCACCTCCTGCTGTGATTACTTTTTGTTCTTTCAGAAAAAAAAAAGCAGCGGTGGCTTTTGTGATGTCATGAAGCAAAATACAAATACGTAATAATTCCTCTGGCTTGTGCTCAGATTTGGAGCTATTTTTATGGCTAGCCAGATTTTTGCTGTGTATGTGTAAATGTAACACCCACTTATGTACACACACACGTGCATACTCTGAGATGTGTGAATATATATTACATATATATTATGTGGCTTTTAACTGCAGTCTTTTAGACCACATGTGGGCCTTTTGAAGCTAATGGGAGATTTACCAGGGGCTTTTTCACAGAGCTGTAGGCAAGAGTGGAATCCAGAACATATGAATATTATACTATAATGATATAGTGTAAATCATCTAGTTTGACCTACAGTGAATTAGAGGCTATTAAATTTCATCCAGGTATCCTACACCAAGCCAGACAAACATGTGTTTGACTACTGCATAAATTGTATTTGGCTAAGACCTATTTCCCAGAAAGGCATTCATTCAGTCTTCATGCAAAGACACTTTCCATGCATCAATTTCTTTGATAGTTTCTTTCAACAGTTATTTTAACTATGTGTACTTTCTGTTTAAATTTATTACAGTCTATGGACTGAGGTCAGTGATGAGAAGCCAAATTCCTACTTATATTCCTAGCTACAATGTCAACAGCTTGCGTATTGACTTGCCTCTCTTCACTTCAATGCCATGCCATGGGCATCCCTTCAAGACCTTTTATGCTGAACTATCCTTTATCATGTTACATCCTCCCCCAAGGTGTAGCTCTGTGAATTTCTTTCACTTTTAAAACTTCCTTCTTGATCTGTTGCCACCGAAAATATGTTGTTTACTCGGTAATTAGTGTCATCCATTCACTGTTGTCTGTGTACATCAACTTGTCTGGGGGTTATAGGGATAAGATGGAATTATAGTGAAGAGATCTGAGAAGAGTGACCTCACATGCCTTGCAATATCCTAATTGTTATTAGAATAAAAACCATATCAGATACAGACAACTCCTTTCAATTTCTAGAATTTGGAAATATTGACTTTTTTTTGTTGTTGTTTATAAATCAGTTGTAGTATGTAGCTATAGATTCAAAAAATGTAAGCCCCTAAAGCTGGCAAAAAGTAGTTAATCTATGATTTCTGGTAAGATTTTTTCATAATCACTAGGGCATAATTTTACTGCTGGAAGACATTACAAAATATGAGGATCATTAAAATTAAAATATTAAGGAGAAGGTGTCTTCATTTTGGGCATATAGTTGTGCTTTTTAAATCAGGTTCTGTAGTGGGCAAGAAAGAATATGTCACTATAAGGAAGGGAAAAAAATGGAAGGCCATGATAATTCTAAAGCTTGACACAAAACTATGAATCTCTTTCAAGTGAAGATACACAGATCTTTGTGTAGACCTCTGCAGCTAAGCAAACCAACTAGCTTTTGATGTACTTACAATTATTAGGGGCTGAGGATTATGTCTTCAGGCAAAGCTGTCTAGCAGTGGGAAGGTATAGATCAAAACTGACACCATGACACAAGCAAGAGGAGAGGTGAGATGAGGTGGAGCCAAAAATAGCTTGGCATTACTATAGACCTCAAGTAAAACAAATGACTCCACTTCTTGAAAAGAACACAAGGAGGGGAGCAGTACATGCCTGTAACCCTCAAGAGAGTAAAATCCTCACTACCAGCTGGAAATTTAAAAACAGGATGCCATGCCCTGGGTGCTGGCTGCTGCTCCCTCCTCTTGAAGCCACTCTACACCAAGTAGCATGTCTTTCCAGACCAGGTCTTTGCAGATGGCAGCACTCCTGGCCATGCCAAGCCTCCCCATGAGCTTGTTGCTTGCTAAAATCCCCATCCAAGCCCACCGAAGATGGTGGAAATCCTTTAACTGTGTTTAGTGGGCTCTGTGTCAAGTGCTGTGTGTGGCTTGATATGTTCAAGAGAGTGTATATATGAGCACAGTTAAATAATTTCAAATTACTATGGATCTTCAAAGACACTCATCTTGGGTGGCACAAAATTTAAAAAGTGCTCATGGAAACGAATTTCTTGCCATAGGTGAACTGCCAATCATACTTAGAAAACATTTTTCATTAAAAATGTTTTTCTGGCTCTCTGGGGAAAAAGTCACATTATTAGAAAAATAAAAGCAAAGGGTTTGATGCCAGAGGTTTTGATTGACTTAAACTGAAAATATAAATAAATAAATGGGAGATTTAACACTTACACTGAAGGGGGCAGGCTCCAAAAAATTGTAGCATAAATAAGTGTCCCCCGAGCCTTCCCAGATCACAGTTCACCTCTGTCTGGGACAATACCTTTGAAGCATGCTGTAAACATGTTATACAGTGAAATAAAAGTCATTAAATAAAGGCCAAGGTTCTCAGTTAACTTGAAATTTGATAGATGACAAGAGAAAGCTGCATGTGCCAAGGAAGAGCAGGAAATGAAGAAAGCTTTGCCATCAGTGTCAGAGGGGTATGTGAGGGTGAGGAGGAAGTCCTTGAGAGATGAAAGGAGTCATTATGGATCAGAGAAGGAAATGTTACCAACTAGGCTAATGCAGGGCCAGAGAAGGTTACAAATACAGGGGACAATTCTAAACATGGTCTTCAAATGCAAGGAGGCTCCCCAGGACTGTCAGGAAGAGGGGAAGATCTGAGAAAATGATAAGTGATTTGGAGGTAGCAGACTGTAATGCAAGACCAGACTGGCATCTCACACAAAGCACCGTAGGATGTGTCATTAGTAATTATCACAAAGAACATGTAAGCCATTCAATAAAAAACACTACCACAGAAATAAGATAAAATTAATTAATTCTCCACTTAGGGTTCAAACTGGTGACGTTCCTTGCCAGTAAGGTGAAACATTTAGGGTCCCTGCATTTTAAATGTCATTTTACAAACACTGTGGGAAATTAGACTTCAGTCTCTGTGAGAACTGATAAGATTCCCTATCTCGCAAACAGTAGGGAATACTTCCAGAAATATTTTAAAATTCTATTTTAAATGGAAAAACCTCAAGCACTTTCATGAGACATCAGTGAACCACCAAAATGCTAGTCAGTCCCATCTAGCATTTCAGAACAATGCAATTATCTGAACATCAGTGTTTTTGTTAACATATCTCTGTTAGAAATGTTACCTAAACATTAGAGTTACTAATATTCTGAATTTAATTCTAAGTAGAAATACAAGGTTTCCCAATTTGCCTTTCAACGATGCAGCAGTTATCTATCTTGTCACAACATGAATCCCTTTTGGGTGAAAGCTGTTGATTTGAAGGTTAAAATCACCTTGCTAGGCCCTAATGTAATTTGTTGGAAGTTGGCCTTGGGAAACTTTCTGACACTGCCTACATATGCTCTTCATTGGATATTCATTGAGCAATGATGTCTGAAGGGCTGAGCTCTTCACCACCATGATCATTATTAGTTATGGCATTTCTTAACAGGCTCTGCCATGTCAGTTCTTTGCAACTCAGGTTTTACATTAGCAACCTACACTTTACAGCACCAAACAGACTCACTCTTCCACCACAGACAATGCTGTTCCAGGAGAGTATATGCCAGGCTACACTCATAAACAGAATTTATTAGTAACCTACATATATGCCAATATTGAATAAATTATTTATTCTTTTAATCAAGTGAAATGAGGAGCGCAGCATACATTTTAGGCAAGGCTAAATGAGAACTCCCTGACCTCATTAAGGAACTTGTGGATCTACTACAGAAATAACTCAACAGAAAATCTTTGGCAGAAGAAACCACAGGATCCATGGGCAGTGGTCTGCTGATCAAATAAAAAGGGAAAGAGGAGATAGCTAATGCCATTTCTGAGATGTACAGTACCATTACTTCAATCTTTTCATCCCCCAAAATGCATTTTTACAGGCTGTCAAACATAAAGTCTTATGAGAATACTTATCCTCAGAAGATTTTAATCAGATGAACAAAATACCTGATTCTGCCAAAACCATAGTTCACCTTCTTCTTGCTCAGCAATATTCTCACCTAACTACTGAGCTCTGGATGTCTACAGGTGTTTTTACCAGATACCCTCAGATATCCTTAGCTTTGAAGGTGGCTTCTTCAAAACAGTGTCCAGCAAACTGCAATCATGTGATGATGAACTGAGAAGAGCCAAAATTCAGAAAATCTTAAAACAATCAACCTCTTTTTAGTTTTATCTTGACACAAATCTCGGTATAATATATGTGAGGAATCTACCCATATAGAACTGTGGATGACGTCTACAAATTTTAGATGAAATTATATTGTCATCCTACATTATTTGTAGGGGCTTGAAACTTTTCCTGAAAGTCTGAGTTTGAAATATATTATGTTTGAAGTGAGCCCTGTACACAGAAATATCTTGACAAATTAAATATATCTGGGGCAAGATGGAGCACTCTCAAAGACTTGGGAATCAGCCAGAAGCATTGACTCATTTTCAAGCAGTGCTGAGCTGAGGTTTGAGGATGGGCTAGCTCAGGAAACTTCATCAGATGTTGACATATGAAAATGGTTCACTTTTTTACTATTTAAGACCAAATATTATACTGATATATATATATATAAACATATATAAACCAAATAAGCTGTAGAGGTGTCCAGTATAAACTCAGTAGCACTGGTTGCACCTTGCTGCCCCTCTTTGCTTAGGTTACTGTCTTCTTGTAGAAGCCCAAAGTGGGTGTTCAAGAAGTTTGGGGGAAAGTGTGATCCTTGGTGAACGGAATGGCTGGAAGTTCCAGAGAGCAGGGACTAGCTGAAGAGGACTGGGCTTAGGAAGTGGTCAGGGGACACAGACTTGTATGAAACAGCATTTTAAAACTTCTGGCTCTGGCATGATTTTATCTCCCCCTCTCAAAGTATTAGAAAAATACAGCAATTTACATATAAAGCACTTATCATCTTTTGTTTGCATTGGGTCCACAAAGTTCATACCTCATGTCAACTTTTTTGCCAACAACAGTTTATGAAATGAAAACATCATTAGAGAGGACGTTGGAATAAAGTACAACAAAACAAAACCTGTAGCTGAGATTTCACATGTTTAAGGTGAGATCCAACCTGCAGCGAAACAAACTCATGGGAGATTCCTGTTTATTTTCATGTAAAATGAATTGGATGCAAATTCATTACTGTTTAGAGACTGAATCTCAGTGACAGTTTGTCCCTGGGGGCATTGAAAAGTATTTTAAATCATTCTGATAGTTAATTATTCAGCAAAAGTCTTTATCATATAAAATGACTTTAATAATTTATGCTAATGGGGCACTGCAGAGGTAACTTTAGGACTGGTCTGGAGGAGGGGAAGACTGTGTGCCTGCACATTTGTAGCTGAATTGCAGTTACACGTGTAGGGCATTTGATATGCAAGGAAGGCATCTGTGATCACCTCAGTTCTTTCCCCTACCCCTCTCCCTGCACATGTGTCTACAATGCTACAAAGGGCTTTCACTAAGATACAGATTAGACTTTAAATTTTCTGGATTAAGTGTCAGAGAATAGATAATAATCAGAGGCAAGTCCTGGGTATCTCAGTTATATTTGGTGCAGCAGGTAAATACCTAAGAAGTAAGAGAAGAGAAAGCAAGGGAGATATAACTGTACACTTTAAAGATTTCCCATTAAGGGATGACCTAAACAGATGTCCTTTTTTTCGAATTCTAGCAGTGAAACGGCTTGACCAAAGGCCCAGTTGTGGTGGAAAAGAAGCTTTAAGTGACTTGAGCATGAAAATGAAAGACCCTGAAGAGAAGAGTTCAGGAGAGGCACTGCTTGATTCCTACTCTGGTGGAGAGGGAAGGAGGTGATACTGTATTGCAGTAGCCTTGAAAGTCATGGATTTATACAATCTATAGAAATGGCCACATAAAAGCATATATGGCCTCTCTGCATTTCTATGTACTGGAGTGGCATTCCCTTGTATGCTCTTGGTAAACAGGGAGATGTACAGCTCCAAAAGAATCCCATGTTACCCAAGATTTCAAAGGTTTTGTGACTCTGACTCACAAAAAAACCTTCTGAGTTTTAATCCTATTCTACTTCTTGGCATGGGACAAGGACAAAAGCTCAGTGCTTTCCTCTAATAGCCAATGATGCAGTAGAATAAGCAAAACAGAACTGTGCATGTTTTATACAGACATTTTTAGGCTTTGTGGGTTTTTCTCCCTTTGTCTCCAATGGAGGTCAGCTCCCCAGACATACACACCTTCTGCTTGGTTCATGCTATAAGGCATGAAATCAGAATGGTCTCATGTGCTTGCATACATATCTTCATGTAAATTCAGAAGAAACACAAGGAGAAAGTGAATGAATTATGAGTTCCCTTGCATGAAAAGTCATCTGTGTTTTAGCTATTAGTCACATGCTGCAACTTTAGCATCAATACTCCTTATGGAATGCAAAGAATCCCACTGCAGGCCAAGCTGCTGCTTTAAAGCCAGGATCTGAACCTGTGTTCACATCAGGAAATGTTCCATCCAAGTGCTGCCAAAGCATCAATGCTGGATGTGACTCCAGTGTGCACCAGCAAATATTTAGAGGTCAGTGAGATTGCCATGCCTGGCCTTTAATGTTGATATGAACAATGATTTTCAGATTCAGTCCCTTACCTCTTGCACTCAGTTCAGTTTGTACAGCCTGAACTTTTGTATATAGCCACCATATAAATCTTTTTGCTTCATAGCTATCCTCACATGGGTACTGGAAGGCAAAGCTATGTGATTTTTATAAGCCTCCTTCTTTAGTTATGAATAAAAATACTGTTCTTTAGTCACAAATAAAAATCTGGTCTCACTTGCAAAGAAAACAATGTAATCAAAACAATAACTCCTCTACAAATACAACACCATGTTCTACAGGACAAGTATTGATTAAAACAAAAGGGCTTTTTAAACACCATTAATTCTTACCAATTCCAGTAGTTATTGATTCTGCATCAATGTCATTAGCCTTTCTCTTTGCCACATCAGCTAGTGCCAATTCACCCTTATCTAGAGCAAGGTAGTGGATGTCCTTTGGAAATAAAGGAGAAGAAAAAAGATTAATCTAAAATTAATCTCAAAGGAGCAACAAAAGGGATTTTGAAAGAAAGAGGGTTTTTATTATTTAGATCACAAACACAGATGGAACTGATGAACCTACCATTACATTTTAATTGCCTCCAATGCAAATGTGTTTCCTTACTTGTGCTGTTGAATACAGCAATGGATAAAACACTGACCAATCATGCACTGATAAAAGCAAAGCTATTGACTCAGTGTATGAAAGAAACCAATCTGTCTGCTTTTAACATAACTTCTGTTGAATTAAAAGAGAGTTGATAGGAGGTGGCTCTGTGTAAACCAGATCTGAAGTACTGGAACTCTCCTGGCTGACAGCCTGTATTTGGAGCGTGCTAGAGACATGGTGCTTAGAGACATGGTCTAGTGATGGAGCTGTTAGTAATGGACTCGATGACCTTAGAGGCCTTTTCCAACCTTAAGGATTTTATGATTTGAAGGTTTCCATCTTTTAGGGACTAACTTTTGCTTGAATGTTGTCATACACTCACTGTTGAAGGTCGTTACCCTCACTGTTCTGTGGGTAAGGGGATGATGGTCCTCCCTGCGCTGATATTGGAGGTAATAAGAGCAATAGCTGCTGCTCAATGGTTCTAACATCCACAGAGTTAACATGATTCCTCAGTGACTCCTGAAAAACAAGGGGCTTTCTAAAAATGTTGTCTAGCATGAATAGCTGCTAATAATCTGGATCTAGTCTTTTATCTAGAGTCAAAAATGGGAGGGCTGCAGCAGGGGTTTATCGTTATATGGAATTATAGAATAGCTTGGGTTGGAAGTGACCTTAAAGATCAGCTTGTTCCAACTCCCTGCCCTGGGCAGAGACAACCTGCCCTTCCACTCTGCCAGGTTTCTCCAAGCCCTGTTCAACCCGGCCTTAAACACTTCCAGGGATGGGGCAGCCACAGCTTCTCTGGGTAACTTCTGTTCCAGGGCCTCACCACCCTCACAGGAAAGAATTTCTTCCTAATATCCAACCTAAACCTACCCTCTGCCAGTTTAAAGCCATTCCCCCTTGTCCCAACACTGCATGCCCTTACCAAAGTCAAGGCTTTTATTGCATGTTAATATTTGAGGTGAAAACTACCTGGAGTACATATAGAACTATTTGTGGGAGAATATATTCCCACTGACAAACTACAGTCTCACTGCCCTTGGTTTTGGTCCTCAAAGTAAACTTTCATTCTTGACCATTAATCAAGAGACAATTAATCCCCTTCTCATTTGGCATCACAGACACATGCTGCTCTGTGCATGAACTGTGACACAGAAAGTGAGGGAAATCCAAGAACAGCTGGCAAAGTCTTTTTCCCCCACTACTTTTTGAAGGTGCCATTTGGCATCCAAAGATTTGAGTCATCCCATTGCTCTGTAAGCCATCTGCATGAAGGAATTTAAAGGGAAAAGGAGTGTTTGCTGGAAATACTGACCTCTGCATGCCATAAAAGCAACTATATTCTCCCTAATGTGGAAGATTTCAGGTGAAACCATCCTTCTTGATGTCAGTTTACTGCCACCTGCATCAATATGACAGAAACTCTTACAGGAAAAGTGACTTTAGAAAGAGAAGTTTAGATGAAAAAGTGAGAGTAATAGTGTTAGGAGAAAGACATGTTGCTTTCAGTAACCCCTCATTTAATAACAACAGCAGCAACAACAACAACATTATTAAAACAAAAGTGAAAATCTTAGGGAAACTGAGACTGATTACACAGGAAAGCCTGGAACTGACTTGCAGGATCTGCAGTCTGCAGGAGACAGAAGTGTCTTCTCATCACAAACACAGGTGTGACTTAAAAAATGTGCAAGTGTCTTGGAGCAAAGTAATGGGTTACGAACTTGTGGCGAACTCTGTATTTCCTCTCTTTGTAGGTCTAACTTGGTTGTCAGGAGAAAAGGGTTTGAGTAGAAAGGTATGATTTCTATGAAGATTAAACAGCAGATATTGTCAGCTTATTTAGATAACAATAGAAAACCCAAGGGCTCTTGGACAAGTCTGAACTTACAGAGGTTTGGATGTATAGGCAGACTTATTTAAAATACCTTCTGACAATGCTTAATGATTGTCTTTTTGTAGCTTAAACTATGAAAAGTATTGTGTTCCTCCATGCAATTTCAAATAGTAAGCTTGGGGATTGGAT
Source organism: Corvus kubaryi (assembly GCF_017639235.1). NCBI lineage: Eukaryota > Metazoa > Chordata > Aves > Passeriformes > Corvidae > Corvus > Corvus kubaryi. The sequence continues at coordinate 1,314,573 of NW_024581128.1, forward strand.
GGAAACAACTGCAGCAAATGATGAAGTTTTGTCAGTGAAGAGCCTGTGCACTCTCTGTGTATCAAAGCAGCTGTTATTTCAGGTCTTGGTTTTGCCCATTTTGTGGTTCGAGTAAAGACATTTAAAGGTGCTACACATCCATCATTATCTAACAGGGGCCTTGTAAGAAATAAAGGTTAGCAGTAGGTTGGTAAGTGGCTTTTTTTGTTGTTCCTTGAGTTGCTGTCATGAAGAACAATAAAAAAAAGTAGTCTTTGCCTCATCTCTAAACCATCTTTAGAAAGAAAATATTACAGATATGAAATCTCCTTATTAGACCATTTCAGATAAAATTTAGGTGTTTCTCATTCAAATAAATAAGAGAAAGTGGATTTTTTAAAGAATTTATAACTGTCTAAGCAGAACTAAACTAGAAAACTAAAAAACAGAAAGAAGAAGCACCAGATTGCAGGGTGCTTTAAAGAATGACATAAAAGTGATTAAATTATCTGCATATTCATGACAGATTTTTTTTCACACAATTACCTAAGAATTTATCAGTCCAAAGATCACATCTCTCTCAAACACAGTGGTGACAATAAAAACAATTTCCAGCTGCTTATCAGGAGCTTGCTGAAAGGGCTCTATTTTATCATTTAACAGTTTGCTTACTTTTTGGACTACTTCCTTTTTGCCCTCACCTTTGTGACTCACAGAGCTGGCCGTTGGCGAGCAGAAGTCATTTGAAACACGATGTGCACTTGTCTATAGGATATTTCTGGGCAACACTCCAACATTTCTTCGAAGCATGCACTTTCCTCATCAGTGTATCACCCAAGATCTGACAGTTTTATTAAAGTGTCTTTTCCTTGCATTTTTTGCTACCTTTGGTACATGGGATGGCCTTTTGAATTTTCAGCAGCTGAGAGCTGGAACGCACTATAAAAGGATTTCAAGCTAACAACCCTTCCACTGCTTGATCTTTTCTGTCACAGATTGGATCAGTCACTGTCCAATAAATGGAGCTGTTGTTCGTGATATGTCCTTTTCAGTTTTATTTTTTTATTGAACTTTGTAGGAGATGAGATTAATTGATGGACTTGGATGTGACGTGAGGGTAAAGCTCCGGGAGAGACACAGCAGTGTATGTGTGTCTTGCTATGGCATCATCTAGTGACGCTATAGCTGTAGTTTTAAGCCTTTTTTTTTCTTTTTCATTTCTTTGAAAGAAATTAGCCCCCAGATAGCATTCTCTCAAACTTCTTTTCAACCTCAAAACAAATAATGGGAATGCTGTAGAGCCCTGTTTGGTAAAATTGATGCTCAGGGTAATTTCTCAAAGATATAGGACACTTCCTTAGAAGCCTCATGTGATGGGTACTCAATGTTTGCATCCTCCTCAACCTCTGTTATATCCATTCTTCTCTATCCTTTCCTTTTTGTTCCTTCTCTGTCCCCCTTTAAAAAACAGATTTTTTTCTTTCTCATTTTGCTTGTGTCATCAGGTATCTTTATTTCGACTACTATTTCTTCTTGAAATCCCATTTAACTAATTGGGAATAAGGTGATGCGACTCCTAGAGCTATCTGAGGTTGTAAAAATGGATAAAAACACTTTAAATATATGCAAAGTCAAATTGTATATTATTAATCGCATTTTGCCCTACATAAACAATATATAGGAATCATTCAGTATTAAGCAGAAGTGAGGGATGCACAGCCCTTGTTTAGCAGTAGTATTGTTACACTAATACCTAGAAGGACAGCAAGGTTTCAGGGAACAGGTTATCTAATTTTTCACACAGTATTAAGCACAATGAAGCCAAATTCCCTAGAAATTACCATGGCACAAATAAATACTCTTAATGACCTATGCATGTTTAAACTTCTTGAGTCCTGTACTTAGTGGTCTTGCAGCAGTACCACTGTTAGCTTATTGTAAAGTTTGCTCATTAGGGACTGACTTAGATGATGAATTAGCAAAAGGACATTTCCCCAGAGGAGGCAGGTATGTGTGCTGCTTTTCGCATAATTTAGGGGAAACTGTGAGGAATCTCAAAGGTAATGCAAGCAGAACGAGGACATTAAAGAACTGGTTTTGATCTCACAGTAACATAAGCCATGAGGAACTCTTCAGAAATATACATTTATGTTTAAGGGCATTGGTAGGATGGGAAATGAAGAGTAGGTGTTGAGAGAGGAAAGGAAAGGCAAACAGTAGGAAAGGATGGAGTTAATTGGTCTGTGAACATTGAAACTCCTCTTGAAGAAAGTTGGAGAGCCTTTTTGGAGAGAGTAAAACATGTTATCTATCACCTGCGGAGGCAGGTACTGACAGTCCCTCCCTCTCGTAAGCAGCTGTGCACCCATCTCCTCACCCAGCACTGGCATTCTCCACCCTGGTACAGAGGTGCTCCCTCAATCCTGCTGTCAGAAGAGGGAAGGAAAGAGAAAAAGATCATGTAGGAAATGCTCTCAGTCATATGAGAGAGGGCCTTTGATGGCAAATGCTGCAACATTTATTCTGTCAGAATGGCTAAAATTAGGGCTTATTTATTATCTGTACACTGGGAGAGCCCTTGACAAAAAGCTTTAATCTGCTCCAGGCATACCACAGTCTGAATCTTATATGCGGCTGCAGCAGTGCTTAGCATGATTAGGTATAAAATTTGTATTGAAGAGGTTACATTCAATAAAGAGAGAAAAGGAAAGAGATGAATCTAAAAAGATGGAAAACTGAGGGGAATAAACATAGAACATGTAATGAATTTCCTAAAAGTCTGACATTTCCATCACATTCTTTTGATGCATACTTAGGAAAGTTTATCGCAGTATTCACATCTTTCTAATTAGATGGAACAAGCCAGATGATTAGAGCCGTGAAAAAAACATCAAAAGGTTCACACAACTTTTTATATAATTAGAAGGGAATTTTCATAACCCCTAAAAGCAGGATTTAATTGTGTAATTTAACATACAATTTAAATATCAAGATCAAACTAGCAGGGCAAGTGACTTAATGGGATAAATGATATTAACATCTAGTGTCAAAGCTTAATTTAAACAACAGAATGTCTTCATTATGCAAAAGAGTCAAGCAAACGAATCGTTCAAAGGGCCTTTTTTTCAACAAGCCCTTTCCTATTGTTTCTTTGAAAACAATGAAATCAGCTGTGGATCAGCAACATGCTGAGAGACTAGGAGAGCACGATTGGCTTTGTCCATCTGACCTCACTGTGACATTGTGGTGCAAGATCTTATAAAACAAGAACCTCCTGCAGCGCTCACACAGAGGACCTTTTAAGAGCTGGTTAATTTTACTTTTGTAGCTAATTAAATGGGAGGGGGCAGAGAGTGCATGAAATGTTAAAACCCTTGTGTTGATGCTGCTGAGCTTTGTTGTTTTAAAAGTACCAGCAGAAGCGTTCATAATTTGTCACTTTTCACAAAACCCCAAGAGACACACTAAGAGCATTCAGGATCCCCAGGACATGGACAGCTCCTGTGTCCAGGACTCAGCAGCTGGACTTAAAGGAATGGATTAGAAATGTATAAGCTTATTAGAGTGAAAGATGACATTCACCCACATCAGGTTAGATGAAGAAAGGGAAAGTTTAAAAACACATATAATATCTCCTGGAAAATTAAGAATAGCCTGTAGGCCATGCTGGGGAAAATGTCAGTGACTCAAAAGATACTTAATTCCTACTGATGAGTTTCATGATGGCAAAGGTAGAACAGTTCTGTCTTCAGTATGTGTCCAAGACTGCAAATGACCTGGAACAGTTTTAATGTATGCAAAAGCTGACAAATAACATCCTCCAACAGCCTCTGTCTCCAGAAACAACTCACCATGAACAGGTCTCGAGCACCAATGTCAACAGCAAGCAGAAACGCTTTTTCAAACCTCTGATACCTGAAAGAAAAAGGAAACCTGTTGCTTGATGAGGTTAATTTAAGAGTCACAACAAATTTTGCTAATGTACGAAGTACAAAGTCTTTCAATGCTCATCAAAAGTGATGCCAAAGCTTTTTTGGAGAAACCTTATAGGCTTATACTCAGATTGCAGAACTGTGGGGTGGGACAGTGACTACCCTTAACCTTCTTCATTGTTTCAAACCTTCACCAAGTGGTTCAGTGTCGAGTCCCATCTGATCTGGTTGAATCTGAAGGGAGCTGAAGATCCTGTAGATCCTAACAAGTCCATCCTTTACAAAGATACCAACCACAACACAGATAACAGTATCCCCAACAATGCTGGTAGGAACCTCAAAATTCTCTACAGAAAATACTAATTCCAAATCTCACATTACTTCAGAGGTCCCTGTAGAACTTTGCACTGAGTTTTGTCCTTGCAGACCCCTCAATACAGCTCTCTGAAGACGCTAATCCAGTGGAGTCATTAATCCTCAGGGACTAAAAGAGGTAGGGGACTATGAGTAGAGTTATGAGACAACTGTTTTGTCTCATAACTACCTTAGCCCAGTATTAGCACAGACTCCTGAGAGTTTTCTGAGACCCTGCAGTGAAAAAGATTGCATCAATGAAGTAAAACAATGGGGAAAAGAGCAAAATCACAAGCAAAAATTACCTCCAGAAGTGCTCTAGAAGGCACCACCTGAGCATGACCCAGAGATGCAGTAGAACAGGAAGGGGGCAGTGTGGATGTGGAACTTCACCTTTAAGGACCATTCCTTTGGTGGGTTGAGGCCTTGCTGAACAACAGCTCCTTCCATTTGTGGCGACAGACTGGCCCCTTCGTCCTACCCAGACACCACACACCATCTCCTGGGAGTGCCAGCAAATACCCGCACGGGATGGAGGCACTGGGCAAGGCTGTGTATATCTTGTGTGCAGTCCTGGGAATTCCACAGAAGCAGGAGGACACAAGCCATCCATCAGAAGCTTTCTGAGGATATTTACAACACTGCACTGGCAAATGCTAATCCCAATGGAAAATTCTGCATTGGGCTAATGTCTCTCTTATACTAGGCATGGATAATCAATATGTGACATTGTATTATGAGAAAATGAGTCTATCTGTACACATTTTCCTCTATTGCACATTTTTAACTGTTTAAGATTAGCTGTGAAAATAGATTTGGTGATTATTTTTAGAAATGCAAATACCCCAGTTTTATTTCTGCTGGGACGTAAAAGATTGATTCCATATAGAATGATTTTGTATTTACCCCGTTACAAAGGGGGTAACGTTTCCCCCTTTTCACCTGTTAATGATTTCAACAATGGATCAGGTGTAGACACTGGAAGTTTGGGAAGGAGATGACTTCTTTGCCCCAGTGGGGAAAAAACAGCAGTGCAATTTCTCAGAGTTGGAGAGGTGTAGGTTGTGTTTGTCAAATGAATATTGTCAGACAGCATCACATGGCTGCCAGAATTTGTACAGCTCTGTACCTTGGTGGTGTCATAGGAAACAGTGGGCAGAGCTGCAGCTCCTCCTTGGGCCAGTGTGAATAAGAGGAAAGGTGGGAATCCTCCTTCCCCTGGGTGGGGAAAGTAGTCCCATATGATGCACCACACCAGGATTCCTGTTCCTGGCCAAAGCCTCAGCGGTTTCCTGGCTCCCTCCTGTTACAGCCTTATCGCTCTCCTCTCTTCTACCGCACACTTGGAATGATTCATCAGATTGCAAGATAGAGCCAGAGAGGACTTTTCCTCAAGGAATAACATTCGTGACAAGAAGGCATAATATGTTAGCTTAAGTAGAAAAGGAAATGCACTCTCCAGGTGAGGTTCCTAAGAGCTGGAGTGGGGAGTCCTTCCCTCCCTAAAGCTAATCTCCCTGCTGTGCCTTCCAAGTACTAATTTGCAGCCCTCCTCACAAAACCAGTTTAAGGGAGGGGAAGAGATAAATTAAAGTTAACCTCTTGATCACCAGGGAACAGGCAGTGCACCCCCACTTTTTCATGCATGTCTGTGTCTGAAGTTTTTCAACATGATTCCTGTGATGGACTTTCCATCAAACTACTTCGTTTTGCAATGATAATTTTGAAGCTATGCTTTAAATAAGAAAAATAAGTGCATGTTAAAATATGTGTATCTTGAATAGCTATCGTGTTTGTATTTTTTTCTGGCATATTTTTCTTTTCCATTATGGATTAAACACACATTTTTAGTACTTAGAGGAGATATTGTAAACTGAACAGAAACCAGTTCTGTGACTGGCTAAAAAGAATATCTGTATCATTATTTTGTTTTTCTGAAGTTATCACTATATAGACTATTCGAATGACATTTGCTTTAGCCACGGCAAAAATGCCTGCAACCAAAAAATGTAAAATAACTTTTTCATTTGATTGACTTGCAGAATGGAATCGTGGCCTTAAGCTGTCATTTCTTTGCAGTTTCATCAAGATTTTGATTTTTTTTCCTTTAATCAACATACATACTTCAGTCTCATTATGGCCCCTATTCATAAAAGTGTGACGTTAGCTCATTATTTTCATACCTGTACTAAGGAAAAAAAAAGGGAAAAAGAAAGACTACCTAAAAATGCTCTTCACAAACCAAGAGTGTTGGAAATAAAAATCACATCACAGTTACTTCATAATTTATTATAAATTGAATTGCTTTAAAAGAAGGTGGATGTTACAAAAAAGAGTTTGTATTACTTAGGCCAACAGTATTAAATCAGTCAGGAATATCCAGCATTTTTTAGCCTAGCTTTAGTAGAAGATAATTTTGAAATCCTTTGGTATGAAAGTTTTGTTGGTTTTAATGTACAGAAATCATTAGAAAGAGGTCTATACAGCATGAGACCAACCTCAAGCTAATATCTGGTTTATAAGCATGTTTTACCCTGGGAAGACTTCTGTTGTTAGCACACACAGTTTATCAGCTCCTCAAACAAACAAAATACCTCCTGTCAAACATTCCTCCTTTTGTTCTTGTGCTACATTCACCAGGTACAATATTTGCTTCCTAAAATGCAATCTCCAGGGTCCTGGTGTTGAACAGTGTCTTCCCACCCCTTCCTCCACCTTGCCCCTTATTGCTTGGTTCACAATAACTCCAGCAATCAAGACTTATATGTCTCTTGAAAAAGAGAGATAAGGAAATCCGCCTGCAAACCATGAAGTTCAGCCACTTGTTTGGTCAAAGTGACAGGCAACAGAAATATGACCTTCAAGATTAGAACTCTGAAACTGCAATTAACTATGTAGGACACATAGGAAAACACTTCCCTGCAAGCCATTTCGCAGATACAGTATTAACTTCAAATTCTCATATAATAAAAGAATACTGTTATTATATGCACTTCTAAAAAGTATAAAAAATTATTATGGGCAAGGAAATCAAGGGGAAATGTGAATAATATAACAATGGTCATGCAGGTCAAAAATGGTCAAGGCAGAGAAGAATCCAGACCTGCCTTCCATGACGACAAACTTGCTGCCTGCCTGTATTTTGGGAATATGACTTAACTAAAAAGATGCCAGGAAATAATTTCATTTTTAACTAAAATATATAAGTAATAAAAAACTATAATGTTATCTGTAACTTCAGAAAGGCTATTCTGTTCACTGGCATAAATAATAAGAGAAACAAATGCCTGGGATTTCCTTCTGTTGAATGTTCAGAAATAAAGTAATTTGAAATACTGTTGATCAAAAAAATGTGTAAGGATTGCAGCCTGCAGAGAAGGAAAAAGAAGTCTCTTTGGTTTTTAGAAAATATTTTACAAATATATAGAAAGGCAAAATTTTTTCATCTGTATTCCACAACTCCTAAATTGAATGTGGTCACTTAAAGATAGAGATACATTTTTCAGACTGAAAATGGTCAACTTGAAAACACTTGTAATATTTAGCCACAATATTAAAGTGTTTCATAAGACCTCCAGGAACCAGGAAAAAAAATAAAAATCATGTGGAGGGAGGAGGAACGGAAGGGAGAGGGAGCTCATGCAGGCAAGCAATATAGTGCAGAAAAGATGGAAACATTTCTTTAGGGACTAGTTACAACCAACAAGCCTTCTTAGACATGCTCATCGACCATGTAAGCATATTCCTTGTGCTGGGCTGATAAAGGAGGGCTGCAGTAGTTTTTTTTCCTTGTCTTCAATAAGAGTACACAACATTTAGAAAATAATCTGCAGGGGAAGAGCTGTGGCACAAATAATATTTATAAGGCAATCCTTTTTAATGGAAGAAATTTCAGAGTCCTCCTCATCTTACAGTCCAATCAAGAGTGATACACATTCAAAAAGTGGATATTAAATATGCACTGAGCAAACAGAACAGGAAAAAATGAATATTGAAATAATTTACATGTAATCAAACTACACTGAAATTAAGTTTTAATTGTTCAGTATTCCATGATGCATATGCAGATTTTAAAGTATTCAGAATATCAATCAAGTGTTTACTTACATCAAGCAATTGTATTTAAGCATACAAAACAGATGATGAAAATATGTTCAATCAGCTACAGCTCCCAGAATTTACTGCTGGGTTTACACGATCACTTTTAATTCAGTTATTTCATTTAATATTTCAATTTAATAGCTCATTCTTTCATTCAATTTCTAGGCATCTTGCCCATTTCTTAAACACAATAATAATAATTATTCATAAAAGGAGCTGTTTCCTCATAAATTCTCATATCAGCAATTTTTGGAACAGAAATGGTTTTCATGCTTTTTTTCCCCCCTCAAAATATGTTGTCATTATCTGAAATATTTTCCTTTTAAATAAGACAATATTCAAATAAAGAATGACATCTGCAAAATGACTCTGAACCTCGTTCCATTGGAATTGTGAGCCAGAATAATTAGAGATTATCAGGTTAAAGAACCTAAAAAGTGTGTGGCTAGGTCACTAAGTGGTTGATTTAAATGGGGACAGACTGGTTTTCAACCAACTGTTGAACACAACACCACTGCTTTAGGCATGTAGCTGTATGTCAGCTTCAGAGCCCATTTACATAACCAGGGCTAAAAGGACTTATATATTTCACAGGAAAGATTCCCATGTGTAATGATCCTTAAAATGACAGCCCTGAAATTCTATTGACCTCCAATGAAATACTTTAAAGTAAAATTTCAGTAAATTCTGAAGACTTAGATTGCTGTGTAATCCATCATATATAAAGTACAGTATTAGTCAAAGATTTATATCCTGCATTTTATATTGAATGATGAAAAAGTGGTACTTAAGACTTTCTGGAGATAAAGAAATACATCAAGATCTCAAATTTCTTTAAAAAACCCCAAATAAACAACCAAAAAGCCTCACTTTAAACAAAAGTCAACCAAAACCTGATATGAGTTCAGTAGGACACCCTATTTTAAATAAGGTGGTTGTAGAAAACTGAACGCAGCCTGAAGACCAGGAACTCTCCAAAGAACCTATTTTACACCTCCTCCTACACAGGCTCAGCACAGTAACTCTTCCTGTTCCCAAGGTACCCTGCCAAAACACGCTCCAGATGACACTGGCCTTCTCCCAGCAGGGCATCCACAGCTCCCTCCCAACAAAGGTTTGAACAAGAGGCCATGTGGACCATGCTTGGTGTTCAGCATGTCTTGATTGGCAGAACTTCTATCTGCTGAACTTTCGCTGTAGCTTTTTGGGACACAGATAACCTCCTGCATTCTATTTAACCCCAACTGGTTGCTGATTTTCACAAAACTTGCAGGGGTTTGCTTATTTCTGAGACTTCTACCCTCTGTTAAATTGGTTGAGATTCACCAATGATTCTGTAGGTTAGTAGGGAAGTGGCAGAAGGATCAATGGAAAGCTCCACCCTCTGAGATGCCAGCAGTATTATTTTGCCAACCTCCTGCTATTATGCCACTGTGTTTTTAGATTATGAGCTCCTTTGAACAGGCCACACAAACCTCTGAGGAGGGTTCACAGCCTTGTTACCTTCTAAGATACCGACGAAGAGAAAGTGCTGCAAAGCACACCAAAGGCTAATGGGGAAACAGCCACTGGGTCTATGTGTGTGTGAGTCAAGGGGATAATCTCCTAAAGTGTATCCTAAATTGTATTTTAGATGCAGGAGCTCTAAAGATTGTCCAGGTATAATCTATACATCCCTTCAGGCCCAGATTTAGCAAAGCATTAATGTATGGGTTTATGACCTATAATTTTCCACAGCCCTAAATATGGGTATGTTAAGTGAAGTGCTGGATTTGTGGCCTGAGTGACTTGTTTAAAAAGAAACCCCTTATGGAACCTTCCAAAGGTCATGCATAAATAGATCTCAGGTAAAGTCAGTGAATAACCATGAGAAAATACAGTATACAAATACAGAAATAGAAGTATGTCAAGGCACCCAAAATTTCTGTCACTTGAAGGATACCATCAAGTTACCTATCTCTGACCTAAAGGAAGTCCACCTACAACTTTATAGATTGTTGGAACTGAATGTCCTTCACTTCAAAGGGTACCCTCTGGTTTGAAGCAAGAAAGCGAACAAGCAAACCAAATTAAAAAAAAGAGGAGGAAAGAGAAAGCTAATAAGGGGAGCCAGACAGTATGACTCTCTGGCAAGAGAAAGCCCCTGAGGGCTCTAACTGGCTGTGAATCTTGAGGTTATTCCCAAACCAACCATAAAAAAAGTTAATAATGTTACCATGTGATTCCTGTCTTCTAGAGTGATATTCTGCTCTAGGAAACCAATATGTATTCTTGTGTGAAATAGTTCAGGTGACTCTGTCCTACACACTTCTCAGGACAGAATTTTGAGTCAGATTTTCAAGTAAACCAAGTTAATTTTTGAATGAAGCAGCTTAATAATAAGGGATCATTTAAACCTTTAAAATACATATTTAGCAAGAAATAGTCTGGATGTATGAAATATTCCAGAAAAAACAGTGGGTCTAGGTATAAAGAAAGATACGTAATTTATTTGTTGAGCTTTGCTCAAATTAATTATAAACCAGCACTACTGTAACACTCTGGAACTGCCTCATGCCTACACTGAAGAAATATTTGTTTAAGGATCCTGATTCTATGAACATTTATGTCACACACTTCCCATGTGATGCTGGTCATTCATGTTGGCTTGGGTTCTTGTAGGATGGGCCACTGAAGAGTATGGCTGCATCCTCTTCCTACTGTGAATGAGAATTCTTTCATACCTGTCAAGTGCTCTGAAATTTTCAGGAGTAGGTGCCATAAAAGTCTGGATAGCAGAAATTCATTACTATCATGAAATATTATTACATAAATCAAAATTATTCCAATTTATTTCTTTTTAAACTAGATTCTGTCTTTTCTTGTAATCTGTACTTCCTTTGAATTTCCTACACTCCTTATTTCCTTTTTCATACTCATATTCCTTCAGGAGAACATATTTTGTTGCCATAGCAGTATTTCCCTACCTTGCAATTTTATCATTGTGGCTTTCCTTCAGGTTTCTCTAAGCTGCAACCAACACCCACCCAGCAAGCACAGGCTTCCCCCACCCCCAAACCTCTTCATTCCTCCAACCTCTCACTACTTAGTAACTTCTCAACAGCCTATCTTTATCTTTAAATACAGACACACTCCAACATACTCTTCCAAAGTACTCTGGGCTAAAAACAGGTGTTAATTAAAAATGCTGATAAGAGTCAGTGACACCTGTTGTTTCACATTTATTTTACTCAACCCTGTCTGTTAAATCCTAGCCTTTATTGCATTAATTCGCTTCTGCTTTTCTTCTTTTCCAGCTTTATCCCTCTCACTCTGGTGATCATGTAAACTTAACAGTATGTCTTGAAAGCTGGATTTTATTGAGCAAACATATCAGCATGTCTACACACTAAAGACAGCTATATAACAGAGGCCCAGTATCATCGCTGTGGTTAAGGATGAGTTGCTGCCTCTATAATAAATCCCTATTGTATACGTGTGATATCTCTGCCATTTCGAGCTGCAGCAGATGGAAATTTGGTATTAAAGTTAAGATGAACAAGCCCTTTTCCTCCTTGGCTTTCTATGAGGTACAGGGCCAATTTTCCCTCATGCCTGACATTGGATAAGACGTGCTTTTTTAGTGCTAAGACTTCTCGAAGAAAATACATTAGTACAATATTTTCTAAAGCTGGCTGCCTAAATATAAATATCTACTTACAGAATCATGGTGCAGGGCCAAATTTTGAATCACTTGCTGAGTTATGGATCCATTGGAGTATATTTACTTTTTCTATCTAGGTTTGTCAATAGCCAAATTATTTCTTGATAATAAAATAATGCAGTGGAAATGCTCATAAAATTCCCACACGTAACAGCTCCATTACAGGAAACACATCCACAGAAGAGACAGACAAGCAATTCTCTGGAACTTTGTATGAATTTTGGCACATTTCTGAGGGAGCAAATAGAAAACTATTGAGTCTGATGTGCTTTTTCTGCACAGCATCATGTCCAGAACATAAAACAGAGGAACAGCCTTTTGCTGAGACTGAAGGCACTCCTGACATAATCCCTTATCATTAGCTAGGAGAGAATATTCGAACAGGGCAAGCATATGGTGAGACTTCCCTAAGTAGTCTCCTAGGCTCCAACAATTTGTGGTTCAGGGATTTGCTGAGCCAGAGGTGGTTTCTAGGCTGGTGTTCCTCAGTGAATTTCTCTTCTCTGAACCTTGCCTTTGAACTCACATACAATTTTATCATCCACAACATCCTGTGGTAAGGAGGTTCATATTTTAATTATACATTACGTGAAGAATCACTGTATTTTGAAACTGCCACGTGTTAGCTTTGCTTGATGACCTCCAGTTTTTGTATTAGAAGAAGCGGTGAGCAGTCATTTACTGCGCTCTTTCCCCCTAACACAATTTAATAGATCTCTATCTCAGCTGCCTCCTCTTTAGGTTGAGGAGTTCTAGTCTATTTAGTCATTCCTTTCACTAAATCTGTTTCATGCCTTTAATCATCCTGGCTGCCCTTCCTAAACCTTTTGAGTTCTACTATATCCTTTTACAGATTATGGGACTCCAAAACTACACACAAAATTCAGCTAAACTGAAGTTCACTGTTTTGCTGTCTAGTCCTTTTCTAAGAATTCCTAGTTTGCAATGTGCTTTTTGTACTTCTGTTGAGCACTGAACTGAGTATTTTATAGCTGTAGAGTTATAGGACCACATTCTTCTTCCAGAATAATGTTGAGCTCAGACTGCATCAGTTTACACATGGAGTCACACACCACTGTGTACAAAGTGCTTCACTTTGAATTTATTTACATTTAATGTTATCTTCAATTTTGACACTATGTCACTGCATCCTGTGAAGCCCTTTTGCTGATCTTCACAGCAGGTCCTATCTTTACTAGTGTTAATAATTTAGTACCATTAGCAAATGCTGGCAGCTCACTATCTGCTCCTTTGCCAGGTTACTTTTAAGTACAGATCTGCTATGCTTATAATTTCCATTGGTGACCTCCATGACAACTGACCATTTACTCTTACTCTGTTTCTTACCTTTTAATGAATTACTTATCTATGAAAGGGAAGCTTTCTTCTAATTCCATGGCAGCTTAGTTTCTTTAAGACATATTGGTGGGAGACCTTCCAAAAAGGTCTTCAGTGGTCAAACTTTCATCAGCAGCAGCTGGATATCCATTACTGACATGATTGCTGACATCAAAGAATTTGGAGTTTTGAGACATGACTTGCCTTTACAGAAATCCTGCTGACTCTCCCCCAATACATTATTTGTCTGCATGTTCACACATTTTTAAAATATAGTTTCTACTAATTTCACTGGTACAGAGGCTGGACTTACAGGGCATAGCTCTCCAAGGTCTCTCCAGGCTGTTTTGAAAACTGCCTTAATATTTTCCATGTTTCTGTCCTCAGGTGCTAAGGTCATTCTAAATGTGAGGTTACACACCACAGCGTGTATTTCAGATGTTTTATGCTTTACTACCTTTAGAAATTCTGAATTAACTTTACCTAGTGCTGGCCATATATTACTATTATCTCTAGTTGATACTTCAGCTCTTACAAGTGTAAACCAAGAAACATGCCCATCCTCTCCTATCTTAGCCAACTAGTCAAAAGGAGATTTTTAAAGAGATCTGCATGCCTGTCTGCTTTTTGCGTCTTTTTGTAAACCTTTCCTCATATATTTTTTTTTTAGTCTATGTGCCTCTCTCGTTCTATTACAGAAAATATCTGAGCATCTAAGATCTTTCTGTTAACTGGCCAGTAATAATGTGATACAGGAGCTAGACATTTACAGTGCAAATCATTCCATTTATCTTCAAACAGTTTACCTTTACATGGCTAATTTAAGCTAATTAGGTAGGCTCCTTTTGTAGTTAATTGATAGGGATAGGCACTGAGTTTGACTCTTCACGCTTATCTGAGACATCTCCCTTCGATGGGATTACTCATCCTTTGGGTGCCCATGTCTTTATACTAACTACAGAGGAAGCCCAGATGAGCATGTAGGACACATAAATTCTACATTATTAAGGCATGAGAGGTGAGGTGCACCCCCAAGACACTACATCCAGTTACTGGGCAAACAACTATTGCTGACTTTCGTTCTATATTTTCCTTATGGTGTTCCCTTCACATGCTCTTGGGTTCTAAAGAACCATAAAAGGCAGATCTGCATGTGAAGACAGACAGCCTAGGGCTGCCTGACTATTCAGTTAGCTCTTCCTGCAGGGCACTGGATGGAAATGGGAAAAAAGTCAGAAAAAAGGCTGAGGGAGTAAGAGAAAGATCTGATCTGATGAGCTGAGTTCACAACAGAATATTGTCAGGTGGTCCACATACAGTAAAGGGAAGTGTAATGGTGGGGCTCAGGAAGACTCTGAAGATGAATGGAGAAAAAGTGTCTTGGTAAAGAGATGAGACGTGAATTGATCTGGAAAGACTTCAAAGAAAAAAATAACTCCTAAATTCAGTTCTTGGTCAGGACCTCAAATCAGAGATTTTTGAGTGTCACTCTAAAAGAAGATACCATTAGTTACTAGGTGAAGTTGATGGAGAGGGAGAAACTGATGACCTGGGAAGGATGATGCTGACTTACAACAGCTGCTCAAGGATGGATATGTTTTGTTAAGAACTAATTTTTGAGGGTTTTGTCCATGAAAATTATATATTTGCATTGTTTCTGCACTCAGTGTATGCCCAAAGCCCTTAAGATTTCAGGGAAATTGCACAGCTAGTACAGTAGGAAAAAGCCACCTTACGAGGGCAGATTATCAGTTACACAACAACACAACAGTGGTCTCAATGTGGGTTCAGCTTCTGAAAGTAGCAATATCAAAGTCAGATTAACCAGCACGTGGGAATAGATTTGGCACAAACAACATTAGTCCAGTGTAGCTATTTCGTGTTTCTTTTTTCTAGTGCAGTCCCATGGCTGGCGACGTAGCAGAGGACGGGATGACTTCTGGCACTCTGGGCCACCAAACTGCATCTGTTGGTGGCTGTGCAAAGTGGGTCCAGATTATAGCAGCTCTGGGACTGCTCTAAGTGTGTGTAAGGGGCCGTTTTTCCCATCCCCCAAGCAGTGTCTCTCCCATTAGGTTGGGCAGCAAATCTTGCCCAAATCTCTGACAGAGATTTGTCATGGTTTATCTTCATGGGATTTTGTTATCAAGCAATTATGTCATGTCATTCGTTGTCCCCCCACCCCAATATTTTGCTCATTATTTCTTACATTGTAATCATTGCTAGAGAATTAAATCCAGGAGTTATTCCTGTAGCATCAAAGTACCTGACTGAAATTGAAAACTGTGTTGGAGCTGATTTAAGAAAAGAAATCATTAACAACATAGGACTGAAGCAAAGACAGTCTAAACTTTTTCAGAGATCTTTAACCTCTTTAACTGCAAAAATAACCTAGTTCTGTTAAATAGGTGCCTTTATTTCTTGTTTCTAAAACAGGTCAAGAAGCACAACCAGGGGAATCTTTTCATGTGTAGTTCCATCACAGCAATATAAATTCTCATTTATCAGTGCGGTGGTAATATGAAAAGCTTTGGTTTTGATCGTTTTTCAAAAGATGACAAAAAAATGACTCTTCAAAGTCCTCTCCAGAAGGTGTGACTTTAGTGAAAATGCTACTACTGAACTTACTCCCGTAGAGATGAATTCTGTTCATGTGGCCACCATAGAGAACCTGACTGCCATCAATGATCATTTTATCTGAAGGCATAATTTAATGCCTAATAGGTTACCTTATGAATATAAAAGACATTCTTAGTCCTCAACCATGTCATCATTAATGTTTATACATATTTTGTGACACACTATGTACCAATATAATTATAGATTCTACTTCTAGGGTGCTCTTAAAAAGGATCATAAAAGCTCTTTGCTCACTCTGCCTCTCAGTTCCATACAGTTGGCAGCAGATGGGATTGGGAACCATTCCTATGGAGCTGAGGCATTTTTTTCACCTTTGATTTAGGGTCCTATTTAGGATGGAAATACTCACAGTGAATATCTACTTTGGAGATTGCAGTGTAGTGATACGGGAACCTGCTTACCAAGGGGTAGTTAGTACTGCATTAGTGATGTACCTGCAGGGCAAAAGAGCTTTATTTTAGCTTTTCAAAGGCTGTCTTGGACTTAAGTGATAACTGTCTGTGTCCAGGCATCTTGTCTTGTAGTATAGCAGTGCACTTCAGAACTCTTGAATAGTAAAGTGATTCATAAAGATCAGTGGTGGCTGGAAGCAGGTCTCTCCTGATGCTAATGACCACTTACCTTCTCCTCTTCTTTTAACAGTGTTTATTTACAAAGGAGCCCTATCAAGTCCTGTGTGCAAAGTCATACCACCTGATGAATGTTCTGCCCAATATGAAGATAAATTTTTGCATTTATCCAGTAGCATCTTACACAGAACACTGGGAAGAATAAAACACTTCTGAGATTCGTGAAGGAATGGAAACAGCAAAAGTAAAAACATGGTGGAGGTTCTCATTTTGGATTCATACAAAGGAGAATCTTTCATGAATCCATCCAAAATTCTACCAGTGAATGTGATCAGAGTTGCACTTTGCTCTTGAAAGATGAAAAAACACTATGTTGTTATTTACAACAAAGCTTTGCTTTGTAGGGAAACATATCTGCACTACGGGAAAAAACCAAATTACATTCTCTTAATGAAATTATCAGATTGAAAGGTCCAAGCAGTTTTGAATCTCAGTATTTTTTCATGTAGGGGGAAAAAAAAAAGAAAAACAATCCTTAAACTGGGTACTCACAAACACAAAAACAGAATTACAAAAGAGGAAAGGGCACAGCAGAACCACGGAACTGTGGCTGCATCTTAATTCTGCAACTCCTGCGCTGCATTTCAGACTTTACTTTCTAGCCCTGCTTTCTCACTCAAAAAATGGAACACAACAGAGCAGGCGTGTGTTTGTGCCTGCGTGTCTGTGTCAAAGAAACAAGATAATTTCATGCATTAGAAAATATGACAAGTACAGTTTACGAATGCTTGATCAGAGTGAAGCAAAGCTATGAGTCAGCGATGCCACAGTTAACGAGTGAAAAATTGTTCCATCCCATTCCGTGTTCCGTACATGGCGACACGAGGCTGCCAGACAGAGGCAGGAGGTGGCACAGCCACTCCCCCGTCACACAAATACATGCAGCAAAAGGGTGGGGGCAGAGAGGTTACAGCTCCCCAAGGCTTCCCAATAAATCCACCTCTGCTCAACATTTTACATAATGATATAATGCGTTATATTATTATAAGCAGTGACATCATAATAAAATAGCAGAGTGCTACTGAAGTGGCAAGGAACACCTAAGATACGTTTCTGTACTTGTAATTCAGTTCCTGTATTTTTTAATTATAGATAAGAATTTAGAGTGAAAATAATTATTCATTCCATAAATACTGTTGTAATGGATCTCTGGCATATAATTAAGAGGCCTTTAATTTTAATTTTGTATACTGAACGCTTGTTTTTGGAGGTATTCCACATTTTACATTCAGGGCCTATACCTGCAAAGCTCTAAGCTTCTATTTTAGTGGAAGCTGAAGATGATGTGTGGTTTGCAAATTTAAGAACTTGGCTTTTATAATGATGGATACAAGTAACATGGCTGAGTCCAATATATTGCAAAGAATTTTCCTTCCTTCTAATTGTGATTGTTTCAGTCATGCTGCCAGTGTTCCTTTGCCTACCTGAACTTAGATGGAGCATCTTCTTTATAAAGTTCCCTCATGCCTGAAGAGGGAATCTGCCATCACAGCATTCAGTGTTTTCTAGAAACTGACCTCGTTGATGGTAGAAAAAGAGATAGCCTATAATCTCCCTGATAATGTGAAAATGGATGTCTCCAGTTATTTGCAACTGAATATACAACCTTTTGGCCTACAGTAAAGAGTAAAATCACTGGCACATGATTATTACTAGGTGAGGATAGCCCTTCCAGAAAGGTAACTATTTCTCAATTCCAGTAAATACAGACACTCACATCTTTAAAAGTACAACAATAACTGGCACCTTTTTGGCAGACTCAGCAGGCAGGTCAAAGACTGTCTCAGCATGTAGAATGAATTAATATTTCTCTCCCCTGAGTTGGTCCTTCTAAAAAGGCTTAAGGCAGATTGGTGGGGCATTCAAAGGCAAGTGAGAGAGGGGGTGAAAACTTTTGTTTATATGAACATTTTTCAGATTTAGATCTAGAAACATTTAAGTGTTTTAATGTTTTAATCTTGTATGAAAGACTCTGCCCTTCCCTGTCCATCCCTGATGTGTCTGGTCTCCTCTACAGCCCACCACACACATCCTAAGCTGTCTTCCCCTCTTTTGGCTCTGTACTACCACTCTGCCCTTCTTGCAGGACAATGTACATTCCCATGTCTGCCTTCAGACCTTTGTCCCCAATACCTTGTCTTTTACTCATGCTTCTAACCCCATTTCCCTGCTCTTCCTACCAAACTTCTGAGTTCCTCTCCTTAGTTCCTTATCTTCTAGATTTAACTTCTGTGAATCCACTGCTTGCTCTTTCTGAAGCCACAATGAACTGCAGAAGGCCCTACTCTACGCCAAGAAATACATTTTGAATATCAGCCACAATTTTACTGCACATAATTTAGAAAGCAATATTCTTCCTCCACTTCTTGCTGCAGTAGGGTACAAAGTGATCACTTTGCTTTTGTCTCCTCACACTCACAAGAGAGTAACAAATGCCCCCTAATGCTGCATCAAGTTTACCATCTCAGTTTACAGGGCTTCTGCATCCAAGTCTTCTGTTGTGACCAAAAAAATCACTCGGAAAAGATACATTAGCTACTTATAACTAGCCTGCAAATATTCCGTGGTAAATGAAAAAGGGTAAAAAAGTGAATAAATCAAATTATAGAATCATAGAAACTTCAAATATCCTGAGTTGGAAGGGACTGACAAGGATCATCAAAGTCCAGCTCCTGGCCCTGCACAGGTCAGCTCCAAGAATCACACCCTGTGCCTGCAAGCACTGTCCAAAAACTCCTTGAGCTCTGTCAAGCTTGGTGCTGTGACCACTGACCTGGGGAGCCTGTTACAGTGCCCAACTACCCTCTGGGTATAAAACCTTTTCCTAATATTCAACCTAACCCTCTCCCAGCACAACTTCAGGCCTTTCCCTTGGGTCCTGTCACTGGTCACCAGAGTGAAGAGATCAGTGCCTGCCTCTCCACTTACCCTCATGAGGATGCTGAAGACCACAATGAGGTCTGCCCTCGGTTTCCTCTTCTCCAGGCTGAACAAACCAAGTGACCCTCCTGTCTGTCAGGTCACTGTTTTCCATCAACCAGGACCCCCAGGTCCCTTTCCAAAGCACTACTCTCCAGCCTCTCATTCCCCAGTCTATAAACACAACAAGGGTTGCCCGTCCCAGATGCAGAATCTGGCACTTTCCCTTGTAAACTTCATACAGTTGGTGATTGCCCGTCTCTCTGATTCGTTGAGGTCTCTCTTCAAGGCCTCTCTGCCTTGGAGGGAGTCAACAGCTCATCCCAATTTTGTGTCATCTACAAACTTGCTCAGTATCCATCCCAGTCCTGCATCCAACTCATTTATGGAGATGTTGAAGAGCACAGGGCCAAGAATGTCACTGCTAGTGACAGGTCCCCAGTCTGATGTCACCCTGCTCACTGTAACCCTTTGTGCCCCACCCATGAGCTCACCCATCAGAGGACGTGTTTGTCCAGCTGGGGGATGGACATTTTGTCCAGAAGGATCTTGTGAGAGACAGTTTCAAAAGCTTTACTGAAATCCAAAAGGGTGACATCAACTGGCTTCCCTTGATAGCTGGGTGGGCTACCCTGTCATAAAATGAAATCAGGTTTGATAAGCAGGACGTTCCTGTCATGAAGCTCTGCTGGCTGTGACCAAGGAGTGAATTGTCCTTCAGGTGTTCTTCAGTTTCCCCCTCAATAATCAAAAATCAAAATAGTTTGCCAGGCAGTGAAGTGAGACTGACAGGCCTGCAGGTTCCAGGGTCATCCTTCTTGCCCTTCTTGAAAACTGGGACAATGTTTAATGTTTGCCAGCTTCTGGTCAGCTGTGACCTCTCCAGATTCCCAAGACAATTCAAAAATCATGGAGACAGGCCTCACAATGACATTAGGCAGCTCTTTTAGTATTCTCAGATGAATCCCATCAGGCCCTGTAGGCTCACAGGGTTCCAGCTGGAGCACTGGAATGGTCCTCAGGGCCCCGTTCAGGTCACTGGGACCCCCTTACCCCATCGCTGGTGTTGATGACAAAGAGCATTAAACATCTTTGCTTTATGGCCCTGTTTGTGAGGTGACCATCCTCATCCTGTAACAGGCTGATGTTATTTCTGCACTGTTTTTTGATATTAATGTATTTAAAAATCCCTGTTTTTATGGTCTCCCACAGTTCTGGGCAGCTTCAGCTCCAGTTGAGCTTTGGCCACACAAATTTTCTCCCTACAGCATCTCTGTATTCCTCCCATGTTACCTGACCTTGCTTTCCCTGCCAAACAGGTAGAGGGAGGAACTCCCCATTTTCGGTGTCCTCATGGGCATAACATGGTGACCTGAGAAGGCAAGAGCATAATTCCCTTCTCACTTTTCCTCCTGTTCTGAGCCCACAGCTGTAAATCAGGTTGGCAGGAGTGCCTTGCCTTGCTGGTCTATCACAGAGAGGTATAATAACAGCAGCTGTAACTTTCATGTGCCTGAGTTAGTGAGCACTGTGCCTCCCTATGATCCTCCTAGACATTGCATCATGCCTGGATGGCATTCACTCACCCAGAACCATGGTTTACTGCTCTCCAACAAATCTGTAGTTCTCTCTGCTTAGCCTACATTTAAATCATTCTAGTCACTTAAGAAAACATCTAAAAGGAAATAAACACCAATTAAGGCACAGCCGCTTTAATGCAATAATCATCAGTTCTGAACATCATTTCCTTGCTTTCTATCAGATAAATCTCCCGCATTTGAACATTTAATTTTGTACTTAGATTATGTCTTCTGAGATAAGCTTTAAGCATTACCATCTGTTCTGCAGCAATCACATGATCCTGTCACTTTGATTTGGTCGAATACAAATCCATTTGACAACAGGAAAACAGCAAAATAACACACATTTGTTCCAAAAATCACCACAACTGTAGATTGTTCCAGGGCTGCTTTACAGTGGGAAGTAAAAGATATGAGGTGACTCTTGTGCACATTTCCTACTGTGCCCCACACTGTCCAGGCAGCATTCTGACACTGAAGGTTCTTGTTTCAGGAGGATTGAGTCAGTGTTTCAGCTGCAGCCTCAAGGGCTGGCAGCTTAGCCAGGGCCCCATGCCTCTGCATGCCTACTAGCACTTGGAAGCAAATCCTGAGTCAGAGGGAATACACCTTTCTTTTGCAGATGTAAGAGCACTAGAGTTATACCTCTCAGCAATCTCTGAGGCATTTTTCCTGCATCTGTCCTCTGCAGGCAACTGGCCCACAGCCATGACAAGTTGGCCATTGCCACAACAGCATCTTCCCTGCTGGTTTCTAGGAGAAAGGCAATAACAGAGTTTGTACCCACTGTTGTGGCCACATGTGTTAAGAAAACTCCAGTGAAAGACTGGTACATATTACACAAATATTGGATCATTCTTCTACAAGGAATAATTTCCCCACTGGAATCGACCTGTTTACTAGGAAGATGATTCTCTTCAGAATTAAAATCTAGAAGACAAAATATAGAATACTTTTCTTCTAGATTTGAAAAAAAGCACATTCTATGCTATCAAAGTAACTTGCTTTGCCTGTGCAGACAATGTATGAATCACTGCAAAAGGGTGCATTGTAAGTCTTCTCACTATGTCCATCTACACTCCTTCTCAACAAGGTGTTACAAACATTGTATCATTCAGCATTTCTCCTTATTTTCATCCAGTGGATAACTCTCAAAGGGAATGTCTCAGCTGCATTGGTGAACAGGTTAAACTGCTGCATATCAATATCTATAATGGATTGAAAAAATACAACTGTAAACCAATGTACTATAAATTCTTGCTGAATTTGGTATTATGTCTCTCCTAATATCAGAGCAGTTCCCCTGTGAAGACAAGGTGAGGAACTTGGGGCTGTTCAGTGGGGAGAAGGGAAGGTTGTGTGGAGACCCCATAGTAACCTTCCTGAAGTGGCTACAGGGAAGCCAGAGAGGGACTCTGACAGGAACTGTAGTGGTAGGAGAAGGAGTAATGGATACAAACTGAAAGAGGGGAAATTTAGGTTGGATATATGGAAGAAATTCTTTACTGTAAGGGTGGTGAGGCACTGGCACAGGTTGTCCAGAGAAGTTGTGGATGCCCTGTCTCTGGAAATGTTAAAAGCCAGGTTGGATGGGGCTTGGAACAACCTGGGATAGTGGAAGGTGTCCCCGCCCATGGCAGATGGGTTGGAACGAGATGATCTATATGGTCCCTTCCAACCCAAACCATTTTATGATTCTGTATCATTTACAGACAAATTCAACATTGCATTTTCTCTTCTTATTTTAACGGCACTGAAAATTACTGGAACATGAATATGAGAGTTTTAAAGGTGGGAATAACAAAATTCTCAGATTTCAGTGGTGCAAAGACAAAAATGTCTTGGACCATGCAATGTTTTTTTGTGTTCTAGCATCTTTTTAAACTCAGTGTTTTCTCCAAGTTTGTAAGCTCTTTCAATAGCTAATCTGCAAGCAGTTGGTGAATATCAATCTCTCAGAAGCATGTTATCTTTTTTTCTATCAAGCTAAACGGGAAAGGGTGATTCATTTTAAGTGTATTGATGACAGAAGAGCTCTGAATAGCACTTTATCTGCATTACTCTATTTGAAAGGAACAAAGTGCAAGTTAAACAAACATTAACAATGAATGCATTTTTTTCAGGGGTGGTCCTCTTGGAAAACGTTAACCACATTAAAGTAGGTAGTTATTGAAATATGCAATCAATTTTAAGTTGATAGAAGTTGAAACTGTCACTCACCTGAGCAGGTGGTGGAAGAACCTTCTTGCGTATCTGCTGATGGGGTCCCTGTATTCCAGCACAGTTCTATCCAAGAGAGGCCTTGTTGGAGCATAAAATGTTCCAAGGCTTGCCTCAAGCTGTGCTGTGGAATTCAAACACAGCAGCAATGAAACAAGTGAATTAGTTTCAGTTACAACAGGTTGCTCATGTTTGCAGTCAGTCAAATTCCTCAAACAGCGATGAAACGTGATGTTGTTGTAGGACAGATGGAATTAAAATATGACAGATTTTACAAACACAAATGTGCATATAAACTTTGGCTTGGAGGCAGAGCTGACAATGACTTTGAGCAACAAAAGCTATCAAAAGGATAAAGAAGTCTATAACACATCAAGTTCTCACCAGCAGCCTACAACTAAAAGTGACTCATGAGAGTAATACAGCTTGAACAAGATCGTCCAGTAGAGATCAACTCTCAATTAGCTCAAACCGTCTTTGTCCTCTTAGGCAAACAACAAGGGAGTTCAGTTTTTCAGGGATTATTGTGTTAGGTCAGCGGGTAACAGAACCCTCTTTGTGATGGCCTTGAGGTCTAAGGAACCTCCTTCGGCCCACAGTTCTTTAAAAATTTTAAATAAAAGAGTCTAGAAACCCTAAGGGTTTGACAGCACATAGTGGTGGGAAACAGGATAACCTCCCTTGTAATCAATAAAATAAAGCCCTTTTGTTACACAAGTTCTCTCTTCTTTAAATACTTTCTGACTGCTATACTCCACAGATCAAGCTCTTAGGCGTTTTTCTACGTTTTTAATACAAAACTATAAACAATACAAGTAAAGATACAGTATACTTCTGTGTCCCACATGCTTAGCTGAAAGGAAATTAAATGATCAATAATATTTATGCCCTTCAACTTTTGCTTGAGAGTTAACAATGTAGTACGAGGTCTTATAGGCAGGAAAGGGAGAATTTGCTATATATGTATTTGCTGTATATTTATGTTGTTTTAAAAGCAAAATATGACCTATTGTCTCATTAGGCAGACAGAATCTCACTGATTTGCCGTTACTAATGTTTGTTTGAACTAGGAATTTCTGTATTTAGTGATAATGTTTCTTTACTTCCAAGCATAGTTACATTTGATTTTATTAGGCTTGATAGCACTAAATGTGCTAATAGTACTGTGTTAGTTACACAGGCAAACCGTTAGTAAATTAGTTTCATGTTTTCTCCAATCTAGATAGTAAGATAAGTCGGACTTTAAAGGTATTTTCTTTCAAAGCAGCAGTCAATTTAGATTAAAATAGAAAAACAAGGCATAGTCTCTTGCCATTGCTGTTTTCTTGACAGCATGTTTTGTACTTCTGAAATATTTCAACCAACATGGAATATGAGTAACTACTAGCACAGTTATACATTCATTAAATAGCCCAGCTTGATGTTGAAGGCAGGATAAAGATCTCAAAGATAACTGCCCCATTACTATAAATAAAAGGTCCCACTGGGTTTTGTTAATAAAAAAGAAAACAAATTACCATGCCAAATTTGTTAGACTTAGATAGAATAACTCCTGGATGGAATAAAATTCTTTCTGCTGTAAACAGTGTTAAGGAGCTGCATGGGGGAAACACAGACATCTGTTTATAATATTTTTAGAAGAGTTTCATAGTCAGCCCTTTTCACAGGTCCTTTTCAAAGCACGTTTTATTTAGAGTATATATGTCATGTTTGCAACACAGAGATTTTTTTAATCAGACCCCACGAAATGGGATAACTGATGGCTTGGCAGCCATGTAGGACACCTTGGAGTTTTTCTATCATCAAACACACCAGAATCCTAAGTGTTCTCTTTTGCCACAAAAGATGCCCGGTTTCCAGCTGTCTGCCTGCTAGACTGGAAGATAACACCTTCACTAAATCAAGGCACTCAAAATCTTGAAGTCTATTGAGTTTCAAGATAGACAGCAAATCAAGAGGAAGGCACCACACCACGCTTCAGCAGAGATGGGGCTAAACCTAAAACTCAGAATTTCTTCTGAGGGACCCTAGCTACTGCTGCAGGGGGCTAGATTACAGTGAGGACAAATGCTTTAATCCTAAAGGAGGCAGCAGAGGATAGTGTATTCAAGGCCTTTGCATCTTGTAATGAAAGAATGACCCTTTGAAAGCACCTTAAAAAACATACTAAAATCTCTTGTCCCCGTTGCAGGAAAACATCCCTCCTTAAGTTGGTGCTGTCTCAGCATGAATATAGCACAAACATTTTAATCCTGTATTAACTAACTCTTGTCTGTAACATAATTTAAATTTACAGAATGTAATGAATAATAATAGTGCTATAGTTAATAGTTAATAATGTTAGTGCTATATACATCAAGAAATGCCTACAGTATATATATACTACAATATGCATTATTTTAGTATCACTATTGATACAAACTAAAATGTAGTCAACACATTGGTCCAGATTTTATTGAAATGACTTGTCTACAATGACATGTGGTTATGAGGCACCATAATCTGGCTGACTGTCTGGATGTCTCTTTATACAGTCAATAAATACATTGTCATAATCCACACACGAATTACCAAGACACCACAAAAACGCATTAGAAATATAAACAGTCTCTTACCTTCTCTGGCTGGTGTAAGCTTTTGTTTAAGGAGGTGGTTGCAAATGGCACTCAGGCAGATAAAGCACTGCTGACCCATCGTGTTCCAGTTCATGGTGCTCAGGACATTAATTGCCTCCTGTATCTCATCATAACGAATGTACTGGTGGATGATTTCCACAGGGCCCAGTTGTCCTCTTGTGATCACACCTTCAACAAGAAATATTACAACCAGAGATAATGGGTTTATACTTTTACACAGAATATGTAAAACAGTAGCTGACTCCTTTTCAGAACAGTTAAAAATAATTGCTATAATTGAAAATTAAGTTGATGGGTTTCAGTATCGAATTTTTTATATGAGATAGCACCTTACTATTTTGGTATACTTAGACTGAGGGTGCTGGACAGCAGACAAAAATCATCAGTGAACTTCATACATGGATGTTGAATGAATGTAGCCAAAAGTCACAGGTGACAACATCACGAAATGAAGTTCAGCTTAGACAAAGTAGAACAAGTTTATTTGCAGTTTATCACTATTGTAAGGTAGGCAATAAATTCACTTTCACAGCGTCTCCCTCCTGTAGGAAGTACTGCTGGACAACACTAAACCCCAGCATTTGTCTCCCACAGATATATCTATGCATACAAGTGTAGAGCAGCTCCAACCTCAAAGCAATTCTTACTCAATTACTCTCCACATTGCAGCTGCTCTGGAACTTCCTTCTAGCTTCGCAATACTCTCTAAGTGGAGCATTTTTTCTGTGGGGATACCATGGAAGTTATCAACATCTTAATATTACAGACCTTTGAAACCAAGAACAAGTTGCACATGAAACCAAGAACAAGTTTGCCACAAGAATGTTTCTTGACTTGTAGATGTCAGCTTCTAAACAGAAAAGATGACTGAAAAGCTGCAGGAAGTAATGCTCTTTACTGTCTCTGACTAACCACATGATCATAGGCATAGGCCACGCGTGGCATTTTAGCAAGTTCTGCTCACTTTGGGTTGCTCTGATAGAGTACTTTATAAGTACTCCTCCAGATATTAGAAAGAGACCAGAATAAATTTACTGTTTCTCTCTCTTTAAATAAAAACATAGTTGTTTTTTTAAATTTTTTCAATTTATATTCTGATTGTTGAAACTAAACATATGGAAAAAGTTCTGATGAGAAAGGGAACAAGCTGAATTTTGACACTGGTATTAAAACCATAGAACTGGCTGGGGAAAACAAAGCCTGATAACAGAGAAAAGCAGACCTGTTATATATAAAACATACCTCACAAAACTTTCAAAAATGTGAACACTGTTTGTGATGCAAAATAAGAAGTGAGAAAAAAAAAGTGGAGGAAAACATCTGACTATAGCTTGAGAAGAAGTAACCTGCTGAGAACTTGAATATACAGAACTGATGTTTTTGAGGAAAAACCTTACATATTTGTAACAGGGAAGTACTTAATTTTTTGGGGCATAATTAAAGAAAGGCTCTCTATCATATTTCACCTGATATTTGTACGTATTAAAGCCTATGGACACTGGGTAACAGACATGTTCTACTTGTTAATATTTAACAGTTATGGAAGACTTTATTCTTCCTACCTAAATGTTTAGTGTTTTTAAAGTATTACAGGAGCTGGGCAATCTCCACATTAACCTCTCAGTGAAGATGAAAATATTTATTTTTATATTAACTAAATATAATAATATATGTAAAATGCCTTTAGAGGCCAGCAATTCTGAACCACTGGCACCAGTACCACGTTTGGCATTATCTGAGATCCGACATCAATGACAAGAAGCCGCTTTTTGAAATGAGTCTGGCATTAGACACCAAAAATATTTGTCATTAGTGTTTGAGGGTATATTTGACTTTTTCCTGAAATAAATCTGCATAGACAGCACAATGGAGATTCACAGAACTATGGTCCAAAACCATAATGTAGCTGGTAGTTAAAAATATATTTGCCTATTCTCACTGAGACAGTTTCTTAACAGACTTCTGTGGGAAACAATTCCAAACCATGTATTGCTTATGGATTTTCTTTCAGTCCTGCAAACTTGTCTGGGTCTTGTTGTCATGAGCTCCTAAATTTTTGCTATAATTTATTAATGCAATAAATTAATTAATTTATTTATTCTGCCTTATTTCTTAAACAGCAGAAACCTAAAAACTGCTGAGACTGTGAAGAGGGAATCACTAACCACCAGTGTTCCCATGGCATTGTGGCAAATGGAGGAGATGAGGTGTAAAGCTGAACACCAGGATGAAATAGAGAGCAGCGCATTTTTGCACGATGGACTACAAGGAGGGAGAGAGGGAAGAAGGGAGAGAGCTTTGCCTTCTTCCTAGAAGAGATTTTACAGTAATTATACAGAATGAATTTTAAAATGTGATAACTTTCAGCTGCAGAGGTCAACATCTTCCCATTTGGATGCTTGACTTCTCCTGGGTGGTGCGCTTCCAGGCAACCTGCTTGGGAAAAAGAGGTGACAGCCAACTCACTGCCTAATTGATTTAGGAACGGTGCCCAGGGAGACAGTCCAATTAAGTTTACAAGCTGGCAATTAGCAGGAAAGGCCTCTAAATCCCTGTACTGAGAGCCTGCTTGCCTTGGTAAGAACATAAATGTGCTAAAGATAGCAAGGGGAAAGCTGTGCTTTGTGGAAAGCTGTTGTGAGAAAACCTCACCAGGGAGGACTGAAGAAAAGCAAGGTAGAGGTGGGTAGAGTGCCTCTTGCTCAACTCCATCCCAGCCAAATCAGGACGGAGATAATTTAGAGGGTTTGTTTTTTTGTAAAATGGCCAACATGCACAAAACCATCAAACAGCTGTTATAATTAGTGTTCTGGGGTACTCTGTAACTATTAAACCTGTCATTGAACTTATTGCAGCGAATAAGTGCAAAATAAATGGTAACCTGTAAACGGGTTTTTAAATAGTTTTTTTAGATAATAGCAATATTCTGGATCAGCTTTTTAAAAAGTACACAACTGTAAGTCAATCTAATATTTTTTTTGTTGCTAACATCCTTCTTGCAGTGGCACACTTGGTTAAATTTTTTAATTCAGTCTTTCAAATTTTTAGGTCTGTGGTAATTTTAGACAGATTTTTCCCCACAGAAGTACGTGTATATCTCATTAAGTAAAGAAATAAAGTAGATTTTCAAATCTTACTATCACCCAGGTTGTTATTTTGAGTCTTTTGGAGTGCTGTTTTTGTTTTTGATTTTTTTTATAAAAGAGGTTTCTTCCTAATCTCAATAGCTTTATACAAAAGAATCATTAAAAACTCCCATGAAGATCTACAGAAGTAATCCTGTTTTCTTGGACAGACAATGGGCAAAATGCTGAAATTTTCCAGGATGGCTGTCTGCCCTGCTGAAACACAGTCTTGGGAGTCAGAGGGTTTAAGCATGATTGTTTTTTCAGCTCTCACAATGGGCTCGCACCACTGTAACTTGCCTGACTTGAATGAAATGAATACAGTTCTCACTGATGAGCCACTGCAGGGGTTTTATTCTTAATTCAGCCACTGTGTAACTCTTGGAAAGCCATTTAGGTTTCCTTTACTGCTTCTTGTTTTTCTGCTTGTAAAAGGAAGTTAGTTGTGGTTTTACTCTTTAAAGTCTATTTACACCTAAAATGAGAAGTGTTATATAAATTCTAAAATTAGCATTATTACTTCTTCTATTCACAAGTCCTTGCAAATTAATTGAGAGACCAAACTGCTCTGAAGGTTATGAAAATTCTCCTTCTTCTGTGGAAAGTCTTCAAAGGAAGAAAAGGTGCAATTTCATGTACTGAAGCCAGGAAGAACAGAATATTGGACAAATATACATCATACATGCAAAAAAAAAAATTTGGTAAGGAAAATAGCATTACTATTCTACTATTAAATATAGCTTATTTTAACTTGTAAGGGTTATTACTACAGAATGAATACAATTCCTAAAATTATATGCCACCAATTAAATGAAATTTCCAGATGAAAAATTGTTATGCTTTATTGAAGTAGTGAGGAATATTATGGGATGCTGATTAGACAGCAGATCAGGGTCCTATTCTGTCAGACCCTGTATGAAAAGGTATAAAGTTATTGTGAAGCATAAAGAACTCCTTGGTATCTTCAAGTATCTTTGGAACAATCTGCTTTCAAGACTATGGTCTCATATATCTAAAATTAGGATGTTCCAAACCTTATGGGGTACAGATGTTTCTTTGACAGCTCAAGGTTCAACATATGTGCTTGGTAACTTACCAAGTTTAAACTGAAGTACTCCCAAGGGTCCTTTGTCAAATCTAACCAACAAAAGGTCGTGAATATACATGCTGTCGGGGTTGGGAAATGCAACTGGTAGAGCAGCCCACTGGATCTGGATGAGGCTGGTGGGCACTTCACAGTGTTTACTGAATTGCAGAGTTGCCTCAGGTGAATAGTCCTGTGCCAAGAGCTGAATTTTAATTGGGGACAGTGCTGTGTCAAAAAGCTGCAGCTCCCCTTGAGAGCTGCCGACCACCAGCACGGCTCCGGAGGGGTGGTAGGTTATTACAGCGGGGAGCAGCTCTGCTTGGGCCAACAGAGTCACTTGGTTGTAGGCTTCGTACAGAACTACTGATGAGTCTTCACAGCCTAGCACCAGTTTGTCTTCCGTCACATCTCTGCAGCAGCTGATGGCCCTGGCTCGCAGCGGGATCCTGGTGACGGTGGTGCACTGGATTCTGTTCCGGACACACTTGTAGACGCAGCTGTCGGCCATGGGCTCCTTGGCTGAGGACACCGAGTGCTCCACCGTCAGCACCTGCT
Source organism: Corvus kubaryi (assembly GCF_017639235.1). Lineage (NCBI taxonomy): Eukaryota > Metazoa > Chordata > Aves > Passeriformes > Corvidae > Corvus > Corvus kubaryi. Next base: position 1,345,371 of record NW_024581128.1, read on the forward strand.
CGGGCTGGACAGAGCTGAACCTGGCATCGAGAGGGTCCCACTCCGTGCGGACATAGCTCAGCACCTGGCAAAAATCCAAAGCCTTTTTGGTACTCATTGTAGTGATTTACTCTTAAAAATAGACTGCTGCAAATGCGCTTTCGTGTGGGTCAGTCACAAACAATTCTTGAAACGGAGCTCTGAAATCTACTCTTTGAACATTGAAAAGGTTAATTCATTTGATAAAAAGAAGTCTGCAATAGACTTTGAGCCATATTCGTTTGTCTGGACCAATGTAACAGGTTAGCAGAACAGAAGATAAAAGAGGGGATGGTCCTAACAGTGATGTTAAGAGGAGAAAGGAGCAGATGACTGATATAAAAGAATAACTAACTATTCACAAGGGGGGTGGGGTAAAAATCCCAAAATTCCAGGGAAAATCTATAGTAAGTTACTCTGAGCATAGAGCATTTTTGATCATTTGCTCTGGGCCATGGTAACAGAAAATATTACACTGTAGTGGTAGAAACAATGGCAGGTTAAAACAGCACCTGCTATACACTGCCAAATGAGTAGGTGGTAGATGTTCTTCGGTGCCATACAGTTTTAGATGAAGAAAAAATGAATTTGTGATAGCAGAAAAGGGGGAACCATTACGGGGTACTTGATAGTTAAAGGGAGGAGGAACACAAAGGCAGAATGTGATAAAAAGACAGCAGCTGGCAAACAGCAAGAATCTGTAGTGTGAAACATGGGAAGTACCCTTAAGTGGTGGAGGCAGCAGTGGAGACGGCTGAAGATTCATGTACTATGATAAATAGGTTTGAATGAGAGCTGTTGTACAGGATTTGAGCAGGGAAACCATGGGAGAAAAACCAGCTGTAATTAAGTTACAGATGAGCTTACGAAAAGCTATTTCATAAAAAATAGAGAGAAAACCTGTGTCTTTAGAAGAATGACAGTAGTGGAAGTCAGTCAGAAACTTGCTGGTGTTTGTTCATGCAGAAATAAAGACTGAAAGGAAAATGTGAACCTGAGCCGAACCTGCCCTCAGGTATTCCCACAACAATCTCCACACTGTAAATTAAAGCTGCTGACCTGCCACAACTTTTGGAAGCCCCTTGAGTCCAGGTGGTATGAAAGCACAGAAAGGGTAAAAAATGTGATTAAAAGGTAGAGAGAGGGTGAGGAAGGAAATCTAAAAATTTCAGGTTGAAAACAGAAAGGCACACATAATGGTAGAGCAATTTAAATTTGATTTCCACAGATGACAAGACCAACTGAACATGCAATTTAGCCTTTCGTCCTGTAAAGGAGAATAAGAAATTCAGATTGTTTTTTGGCATACCACCCATTACTTCTAAAGTAACTGATAAATTTATAAACAAGCTTTTTGGGATGTTGATCGGACTGATAGGATATTTTGTTCTGACAGTTTACTTATTTTGTCAGCAAAAGGGTTTCTCATTCAAAAGAAAGAAAAAAAGGATTATTACAATTCTCTAGCTGGAAACCAGATGACAATTAACACAAAAATCTTTGCTACTTTTAGACGAGCCAATGAGTCCAACCTGTGAAAACCACATCAACCAATCTCAACAGAGATCCATGAAAATATGTATCAAAGAGGAAATAAAAGATTACATTACTATTATAGTCTGAAAAACATTTTCTCACCTCAACCATTCCCTCACCAATGCCTCAGCCTCTGCAAGTAATCATTTTATGCCCACAAAACATTGCAGTGACTACTCTGCAGATGTTAGAGCTGCTGAAGTGTGTTAGGGTGTTAAAGCGCATGGCAAGGAAACTCCTAAAAGAGGTAATTGTGGACAAAGTATTACTGTGACCACAGAGCTCTCCAACCCCAAATAAAGACAAAGTGAAGTGTTACTGTTTGTTCTGCAGTTTTCCCTAAGAGTATGTACAGACACCCAGGTAGCTCCCTTTCAAATGTGTGAAACAGAAATCTTGCCCAAGCAAGTCTTCAAAGCTTCCATAACTTCAGTGAAATGAGCCTTGAGGCCCTCTGGGACTCAGATTTCTGTCTTCCTGTGGCAGGTTTCAATGTACTGCATTATTCTGCTACATATTTTGACGCAAACCAGTATTTTTCTCTGGACAACTCTTCAAAAGCTACAGGAAAGTCATGAAGACCTACACAATAATCAAGCATATGAGAGGTGAGAGCTTGAAAGCACTATTAAATTCTGAAGAGAGACTGGCCTTGAAGGTTACAGCAATAAAGAGGAAAAATATGTGAAACACGGGTTTTACAACTCCATAGAAGTGACTGGAGGAAAACAGCAATGGAAATAGTCACAGAAAAATAAATGTTTCCATATGACTGTTTGAGAGTCAGCAAGTAAACTGTACCCAATTCGTAATTTTGTCCCTCCTTCTTAGAGCAAAAGACAAAATGATGATCACTACCTTGAATTTCAAAGGGAGTAAAATCCTGCATTTTGGAAGACTAATCTGATGAGTCTTGAGACGAGAAGCTTCCTAGCTTCACATAATTTTGAGAGCAAACCCTTGAAATGAAGTCTAGGGTAGGTCTGGTTGCTGTATATAACTCATTTCTAAACTAGGAAAAAGTTCCTGCAAGGACAGAAACTCTTTGTTGCCTTTCAAAACTAGGTTTTGGCATAATGTTTAAACACATAAGGCTTAAAGGAAACCTTTCTAGACACTGCTGTTCATATTCTGGCTGAAAACAAGAGAAACATTTCTCTGTAGATTGGAACAGATAAGCTGCTTCTCATGCATCAGTGGCCTCATGTGCCTCTTGCAGGAAGAGAACCAAACCAAGAGACCTCTTCATTCTGCCTTCCAGTTCTGCTGAATGTATCTGGTATTCAGCATTCTGAAGGGGAAAAATGAATATTCTCTTCCATCTGAGAGGGAAGATTTGGGTTTCTCTGTCAGAAATTAGTTTTATTATTCAATCTTCATGCCACTAACTGGAAAACTAAAGCAGAGAGACACACAACTACAGAAATGTTAATAATGCTAGTACAATGCTTTTGAAAGATAAGAAGTCTAATAATCAAAACTTTTTTTTTTCCCCAAGAAGATGGTATTCTGCCAATTGTTTTTCTATCTGGTAAGTAGCCACATGGTAGTAAATATAGTGCATATCGTGCTTTAGCATTCCATTTAAAGGAATCTGCTGAGATTCCTTCCTGACGAGCAGCAGATCTCTGGAACCCTGAAAGGTGACATCAAAACATTTTAACAAAACATTTGTATGGGATGGGAAAGCAAAAGCTGGAGGAGTTTCCTCAGCAAAGGGTGGAACAAATGTCAGATTTGCGGAGGACGGGACAGGGCAGTGGATCTGAAAAGACGGAGCTGTAATACCACATGGCAGGCTGTAGAGTCCATTCAATGTTAAATACTTCCCATAAATCTTGGACTAAGCACTTAGCCTTGGATTGCAAGAAAAGATTTCTGGAAGTATTTTGTATGAAGTAAAACCAATTACTTTCGCTAAAATAAATACATAAATAATTAAAATTTTAGAAGTTTTATGACATGAATGATACAAAAATAAAGTACATGCATTTAAATACCGTCCATGTAATTTATACATATTTCCTTTATAATGTAGCAGTCATGCACCACTACTGCACATTTATATTGTTTTCCCCTTGCAGTACTGGCCTGGATTCTGCATCGGCTCATCAGCAGGATGAGGGATGCTACATTTGCCAGGTTCTCGAATCCTAGAGGCAGGAATCATAATAATCCAAGTAAAGGAATCTGTTAATCTCTGTAAATAAGAGGCCTGATATGCTACTTAAAACACTCTCTTTCATTTTATGTTTGAGAGAAATAATAGTGCTAGCTTGTGTGGGCAGTATCACTCTTCTCAGTGAAAATCTTTGAACACTTAAAATTGAAGTATTTTGCATACAGTGCTGGGAAAAGATAAAGTCCACATAGCAAAACAAGTAAGAGTTTTAACCAGTAGTTCTTCAGCAGAAAATTAGCTTACCAGGCAGATGAAAAAAAGAAAACAAAAGAAACAGAGAAATAAGCTTGCTGTGACTGAATTGTGTGTCTTTCAGATGAGAAAAAAATGTTTGATTTATTTTATGGATGTTAAAAAAGTGTTTATTTAATTTCACACAGTGAGGTTCCAAATAGCAACAAACATTTTAATTAGAAATGTAAAGCGGGAAGTGCGGTGCACACCAGAGCAAAATAGTTTTAAATATGGCACAGTGAAGATGAAAGAAGAAAAAACCCCTACTTTGAAACATTTCTAAATAAAAATGAAAGGCTCCTACTCCAGGTTACTTATTTGGCTGCATTGTATCTACAGACCTACATGCAATCTTATTATTTAGATCTCCAGTCAACACTTATTCTTATTTTCTTTCAAAATTTATCATCATCATCTTTATCCTGTATTATTCATTGAACTTCTAACCCAATGTGAAACTGAGGATTTCACATTCTTTGCTGTATGTGTGTGAGAGGTATTTCAGCCATTCACACACACAGGGTAGATGTTTTTCTGAGCACTCCAGTAACTGTAGGACAGCTCACACAGAAAAGATCTGCTGTGCTTATTTCACAAATCCGAGGCACAATGTGAAAGCAATAACTATTAAATATTATCTCTTCGGAGAAAGAAAAATAATATTCTCTCTCAGGGAAATTATTTTTTCCACAAGATTGAAGTATAATTTCAGTCATTCCTACTAGCACTAAATGGAGTGAAAATAAGAATGGTGAAGACAAATGCAAAGTGCTACACTAACTGAGCCCTGGCATCAGCACCTCCTGTTAATTTGTGTTTGCAGAATAAAGTTCATGTTGATTTTAACACAACTTTCTCCCAAAGCATTTAATCCAAAGATGATTTCACATCAGATCCTATTCATTCATAGCAAATTGTTTGAAATAATTTCTGGAAGATTCCTCTTCTGGTTTTGAAATCAAAATGCCAGCATTATCTCCACAGGGAGACAATTTAAATAACATTCTTTGATTGTTGGTACTTTAACGTTAAAAAACCCAACAAACCCCAAACAAATAAACCAAACAAAACCCTAATAATTAAATAAATATATTAGAGAATGGGTGAGTTTACTGGGGGAAACCCATGCACACAGGAAAGCAGACAAATGTCCAACAGACAAATACTTCTGCAGCAACATTGCACACCAAAGCAAGGTCACATGCTAAAGAGAAAAGCACTTTTATTTCTGCAAGGGACAATTCTTCACCATTCACCACCTCACAGAATTCAACACAGGAAACACTGATCTCAGAAAAAAAAAAAATCAGTAAAATAAGTCAAGATTTGTAAGGAAAAAGTTATTTCTGTTTGTAGAGGAATAGAGGTTACTGTAGCCTTAACAGTAGTAAGTGCTAAAATATAATGCCACATGGCAAAATTCAAATCAAATTTATGGTGTGTTTATAAAGTAAAATACATTTCCTTCCCTGAATTGCAAAGCTGCTGAAGTACACAATCCCACAATCCCAAACACTCCATGTGAGGTGTGAATCATCCCAACACAGAACGTGTAGTTACAGGTGATGATCATGATGAGGGGTTGAGTTGTCTCATCCCAGAGCTATTCCTGTCCTCATCCTAATAAGCACTCTTCCGGTGGGCAGCCAGGATCACTCAGAAAATTCTTCCAGGCAGGAAGTAGTATCAAGTAAGTGCCCATTTGCCTTTGCCCTGCCCCAGCAACAGGAATGGCAGCAGCTGGCAGGTCGTTTTGTGGTTTCTGTAGGTCAGCACTGAGGTGATGGCTGTGGGGAGCACTCACTCATTTCCTTGGGCTTGGATTCATAAACCCAACATGCCAAACAGCTCCTCTCGGTCTTGTTATTCAGCAATTTCTGTTTTTCTCCTAATTCTCGATAATGATGCTATTTTATCCAACTGATGCTACTATTTTCAAGTAAAATATTGGTGGTATTACTTCACTACACTTCTTTTTGATAAATGCTCTAAACTGAGTAAGTTCACGCTTCTCATTCTTCTTCTGTTGACAATAATCTTTTACTGGGAGTAAATTAATATTACTAGTCAAATAGGATAAACATGGATTTACTTTCATGAATAACAATGGCATGTCCACTTTTTATTTCAAATCTATACGTGAGGAACACTACAAATGGCAAGGGATTAGAGGCAAAGAGAGAAAAATAAGCATGATTACAGAAGCACTGTATTTTTGTGGTATCTGACCTAGAGAGTAACTGTTTACAAGCTCTTTAGAAATGCTAACTATGCTTTTTCTCATGTATAAGCTATTAAATGACCTTCAGAAGTTAAAGGTGTTAAGCTAAAGTTCCCCTCCAAGACTGTAGGGGAAAAATGCACCTCAGTTAAATGCAGACTGTGTGTTGATGCTAATTCTAGAGCTGGGTTATGACATTCTCTCATCCATGCACAGGAATTTACCTCCTGCCCATAAGGAATGCCACAGAAATCAAACAAAAAACCTCAAGCAAACAGTGCCATGCGTGACACATCATGGATATATAGGCTAAGTATATAGGCAGAGTTACTTGAGCCTTCCTGAGCATCCAAGAGCTGAGTTCATGGAACAGCCTAATTGACAACCAGCAAGACAGTTTGTTACTCATATACGACTAAGTTTTCCATAGCCCTGGAATAGTGCTTGGTACTTATTGATAAATACAGGAAAAGAAATTTAATCTGAAGATCTTAGAATTAAAACAGACAAGTACAGGCAAAGAATCAGAAAGGGGAAAGCAACCAAACAGTCAAATTTGGCAGTGCTGCTTTTAAAAAGAAGTTTCTTATATTTCTGTTACAATATGGACCAAACTAAAATGATTATGACTTTAGACCTAAAGCCTCAGTGAATGTTTATTACCACTACTGTTTAAAGCAGCAGTGATGTGCTTGGGACTATACTAGAGTTTAAACCAGAAAAGGACAAAACAAGGTGTATTGAAAGATGCAGGGGAATGCTGTGATTTGGAGATCTCCCTAAAACATATAAAATGAAACACAGAGAGCTTCAAGCTGATAGGGTGGTTTCTGTGAATTTCTTAAGAGTTTCTAAAAAACATAGAAAATAGAGACTACAAACTGCTATGTTGGCATCAGGGAGCTTTCTGGAAAATGTGGGAAGGAAAAAAAAGGCACAGGAATGTCATTGTCAGAACTTGGACATACAGAAGTCATGGTAGGAAATAAGGTCTGCAATGTTAGTAGGATGAAGTTCCATAATAACTGGCACAGAGACTAGGATGGAAAAGCTTACAAAGAACAGCCACACATTTTAGCTCCCAGAGTAATTTTTTCTATGTGATTTGGCCTAGCTGCAGGGGGAATGGAGAACTGCAGGTGTAGATCAGGCAGAGGAGAGAGATGAGTCAAAGATGACCGCAAGTGGAGAGAGGTCAATTGAAAAGAAGTAAAGAAGGCAGAGCTGGAGGTAATTTAAACTTCAATTCTACAGTGACTAATGACAGAAATAAGAAAAGAAAAGCTGTCTCAACTATCTTTTCGCTTTCAATAGGTAGAAAATCCCAAGGGAAAAGGATCTCACTTAAATGAATATTAGTTAACAAAGTAATAGTTCCAAGACATTAAAACATTTACATCTTCCCTAATTAAAGAGAGGAGGATGCTGTTCGTAAGAGTAGCTTATTCTTAAGTCTTACTTAGGGGTTTTCCCTACAGGGAAATAGTCTGCAATAGCTAATCCAGAACAGCTATTGCACAGCTCATCCTTGAGTTTGCGCTCTTCTCCCAGAGTCAGTGCCATTTTAGTCCATATTAGAAGTGGGTAAAGATAAACCGAAAATAAATTTCCAAATACAGAAATATCTATACAAGATGTTAGTCCAGAAAAGCTTTTACATTCGAAATTTGGACTCCAGATCTTTCAGAGTATGCCCAGATAACTTCATTTTTATACTTCTACCTAACAAATTGGGTTAATATATTCTTAAATAGATGAAACAAAAATTAAATAGCTGAAATGAAAACATCTGCCTTTTAAGGTAAGCTAAGCAAGTGCCAGGAGCAGGGTCAGCTTGTAGCTTTGTCCTAATTCATACTTTATATTCCCACCTGCAGATGGGGAGTTTTAACTTTTCCTTTGAGAAAAATATCAGTCCCTGATTTGATCAATACTCATAACAAAAATTTAAACACCATCTGGGCATAGGTAATATTTTATGAAAAACACTTGAAAGAGATGTAAATTGCCTATCAGTTAACATTGCAGACAATGTAAAATAATTGCATCAGACTTACATGCAACAGTTACAACTGCTAACTCATATTAGAGTTTTCTAATGGAATTCTGACACTTTTATTTTCAGTGTTAGCAGCACCAAAGCTGTTCCATGATAAAGACTGGCTACACTTCTCAGGCTGACAGTTTTGATGTGAAAATAGTAAACACAGTAAATAAGGGGCTTTTTTGTTAAGTAACAAACCTTTGTTTTTAAGATTAGAATGGCTGATCTTCCTGTCTTATGTTTTAATAATATCTGTTCTTTATATCTACTTGAATATGCATTTAAGTTGAATAGTTCTTTCTTTAGCAAACCCGAAAAAATCACGTAACAAGAGAGTTCATCACTTTACCTCCAATTTGCCATGTGCACAGCCTAATAGCAATAGGTTGGCTCTGTCCCTCTGACAGGAAATAGGAGACCAAGGCCATGCTCCATCACTAGTTGCTGACCACCAGCAAATGACCATATCTTGCATACAGTTTATTGCCAGCTGACGTTTCATCCTTCTACCTTCTGGTCCAAGTATATCAACATAAGAAATCTGATGGAAGAAAAAAATTCAGGAAATATTTGAGGTGATAAAATAGCATAGTAGGAGCAAATGGGAGCATTTACTTTGGATGTGTGAGAAAGAATGTATATATACGCAGAGCACTGCGTACATATATCTTCATATAGGCTGTCTGTAAACATGAAAAATATCTCCTCAGACAGAAAGACATGCTCACTCTTTTATCTGTGGGGAGGGGATTGGGATGGAAAGGAATATGAGTTAAGAAGGAATTTACTGCAATGACTCCAATCAATACCAAAATGTACAGTCATGGTTGCTTGACAGCATCGACCTCCACACAGGATTTAAGCTTAGCCATATTAAATGACAAGTTCTGCAAAGCTGACCACGGAGCTAAGGCTAGTGTTTAAGACATAATCAAATATTAAATATATTCTACAGTATTTGAGCAAACATATATCTTTTTTCTTCCTCCCAAAATTAAGGAATGGAAACACAAACATCCGCTTTGCAAAAGAACATATACTTTTCTGCATAATGTGGATGAGCTACAGCATCATGCGTAAAGTTTATGCAGCTCTTGAGAATTGTGCCTCTTTCTCAGGAAGGATTTGTGGAATTTATTATTCAAACTCTGTTATTTGGAGCATGGTTATTTGAAAACATGAGCAGTGCACCATCTGGGTGACACATGCCAAGGAAATATAGATTGCACCGCATTTCTGCTTAAGGAATTAATGGAAGGTTGATAGCTAGGGGAAAAAAAACCTATCTTGCCATTGCTGGTCAGCAATAATCGAACCACTTTCTGGGGATTAAGCGCATGGCTAAGCCTACTGGACCAGACACTAGCAAAGGGCAGGGGGTCTTCTTATCAGAGAAATGCTTCTGGAGCCAGTCTCACTACATGACAGATTGCTTTCATATTCCTGTCTGGAAGGCAACAAAGGCTGGCAGTAATGCGATAATGCCAGAGTGCAATGGGTGTTAAGAACCCGTTGCATTTATGTATTGTATTTAGTAAATAATCAGGCTCATCCAAATTGTGATCTCAGCTCTCAACCAAGGCCATTAAAATCAAGGTTAATGCTTTAATAATCCTTTGCTGTTTTTTATATGGTCAAAAAGAACCCTCTTCTATTTGCATGGTCATAATATTATTGACCTCTTCATCCCATGAATACACATCAAAAGGAACTGAAATCAAAGTAATTACCAATGTTGTTCTCTCATGGTAAACATTTAACTCCTTGTTCAGTCTCCTTCAGTAAATTGAAACGGATTAAAAACACAGACAGGAAAAACTTGCAAAAGGTCAGTATTTTCAGAACATCCCGTGTTTCACTTGTCAAAATATTTTAACGGGTAAAGATAAAACATACACAATAGTCAGCAGGTAGCTGCTACCTGAATTAGAACTATATACTAATAGCTAATTTGGTGACAACACCTTGATTAGTCTGGAAAAGAACAAATACTTCCACATGTATTAATTAGTCCTGTATTGTACTGTTAACTGTTCATAACAATTTCAGGTGTTAAAACAGCCACAAATTTTTGTAAACCTCAATGTCTTGCATTAGACATGTCACTCGCAAACATGGACTCATGTCACTCAGAAAACGTAAATAATAATAGTTTGTTTTCTATTTTGCTGGTCTTCAAGACTGTAGTGATTCATAGAATAAGTCTTCCTTTATTGTTTCAAAGTGCAAACAAAATTCAAGGTGGTATCAATTAGAAAGGAAGAGGATAAGAGAGATTAATTCATTCATTTAGGTATGCATTGTGTAAAAACTCAACTTTTGGACAAATATCAATCTGTGAGGAAGAAAGCATGGTTGACTTGTTCTTATTATTGACAGAACTCTGGCAGTCCAACACTGCTGCCAATTTTGCCCACCATGAGCCTGGACATTGAACAATGTGAGGTTGCTTATCATTACAATGATAATATGACAGAAATTTAATTATACCATTACAAACACTTCCCTCATTTTAGAAATGGGACTGTAAACCCAAATACTACGTTTCTCAGGGCTACACCAAAAGTCAGAGGCAGAAATGAAGGCTATAATCAAATTTCCTGAATCTTGGCTCCAGATTTTAATCCCGTGTTAGTTCTATACCAGTGCATGCTACCTTTTTCATTCAATTTCTCTTAAATAAAACCCCAACTCTAAAGAACCATTTTTTTCCCTAAACCCCCATTTAACAATAACATTTGTTATTGTTACATATTGTTACATACTATTACAAGTTTGTACAGTTGCAATTGAGGACAATCTTATTTTTCTACTGAGAGTGACATTAGTGCTGTGTCTGTGATCTTTCAGCTTTTGAAATTTGACCAAAAATCAGCCATGAAGAACTCTAAATCAATGCAGAGAGCTGACACAATATTATTGCAAAAGTGAATAATACTTTCTGCAGTCTCACACTGGTGGAATTCCAAAGATAATAAAAATTATACTTAGCTGCCTAACTAGCAAGCCTCACACAAAACAACATTCAATTAAAAAATGCAAATGCCTTTTTTTTGGCTAGCAAAGAAATGTTCCACAGCGATTCCCACTGATTTCAAGAGAAAGCAAAGTTAACGTTGAGCATGGAGGTGTTTTGAGAAGCTCAGCTGTGTCAGCAAAGAACTGAATTTAACAACCCTATTAAGGAGTGCAGCAGATACTTCTGGTTTTCTAAACATTAAGTCAGAAGCTGTGGCCCTCACACTTCAATGGCAAAGGCAGTTCACCACAGCTTCTTCGTTAAACTTTAGTGCTATTAAGAAGAAAGCCCCACCACACACCACACTCGCTCCTAAAGCACAGCTGCAATGAACTCCACAGGCCAGGCACAAGGCACAGCATTTTAAAGTAAAGTATGTATCAGCTCGGTTCCCAGTGAACAGTGAACTGTCTCAAATCCACGTTACAGAGGTTGGATCAATCTTGCAAACACAAGCCATTGCTGAAAAGAGGCCCTGAACTGAAACAGCCTGGAAAATGTATTAGATATTAATCCTAGCAGAAAGTATTTCTACCAAGCAAGTTAAAACACATTATGGCAAAACTTAAATTAAACACATCCTTAAAAAGCTTGCCTTGCAAATGCAAGCTCCCTTATGTGAGGAAGTAAATTACTGAGGGGCTGTCAAGGGGAAAATATTTGCTAGCATAAGATTGTTTTCTTTAATGTTTATCCAGTCTGAAATAAATACAAACTCTCTCTTTTGCTCACAACATCTTTCTACATTTCTTGGGAAAAGGCTTGACCCTTCTTCATTCTTGCAGTGAATTGGATGCAGCCCCTTCCCTATTTCAACTGTTCAAAGTTAATTGCTTTGGCTGATTATTTTTTCATATTGCTGTCGCACCAACCACTTCTACCTAAGGAAGTGGTGTCCTGATGCCAAAGTGTTTATGGTTGAAATAAGTTATGTCTACCCAGATCAATCCATACAAGACACAATGTAATTCATCTTGAGATGAGCTGGTTTCCACTGAGCTCCAGACTGGCTAGTTTAAAGCCAGCTCAGCTCTCTCCAGGCTACCTTTCAGCTGCTGCTGTCATTGTAGTGAAGACACACTCACACAAAAAGTGCTGCAAAAAAGGAGTATTTCAATCTTCACTGTGTAACTAGTCAATTGGGACACAGAGGCACCAAGTCACTTGCCTAAGGTCACACACACAGTTGGCCAGTGGTGAGAAACTCAGCTTCTATATCTTGACTCCTTACTCGGCGGCTTAATTCTAAAAGCAACACTCCCAACAACACCATTACTGTGACTAGAAGGGAAATTAAGATTTCTGCCAAGAATTACAACAGTCTTGGAGCTCAGACAGAAGACTGAATTATCAGAGCTTCATGTGTTTGTGTCTATCAGCTGAGCCACAGTAACTGACCGTGCGTGTGTTTTCAGCCCACAACAAACAAGGGGTAAAACACATTAAACTTAAATCTTTTACACTGAGGTTTACTGTTACAGACTTTGCTTCATGCTTGTTAGATGCCAAGAATGTGCCAAGGGTCACTTATTGCTGCTCAATGGACACAAGGTAATCTGTCAAGGAGGGATAACTCAAATGTGTGTCTGAGCCTGAAAATAAACACAGTAGAAATCTGGATCCCCCCAGTATTTTAACTCCTTAACTCAGAATGCCATTGTAATATTTTTCAACTTTTCAGTAATTGCCATTTTTAGAGTTTGAGCTGCTCTGGTCAATTATATAAAGGTTTGCAATTTATGCTGCGACACAGTATCAGTGAACACCAGTGATTCATGATGTATAGTCCCTGCAACATTTGCAGTCACCATTGGCATCTATACCTTAAAGTCCAAACAAGAGAGTTTTTCCAGTCTTTTGTTTACATCGGGAGAATCCATTGTCTTTGTAAACTGAATAAAGCAGAGTTGGTTATGGTCCTCAAATGACAAGATGATGAAATTGTCTGTAAGAACAGCTGAAAAAAAAAAATTGTCAGCACTGTAATACCTGTCTCTAGGAACAAAACAAACACTCCACTGAGACGCTGCAAAAAGCAATTGTTTTCAAGACAGTGTCTTAAATATTACACTGAAAGCCCTGCAATATCCTAAAACATATCTCATATCAAATTGCCACTACATTCAAATATACATTTTATGCCCTTCCACATTAATTTTCATCTCAGTACTCAGCCTTCAGTATTTTCTTTTTCCTATGGTTACATCCACCAGTATTTCAGAAATGCACCTCAGACAACTTAGCTTGTCTTAAGAGCAATAAAAGCAAATTAGTACTGGAGGTGTATCTGGTATTTTGACATTGCAAGATTCCTGGTGCTGCTGCAGACACCAAGGAGACTGTTACATGCAGGATTAGGCTTCCAAGGGGTTACGAATTCGTTGAAAGCTTCACATGGGGGTACCCAAACAATATAAGCAACCAAGATGGAAAAGACTCCCTTGAAGTCTGGAAAAGCTCAGTGGAATCCCCACTGTTGTCATACGGGGGTGCTAGACCAAATTAGTTCAACATAAAAGTGATTAACTAATCTGACAATGAAAATTACTTAGAAAATAGTATTTAGGGTTTTTCCCAAGTGTTACCCAGTTATTCAAGCAGCACCCACACTTGAAGAGATGTCTGAGTATGAAGTGAGTCATTGGGGTAAGTAGTACCAGATCACTGAAGAATCACTGCTGGTTTAAAATAAATCTAGAAAGCTGAGCTCAGACTAAACTCAGAAATCTCTCCTAAGAGGAAAACGCCAATTAAAGTGGAACCAGATTTAGAAACAAACAAACCAAACTCTGTGGAATAACCTCTGAAAAACAAAATTAAAAAAAAAGCATTTATTACTAATATCCCAGATTCTTAAATCTAAATTTTACATACCCTTAAGTAGATTGACAGTTTAGTCTTACATATAAGCATGGAAAACTGGCTACTCAGCTTTGCTTTTCTTTAGTCTGATTTATAACCACTTTCATTTTCCAACAGTCATGTCCTGGCACAACTCTGAAGTAGCTGGTATGCAAATGCTAAAGGGTAGAGTTTAGAGCCAAATAATTGCCTTTGAAATGTAACATCAACACTAGCTTTTTTGGAAAAAAAAAAGTGATAAAGCATCTGATAAGATGATTCAGAAGCTAGAACTGAGATCCTGCACACACATGAAAATTGAAAACCACTGAACATGGTACCCTCAATATGTACGTACACAGTTAAAATATTTTGATGTCCTCACAGACATAGTTTATGTTAAAGATGAGCTGCAGCACACCTCAGATGCTGATGAAATTTTGCCTATAAATAATAAGAATCAGGAGGACTTTCTTAGACACAGGAGGATTATAAAAGCAGTAGTAATTCTGTATTTTGTGCACACAGTCTGACCTTTATTCCAAATGTTAAGAGGACATGCTACTCCGAATGAGAATTACAACATTTCATAAGTAATTCTGGCACATTGTAACCCTTATCCATTTCTGAAGTAAGAATTTTTCTTTTTATACAGGCTTCTTGTACTAAATGTAGAATTTCTCTTGGGCAACTTTATAATCACAAATGTAATTTGAAGTCAGATTTGGAAAGATGTGCTATTTTGTTGAATTAAAATTAATTTCCTCTAGGACAACATTATCTCATGTTTCTCATGTAAGGATAGTTCAGTATAAAAATTTGTATTTTGAGCACTATTTGTGTGGATAACAAAAGCATCTTCTTTTATTATTCACGACAATAAAAACTGTATTGCAATGAAAGTTATTGAGTGGTTTGCTTTTACTGAACAGAGGCAATTTTATTTCACCTTCAGACCTGGGTATTAGCAAACATGGAGGTTTAAGAAAATCTTGAATAAATGAAAATAAGGACAAAACATTATATAATATTATTTATGTAATAAATACAGTGGTCTAAATGTAGCAAAACATATTTGTTGCTTTATTGTTGCTTTAGTTGTAAGCTTTTTTAGTTAGCAGTATTTCCTAAACAAATATTTGTATTTCTATGACATATTAAGCCAAGGTAAGGCATGATACATATAATTTATTTTTTTATTATTTTTTAAAGACAAAGTACTCCAAATAATTTCCGCAAACTACTTCAATTTGGGTATAACATTAGATTCCATGCTTTCCTAATTTTTTTCCTACCTGAAAGTAGGAAATCCTCCCTCCAGAAACAGAGGGCAAAAAAATCTAGATGGAATTATTAGTCCAGTAATTAAGGTGAAGAGTGAAAAAAGAAGACAAGATAGTAAACATGTTCTGTGCTCTCTGTGTAATTAGTTAACAAAAAATGAGGTCAGTGTTAAATTTTTTTATAAATAAAGATTCTACTAACATAATTATATTAATGCTAATTTTCAAGACTAAACTACTATATAGTGATAAGATCAGAGGGTCACAGTATTGTAGTTTCTTAAAAAACTAGGCCAATATACAATAGATGCCTGGGTAGAGAGAAAAACAAATCATTAAAGATCAAACAGAATTAAGCTCATATTCTTATTAGAAGGATGTAATGTGAGTCTACTCTTAAAGAATTTGGAAGATAGTGCACATGTAATATGGCTCACACCAAAATTTCATACTCCTGCTTGTGCAGAAGCCAAGATACCAGTTGATTTCTCAATGATACGAGTCATATCATACAGCTGTGGAAAAAGGGATGTTTTTGTAAGTTTTCTTCTGCATTAAATGAAAACCTAATTTTTAGCAGTCACTAGTTAATAACAGTAGTGAGATTCTGGATATCAAGAAACTGAATGAGAACACCTCCACATAATTGATGTTATCCAGCCTTTTTTAATAACAGCTTTATCCCATGTAACTATTCAGTTGGCTGATGTTTGGTTCTGTCCCATTTTCCCACCTACGAAATAAACATGACAAGTTCAAATGGCATGTTCACAGCGGTTACAATGTGTAAGAAATGGAATTTTAGAAACCCATGCAGCATTTGACAAGCCTGAAAACTTTGATGTTAAATATTATTCTTAAAGTGTTCTTAGTCCTGAGGGTTGTAACTATAGCATTACATGCAATTACTTGTTGAGTTTGCAAGTCCCCAGTGGCAATAATTAGTCTACCTGTTGACATACTGTTTCTCTACTCTATTGTTAATGTAGGCAATTGATTTGCACATGGGTGTAATTACCATCACTGATGGTGTCGGAGATGAGCTTCCCCACCAGGGTCCTGTCAATCACCACTTTCTCCAGCTGTGGCCCAGAAAGGCTTAGGGACACCAAAGCACCTGAGTGAAAGAGGAGCTGAATCCAAAGAGCGAGAAAACAAGACATCAGAAATCATTAATAAAGTGAAACATTCTAAGGTACGTATTAGCAGCCGTCCATTACGTAGTAATCTGATTTTCAAAATTACAAAAATGAATTATCATTGACGTGAAGATGTCTTATAATGACTTTGAAAGCTTTTTCAATGAGAGATGCAACATAAGGGCACAAGAACTACAATTGCTGAACTCTTGAAGAAGCAGCTAAGTCCCCAAACGTTACATAAAATGTACTGAATTAGTTTGTTAAAAACAGAGATCAAAATTCTGTTCTGAATGAGGGAATGAATTACACTGATCACTCTATCATCCATGGACCTGATATTTCTGTATAAAGTAACTGCATAGTCTGCATGTAAAAACATATAAAGTAGGGTTTAATATAATTCTATATTATTATCACAGATTAAAACCAGCACCTTTTTGCTATCCTTGTTATTTCTGGTCATTCATATATTGTTTAAATTAAATAATTGTACCCTACCACAGAGATAGCTGTGAGCTCCCAATAAATCCATTCACTCCTTGATATAATGTTATAGATGTCTCTCTTAGAAAGAAAGAATTTAAACTATTGGACAGAACAGTCAGAGGGTTATTTCAAAGTTAATTGAATATTCATGCCTAATTAATTTAAATTAAATGACATATAATCTTGAATACTAAGTTACAGTATTTATCAGCTCCTTCTTATGCAATATCTTCTATGAGAGAGAGAATGCTCAGTGGGAGGAGTTATGAAAAACATTTATTTTTGCATAATTAAACCATTAGTCATTTTCTGAATGCAACTACTAAAGCAAAGGAATTCAGAAAATAAAGCCTATAAAAGGAATTCTCAATGGAAAGACCACTGCAGACAAGTCCAGAGGGCCCATCAAAGGCCAGGAATCTGGCACTCCAGCTCCTACTTCTACCTAACATTCGATTTTTAAAGAAATCTCTGTGCTTTTAAAAAACTTAACTACTAAAGAAACACTTGCTCTTGTAGGAGAATTTGGCAGAAAAAAATCCCATTTGTTCTCTGCTGGAGCTGTGAGACAAACATGGTTGCAATATAATCTTTAGAACTTTCTTGCAGTGAAATCCACTGGACTGTATAATAAATAAAAAGTATGAGGAACAGGAATGTAGTGATCTATTTGGGCATGCCCCTTGTGCAATGCTCTGCTCCTGATAATTCAGTTATGGAAACTCTCCGTTTTACATATTTTGCTATATTACTATACCTCTGTGCTCTCCAAGGAATAGAACAAGTGTACTTAAAGAAATTACCTTCTTGCTCTAACACCTTTAACCAACATTTTTTAAAAATAAAGTCTAGTAATGTGTGAAACAGAAACAAAAAAAATCTGTGATGTAGAATTAATTTCTAAGAACAAATGATCAGTTCCCATCCTGCCAAAGTCTAATCATACATTCATTTGACAGATACATATAGTCAATGTTTCAATATTCCCTGTCATGATGGATGTCCTTTAAGGTTTTGTCCTAGTAAAAATGTTAGACACGCTTACACTCATGCAGCTTTTATTACAATCTTTCAAAACTTCAATTTGTCCTTATGTTGAAGTTAGATTAGATAAAAATCACAATTTATTTCCAACTTGGCAACATGAAATCCAGCAAGGTTTGACTACAGTTGGCTATAACTGTCCGAAAAACCTGCTGGAAAAAGTAAGGGTTGAAACCCAGGAGCTGCCAAATGGTGATGTAGGGAACAATCAAGCAAAATTACATAAATACTCTAGAAATCTCAGTTCTAAATTACGGAAGGGATATCAGCCTGATAGGGGAGAGTAAAACACCCCCAATCTTTCAGTGTTATGTGCCAACAAGAGGGATGGGGCAGTCAGGGTATAAATTCACTTTATGCCTATGTATTAATTTCCTGGTAATGGCATAAATCACACCTGTTACAGAGCTATAATAGAAATCAATGAAAACCTCTCCAGTCTTTCATGACAAGACATTTATATACATATAAAATGTTGTGCTAATGGGTGTGCTTTGCTTTGCATCTATGAAACTGGTCATTAAACCAGTGCTATGGATTTTCAGTATTGTATAGATCTCTACATATCACTATGGCATGCCAGAACCACAGATAGTAGGTAAAAGTAGAATCATTTCCATGACTTTTATTGTTTCTCCCATTGTGCTCCCTCCTTCTTTCATTTTACAGCAAAACATTCTTTCCCATTATTCTCCTCAGAAGTTTGAGACACTCGGGAAAATCTTAAATTGTAATTTAACCAATTTTTGTTATAATAACTTAGTGTGGTTGGTCCATAGGTTTAAGTTCATTCTTCTAGGAACTTCAGAGTCTAAATTTAAAAAGTTAATCAGAGACCTTAAAAACTATATGGCCATGTAAGGTTAGGATTTCATCCATCTCCCTTTAAAAATCTTTGGATTAGAACTGAAGTTTTTTAAAAATTAGTTCTTAGAGTTTACCATGAAGTACAAGCAGGTACTTAAAGAAAGAGGGGCAGTGGCGGAGTCACCACCCCTGGAGGTATTAAAGACATGTAGATGTGGAACTTAAGGGTATGTTTTAGTGATAAACTTGGGAGCATTAGGTTAACAGCTGGACTCACTCTTACATGGTTTTTCAACCCTAAATGATTCTATGATTCTGTGCTTTCATCAAAGATATTCCATAAAAGAGAAAATATTTATGTGCTCAAATTGAACCCACTATTTCAATTTGCTACATTCTGTGTAGTCTGTGCAAAGACTGCTCCATGATAATAAGATTTAGGTGCTGTTACACATAAGCTTGACTAGTTAAACTCATATTTTGGTGGATGGGAGCAGTCCAATCACAAGCAAGAATGAATATAAAGCAAATAGGGAAGATTGCAAACTTGGCTTGAACACCGATACACAGTGATCCAATTCCAAAGGGAAGAGCCCATCAGTGCGAAGGAATAAAAGCCAATATAAGAGGCATTATTTACACAAGGCACTACATCATTCCATCTAACAGATACTAAATTAGGGAAAGAAATTCACAATGATGAAACACATCATAAATTTTTCAGATTGAAGTACTGTGATGGGAAAAATAAAATCAAAGAGTTATCTCCAGAGCTTAAACAGTCACAAGGCGTTCCTAAATAAAATATGAAAACATGACTTCATACCTATTGGAAGAATAAGGCAGAAACTTTGTACTTGAATGCAGTTTGAGTAAAATGCTTGGACACCTGGTCATTCTACATGCTGGGAAGGAAGGGCCACTTAATTTCTGTGTTATTGAGGAGCTGAATGTGAAGACTTTGGTAGAAGGGATTACGTATTTTATATGCAAAAAGTTTTTCTCCACTGAGCAAGAAAGACATAAGCAGCAGAGGATACTCAGGGAAAGACTTAGCCCTTCCCCAATAGCAAAGTGCTCCAATACGTATTTGAGTTAGTTTTTATTAAGCAAAGGACTTAAGTACAGGTTCATGACTTATGGACTTTAGTACAACTTAAGCATCTACTTAAGTGGATCCCTTTATCCTCAGAAGCCTGAGCCCTTGACTCCTCATTCATGCAGCTCAGCTGCTTATCAGCCCTTCTACCTAAAAAGATACCTGTGGAGCAAAGCCAGGATTTGCTTCTATCTGATTGAAATTGGAAGAGAGAATATGACTGTAAAAAATATTGCTGCAAACTGTTTTCCCTTAGAGAGCCCAACTGACAAAGGAATATGCAAAAGGAGAAGAGAATTGCAAAGCAATTCTTGTTCAAGCAGGTTCCCAGGGTTTTTCCCCACCTCTTCATTCCAGATTGCTTTCTTAGCCACCCCACCGTAATTACGGTGTTGCATGCCTTACTACAGATGAAGTTATTGTTGTTACACGTTACTGTTTCACAATAATCAATGCATTTGTACTTCTAGCTCCAAATATCTAAAACCACACAACACATTAATGGTGGTGATCAAAAGCAACCAAAAGAATTTAATATGAGGGCAGTGTTCCTCTTGGTAATTGGGGATGAGTGCTGGCTTCTCATGTATTCTAGACAGAATGTCTTGGTTTTGGTATCAAATGTGTTATGTCACCATGTGTCTTGCTAAATCGGTTTGCTAATGGGCATTGTAGCTGATAGAACAAGCCAGAAAATATTGCTGTGGACCTCAATTCAGAATCCAGTTCTAAGTATGTTGACAATGGCAATAGAAAAACTATTTATATACATACATAAATTGCAACACAAATACAACTAAATGAAATCAAAACAAGTTAACAAAGTATACATAAATCTTTTTCATTAGCAGGTAACAGATATGATTCATAGCTAGTGCTTGGCTTTTATACAATAAAATGTAGGACAATGTTGGCATGTGTTTAATTTAACATCATAATGCAAATGTAAAACTGAAAAAATTTGGAAATCAAATGTTTCAGCCAGATCTCATTTATTTTTATTGCCTTATATTGTAAAACCAAACCTTAACCAATGGCATCATTTCATAGGAAGATTTCATGATTTTGTGGCAAAACTTCAAGGCATTCCAGAGAATTAGAGAAGGAGACTAAGAAAAGAAGCAGCCAGAGCTGAGCTGAGTAAACTCAACCATACTGATAAAATTAATTGCTCAGGTCATTACTCCTTGGCAGGGAAAGCTGAGGAGTACAGTGGCATCTTATTGTAAAGACTTCTTGTCTTTTTCCTGTCATCCTTCTTTTATGGTCTATTTATTTTCCTTTGACATCAGCTAACTGAAGATTACAGGATTATTTCAACAACTCAGCACAGGTCATCAAAGTTGGGGGTCAGAAGTACCATACAGAAATGGTATGGGTTCAGATCCTATTGGAACAGAGCTAAAGAAAAGACCTCAGTCATTTAGGATTCAACTAAGGTCTTTTAAATATGAGAGCAAGCTCCTTGACAAAATTCCCTGTACTGTCTAGGTTATGTTTACATGAACTGCCACATCATCTATTTCAGAAGCTCTAAGCAGTGCTGGAATGTATACTTAGGACTGCAAAAATAAAGGCCATCGGGGTTCTTTTGGCCATGGACAAGGAAGAAAATATGAAACTTCCAATGCACTGATTGGGCCCCAAAAAAACCCATAATAGGATAAATTTTGATGCATAAAATGAAACGCTAAGAAAGGTAGAAAGCCAGGCCATCATTATGGTCGTTCTAAGCAAATTCGTATAGAAAAGCCAACTTTGAGAAATAGACTCATGCAATGGACAAGATAATCTCCAGGCAAAACAACTGGATTTGTCTCTGGGGCATATGCATGAAGTCTAATTGGCCATTTGCATGTAAACAGTTAACATGACAGCACACTTATTTTTAGCTGATGCGTGTTTAAAATAACAGCCGCCAATTTTTGCCTGTGGGCCAGTTCTAAGATGGAAGTGCTGGAGGAAGGGTGAGGAATTAAGAATAGTGGTATTTAGGTTACAGAAGGGACACTGGAAGCAGCCCTATGCTTGTTTTTCACAAAATCTAAGGGAAATCATACTACTCTTTTAAAGAATAGTCTTGTTTTCATTGCATCACTTTTCAGTTTTCTTTCCATTTGTCTTGCTCAAGGTACAGCAGCCATTGAGTTTTTGGATGCCACATTGCTACTACAATATAAAGGCAACTGCTCCTGCTTCAGCTACAGATAAACATTTAATGAAAAATGGGAAAATGTAGCTGTTGAGTTAAATATTTTAATTTCTATAAAGCAGCTTATTTGAAATTGTATTGCTACTAAAAACAAAGGCAAAATAGATACTATAATTAAACCATATACTCAAATTTAGCCCAAAACATTGAAATTATGATAATCAGGGTAACTTCCTACATGTTCATGCTGTTTGTCTGTAATGTTGCTTTAACTCTCCAGAGTTAATGTAAACATGGACTCCTACCACTAGCTCTGGTATTCATCCAAAAAAGGCTGTGAATACAGCAGTGTTATGCCACAGATGACACCATTGCATGGTAAACACTCTCTGCTGAAACAGTTAATTAGTATTCTACTTAGAAGTAAAAAATAAATATACAACATCTTTTCCAGAAGCTTCAAAACATTTGCATCGAAAAGGTACAGTCCAATTATTGCTGCCAAATGCTCAAAGACAGATGAGCAGCAGAAAAACAAACCATCTGACATCAAAATTGATAGAAGACAGCTTTTCTGTTCTAGACTCTTCCAAATGATTCATTTTTCTCCATTTTATTTTCATTTGCTGGAGGTCTTTTATTTTCAGGAAGACAGAAAGTGAAATAACACAATTGTTTTGGCAAAACATTCTAACCCTTGTTGGAGACTTCAATAATCAGTCACTATTAAACAAAACACATTTTGTTTTGTGATTGAGAAACCAAAAGCAGAATTTAAGGACAGGGAAATGACTATGATTTTTATCTATAACTTTCACTCTGGTTATGTTATAACCTATATAATCACTTATACTCTGGCCTTAGCAGCCATCTAAAAAAACCCCTCAAATACTAAATTTATTAAACTACCCCTTTACATGGTTCAATACCTAATATACTGGGATGAAAACACCCATCTCTTTTCTTTTCCATCTTGTAGAAGAAATAAGTTAAATTGTATTCATCTCATTCATGTTGATGTAAGCCTGAAATAGCTTAGAGTGTGCTAAGTCAAAAAATAAAGAAGAGTTTTATACAGAACTGATAGTGAGCCAAAGGTGTTATATTGTAAAGGCAGGATGACACATCCTGGCAAGAAGTTTATTTTTCCAAAGTATGTATTGTATACACTGCAGGTGGTTGCTGCTGAATGGGAGGGGAAGGAAAATGATAAAGGGAGAATGGACAGGGAGAGCAAATGAAAAGACAGCAAACTGGGAGGCAAATGAACGCACTCACACCTAATTGACTTAGTATTTCTTAACCAAATTTCTTTCCTAATCAGAACAATAATGACATGAAAAAATTATTCCCCCAATTAGCACACAATTAATATTTAAATCAGCTCTAGAAGATTAACATTCACAGATGTATACTATGTAATTTGTATGTGAATGATATACATTTACTAGCAGTAAGATCTGATAGGCAAATGTAGCTTAGACAATCATATTTTTATAATTTATATGAAAAGACTACAAACCATCTGGCATGTCAAGTATTTAAACATTTTGCTATTCTTCAAGGCATTTCTGGAATTTTAGCTGTACAGTGTTCAGATATTTAACAAACATTCTGCTGACACACATTTGAAACTACTTGAATAAGAAGAAAAAAATTATGAGTCTGAAGAAGTATAAAAATTAGAAGACAAAATTCCTTTTTTGAAACAGTAATATTGACAAGTATTCCACATGCCAAAGCAGTTTCAAATATGATGCATTTTTCTCATGAAGGTTGTATAAACATATAAAATTCACTACATATGCTTTTCAGAAGAAGCACATGATTGTGGAGCACATCATGTTCAGCTCTCCTCCCTGCCCTACTGTTCTGTCTTAATGAGGATGTGAAAAAGTGTTTCTTGTACACAAAATGTGGAACTCATATAGCTGGAGAACATAACTATATGTGTGCCACATGCCACAATATCTTTTATTCCATGACTTGATTAATGATCTAGTTGGTTTAGAATTATAACTTCCCTCCCATATTACACAAGCATAAAGTAAAAAGATTTGTGACAGATATGTAAATAATTAAGACATAAAAATAATATAACACAGATTCCAGACCTGTCTATATATTTTAATATATAGCTGCTCCCTCAGCCTACTATTTTGAGGTACAGGATGTTTTCAGTTTCCCCAAACAATAATAGTAATAATAACAATAATTAACAATAATAATAGTAATCATAATCATCATCACCATCATCTCACAGACTCAGGGCCCTTTAATGTAATTTCTTTGTGTTGATAAACCCCAGGCTTTTTACTTGAGGCATGTATTTCAGGGTAGAAATTTAAATAAACCAAATCTACGTAAGAAGGGCCAACATATTTTTAAAAATCCAGTGATTTTTTCTGTTAACATTTTAATATTACTGCTCCTGTCACTGAATGGCTCTTCAGCACCACTGACTGAACACTGCAAGACCTTTTGATGACACTGTACCTGGCAGGTATGTTTGTTCTTCCATTTGCTCAGCACACATGGACTGTTCTGCATTAAGTCCTAAAGGACAACAGAAAACAGAGAGTGGAGTTGGCAGCACACATTGTCACTATCAGTTAACAGACTTCTGATTTTCAAGTTTACAGATGAAAAATGCCACACAAAGATGCAGCTGTTTTAGAAGAGCCCACCAGACAAAAGCACATTTATCATCACTGGGAGAGTTGAATCTTTATGAAAATTAAAGCTGTTGAAAGAGGTTTGAAAAGCAGATTAGCTGTTGCTGTGCTCAAAACTTTCTGAACCATACCTCTACCTCCTTGAGTGCATCTCTCAGTTTGTCTGGTCGCTTGGTTTTCAGGATCCAAGGATAATCTCGAGCTGTCAAATAAAAGTGGGAGAAAAAAAATAAACAAGGTAGAGAAACGTGTATATATAAGTGACTGTATATATATACATGTAGGTGTGTGTACAAACATACATTTATATTTGTAATTTTTAAGAGTTCTTTGAGTTGAACTTCCTTTTCTGTGGAAACTCCAAGATTTCTATGAGTTACCTTACATATAAAACTTACCTACAGCTGGAAGGAAATGGCTGTAGTTTCTATTGCCAAAGGATCTGTTTTTGGAAGGCTCAGTCATAGGAACAGTCGGCATGCTCTGTCCACACTGACCATGACTTCCCCACGGCAATTGTGTGCAAAACTCACCCAGCTGCTAAGCACTTGCAGTGAAAAAGTATCTGCTGTTCAGTACTTTAACTTAGTTTCAAGTCTCAAGCATCCTAAACAGATTCTATTCTTCTGAATTAACATTTCATTGCCTAATTTAAAAAAGCAGGCACTAACATGTCTGCAAAATATATATGCATGAATATATGCATATATAGAAGTATTAACAACAAGCAATTGTGAATGCCATAACTTATGGAGTATAGTTATTTATAGGGTGTTCTTGAAAATTTGGTCTGAACAATCTACCAAGTCAAGCAAAGATGAAACTGCATGACTGCTGAAGTCCTTTAACAAATTTATTAGTGTTCAGCACACTATTGTGAAAATTCCGGCCTAATACATTAATTCTAGCAACCAGGAGGCAAAGCTTCCTCTGGAGTTGCCAATAACTGGCTTGTTTCATGGCTGAGAATCAGGCTCTAATAACTTGTGAAATTTCTTCATTTAAAAGTGAGCAGTTTTCTGTTCATAAGTGTACAATAAAAACCATGAGAAACTAGAACACATTGTTTATAACCTATTCCTATTTAAAGGAAACCTGATGAAAAGTTTTGAGCTCCAAGCTGTCAGTTTGTATGCCAACTTCCAGACTGAATGACTTAGCAGTTATGCTTAAACCTCCCTGCAAAAAGGAGCTTACAATAGAAGTGCTATAGAGTGAAAAAATGAAGGATTTCATATATCAACAAAAGAGGACACCAGCATACAACTTCTCTTTGTGTTTCATTGGACTGAAGCCAGCGTTGGTGGAACTGTTATGATAATATTAATTAGGCATGTAAGATCACATTTTCAATGGGTGCCTTCATAAATACTGGAATATTTATCCACATATGCAAAATGGGAAACTGCCTGGACAGATACCAAACTATCTGTACAAATCAACAGCTGTGAACAAAGTTCCCCAGTGCTCCTCCTTCCAAAATGTGCTGTGCAGGCTTTGTGCCGGGGGCACCCCTGCATTTCCAGGGACAAGGTGCAGCAGCTTGAGTCCCTTTTGCCTGTCACACGTGCAAAAGGCACCACTGGGGCTGCTGGTGACAGGGTTTATCTGGGCCTGCTCCTCCTTTCACACATGCAGCGCCTGTGGGATAGCACCACACTGAGCACAAGGGATGCAAACCTGTGAGGCTCCTCCCTGCCTCTAACCCTCCCTCACCTTCCCAGAGCTGCACTGATCCTGTCTGACACAGAATTCTCTGCAGCGGGTGTGGATTTGCCACATGGCTGCACCTTCACACCCATCCCCAGCGGGGCTCCAACCTGCTCCAAACACACCTAGCAGTGCTGGAAAGAACTAATCCTTGCAGATCACATTTTGCCTTCATATGTATGCACAATTCCATGGGAATTTTCATTTGGATAAACTAACAGCATAGACATTGCTTTGTGAAGTTGTCTAAAAAATCATTAGATTTTTCAGAGTTGTCATGTAATAATGTTTGAACATTAATGAAAGCTCTGAGCAAAGCAGAAGTTGTAAAACTCGAGTTAAAGAAAAGTTGTACTACTATAAAAATCTTTAACTGTCACAGTACTGCTGTGTGATAGCATGAACTGAAACTGCTTTTAACCACGTAATGCAGGGACAGTGTAAATGATTCAAAGCTAAAACCGTTCTTTGAAGGCAGCTGATTATTAATCGGGAATTTGATTTTGGCTGAAAGTATTTTAGTTACAATTTTCAGTTTTAAGGCAGTTGGTGTTGCAAGTCAAGAGATGATTTGGAAAATGTTTATTGCTCATCTGCTAAGTAAATTTCATAAAGAAAAATCTGGATTATTTTTGTGATTCCTTTTGACAATAGGCTTGAAAAGCAATACACACTACCATGCTTAGTGACGGGAAGAAACCAAACAGATCGCAAATATACCAGGATGGAATAATTATAATTTTTCAATTGTTTTGGGCTGTGTAGTTCTGTGATCGTCAGTCTTAGATGACACGTGCAGAAAGTTACATTGGAAGCAGTCTGAGTTTATTTTAATGCTGTTCCAGGGGCATCACTAATCCAAATTAGCAATTTGGTCTTACTGTAAGAAGAAACCCAGAAAATATCCTTACATTCTGCTAGCTTTTGCCTCTCTTCTAAGTAACTGTGCTTCATCTGTGATGCTAAAGGAAAGAGGATGAAGAGATGAATTAATCCTTACAACTGCTGTCAGCAAATATTAATATTAGAGAGAGGACTAGCACAGTTGGATAAAACACAGAAATTTCCAAAACAATCAAGGCAGTCCCGATGCTTTCACCCTGCAAGTCAGATATCTTAAATTCGCAGTGAAAGAAAGGCTGCCACAGCCGCGCAGGTGGGCTGGCATCGCAGAGCCCCAGGCTCGCCAGGCACGGAGCGAGGTGAGCCGGGTCCGTCGGTCCGTCAGCACAGCCGCGTGTGAAACACAGCACTCGGACGGGCGAAAAGGGGGCGGAACTCCAGCCCCACAGCCCCTTCGGCCCGTGGGGAGACTTGCAGGATTGCCATGATTAATCAGATAAAGGAAAGGGATCGCTCGCCCCGGAATGGCCATTCCGGAGAGCAGGCAGAGATGCCCTCTGTTGGGATCCCGGCGATCACCCGGCCGTGCACTGGGCTCCACACGACACGAAATATCTTAAAATCCGTAAGAATTCAGGGTGTGAAATCCCAGTGAGGTTTCTAGTTACATAACGGTTTGTTTTATGTGAATATTTTTGCCTTCTTTTTTTTTTTTTTTTCCTTCTGTGGTTTAAAAAGTTTTAAAATATTCCTATGTAAGCTGGGGTAGAAAAACTGTGTTTCTTTACCCCATAGAAATACAGAGGCATATACTAACAAGAAATTTGAAGCTGCATTTTTAAGAGCAAGCAGTTGGTGTCAAAAATTGAACATCTTGAAGTTTTGTTTAGTTTCAGTTATGGTTATTTATATTTTACCTGGTTCTTTCTTGTCATAGTACTGGTGGATCCCAATGTCTTCATCTGTACAATTAAATGTAAATACATTAAATTATGGATGTGACACTAGAAACAGAATGCAACTTAGAAAGCAAAGTTCAGCACCTCAATTTTTGCCAGCTAAAGCAGTGTTAGGTGTTAAAACACAAGCACAGTATACAGCCTGAATACCACCAGGACTTTCAAGGACCAGCAGACAAGGCATGAAGAAGGATGTGACAAGCCCTTACATTTATTTGGAGCTGTGATTTCCTTTAAATACACTTTGATTGCCTTCCAGCTGCACACATGCAAAAGTATTTTTACCACCTCCCTAATTAGCGTATTTTGTGTTCTTTCAGAAGGAAAGGTAAGGATCACGGTGAAAAGTGTATCTTGGAATAACTTAAAATGTTTTCTGATGCCTGACACAACTGAGCTAAAGACAACAGGCTGGGGTATTTTTTAAGATTCAAGAACTCATAAAGCTGCTCTCTCAAAGGATTCAATATTCCTTATCTACAGGTATTATTGTCTACTTGGTTCCTGTGGCAAAGAAATTTGGATGTTTCAGCTGCATAAGGACTGCAACTCCACCAGTCAGTTCCTGATGTGGCTGACATGTAAAGACTTAGGGGTGCCTTGGCAAGCTCCATTGGGTAGGTCCAAGTATAGCATTATGTTGCATCATTTAAAAATAATTAGTCACTGCATCCATGTCCTCCTAAAGTCAGACAGGAATATTCCATGGGGAGAAATTCCTTACAGGGAAAAAAAATGTGGGAAGGTACTGAAATGGCAGGCAGGTTTTAAACCAGGACATCATCCTCCCTTCTGCCTCTGAATTTTTGAATGAGGTGCCTAGGCAACGAATAAATGGAAGCAAGAAAGTCAAAAGTGGAAAATAGGCACAGTACTCCACAGCAGAGCTTTAATTACAATAAATCACAACTGTGTTTTTACTTAAACCATCAGATTTTTCTGTGAAATAGAGCTTTTGATGTTTTGATGCTATTGTTGACATAGAACAGTTCTCACACAAAGACGGAATGTCAAGGCACACTGAGTCAATATTTGAATAATAACATTCAGCTGAATATCAATTGATCATTCAAAATAATATTTCAACAAAATTATTGTATGGTACAATTGACATGATGTGTCATAAATAGTATTTTGATGCGGTCCACTTATAAACCACTGGGGTTTTTTTAGAACTATATTTTAGGAACAGCAAGGCAAGATGAATGAAGGTAATTTATACATGGCTAGTAATTAGTCACATGTCTTTTGGAACAATCAATTAATAAGACAAATATATCCTTGTAAGTATGAGATTTCAAGTAATCATGTAAAATACCCAGAGCATGCAGTATTCTTTTATTTTCACACTGAGTACAAATCACAATGCCTCTGCAGTTCACTTGACTGTGGACCATTGACCCAAACTGGTCATTAAACTGAAGCCCACATCAAAGCAGGCCACAGCTTCCTGAGAAGGGAAATACATCCAGTCAAATATAATCTTAACATCTTTTATTTGAAACAATGCTCCAGTTCTATGACAAGAAAAGCAAAGAAGCTGACCGAATTTGAACACTGTATTGCTGCTAATTTTCTTTCTCCTAAGTATAAAAACCACTTCATTTGAGTATTCAGAATTTTATATTAGTTTAATATCCATCAATAAGCTTCGATGTTTTGTTTTAGTAACAGGTAACAGCTCACCTCTAATATGCAAGTTGGTCTTCAAAGACCACAGAAACATCTCCGTCAGGCAGAAGGACATCTGGTGACATATGGAGCCTTAGCACTAGCAGAAGAAGGAAAGAAGCTGCATGAGCCAATTTCTTACCCTCTATCACCAGTGAAACTGCAAATATTTTGGAATCTAAGTGCTAGAAGAACCTAGCACCAATGATATTTTGTTATATGTAAGCTGTAGTTTTTAATCGCAATTAAAATGAATAATGCATGGAAAAGAATAGGCTAAGTAACGTAATATGAATATATACACATCATACACAGAGAGAAATCAACATTTCTTTAAATGTACAACTGCTCTCACTATAAAGCAAATAACTTTGTGCTTGATGCTTCTAATATACACATTATCATCTATTTTTACTGTATGGTTATTACCCTGACATATGCAAAACTGAATCCACTACTTAAATATCTGGTTTAGATATGAGAATTTGACTTTCAGGCCAAATTTTTTAAACTCTGTACATTGGGAAGTGTCGATATAGTCAAGAAACAGTTTTGAACACAATATTTGCAGGCATTAGTTATAGTATCAAAACAAATTATGCCTTTCTAAATAAAAAAAACCCAAACCACTTAGAATACATCAATTAGAACTGACAAAACGACAGATGTGAAGCATATAGAATATGAGTTGAAGTATCATACACATTATTATTAAATGCTTGCTAAGTTTTTTTGAACAATCCATCTGACTATTCCCGATGGAGGACATGTTGTGTTTCAAAGGAGCATTGAGAGTCTTCCTAGACACAGTAACCAGCAGACTGTCCTGAGTGATTTCCAGCAGTCATAAATGGGCCACCAGAACAATTACTTCCACTTTTTCTGTTAAACCTGAGGATCCACTGAAAGCTGGACTGGGCAGGGGTGTTCACACAATGCAGCAACCTTTAGAACCACTGTTAGTATGGTACTATATTTAAACTTTTTTTTTTTTAAGGTAGAATCTTCATTTGGTTCCCATGAGTGCCCTTTAGAAAATGAATC
The DNA here is from genome assembly GCF_017639235.1 of Corvus kubaryi. Lineage (NCBI taxonomy): Eukaryota > Metazoa > Chordata > Aves > Passeriformes > Corvidae > Corvus > Corvus kubaryi. The sequence continues at coordinate 1,376,381 of NW_024581128.1, forward strand.
AATTTAGATAATGATTGCAGAATTTCTATCACATAGAGGATGAGACCTTTATGTCAAGAGTGCTGTGATGAAAAATATGTGCACGAATCTCGGGCAGCACCAAGGAAGCTGGGAGACCTTGAGGTATTATCACTCAAGCTAACGTGTGTGTTTGAAGAACTGCCTAATCCACTGAAATAGCACCAAGTGGAAATAGCATTTTCTTTCCACTGATCCTCAAATGTACAAAAAGTCTTGCTGACTTAGTAAATCCCATAGTTCTATCAAAAAAACCCACAAAAACAAAATAGCAGAAACAAACAAAAAAGCTCACAACACAGAACACACACCTAGTAAATGGAATATACCTTCATCTTAGGTGAGAATGAGGTCTGGAAAAAAATGCAGGATTAGTAGCATGGTGGTCTGTTGAACAAGAGAATAATTTTTGGTACAAATATAGATGAGGGCAGCCCCTCTTTTTACATGTAGACTAAAGTAAAAGGAGATTGTACGTTGTAATTTTATCTGTTTTCTCATTTTGTACTTACTTACTTTAGCAAGAGAAACAAAACTTGCATTCCCCAGGGCCCATAGATACTAGATTAGAATCTCTCACTAACAGGAAGTCATCAAATTGAGTGAGCTTCTCAAAATCCTATCATGGCTTGACTAAAACAAAACCCACACACCTTTGAAGGGCAGATTATCTGTTCAGCAGGAGAGAAGGTACATCTGCCCTGAAGCAAGGTGAGGTGGAGTGACCCTGGCTGGACACCAGGTGCCCACCAAAACTGCTCTTCTTCCCTGCTCAGTAGGACAGGAGACAGAAAACAGAATTAAAGGTTGCAAGGTGAGATAAGGACAGGGAGAGATCACTGACTGTCTACCATCATGGGCAAAACAGACTTGACTCAGGGAAATCAGCTTAATTTAATACCAAACAGGATAATGATAAATAAAATAAAATTTTAAGAACACCTTCTACCCACCCTTCCCTTCTTCCTGGGCTCAACTTTACTCCTGATTTCTCTACCTTCTCTCCTCTGGTGGTACACAGGGATGGGGAATGCGGGCTGCAGTCAGTTCATCACACTTTATCTCTGCCACTCCCTCCTCAGGGGAGGACTCCTCACACTCCTCCCCTGCTCCAGAGTGGGTGCCTTCCATGGGGTGCAGTCCATCAAGAACAGGCTGCTCCAGGATGGGTCTCCCATGGGATCACAACTCCTGCCAGCAAACCCGCTTCAGTGTGCGCTCCTCCCAGCGCAGGGCCACAGGTCCTGCCAGGAGCCTGCTCCAGCACGGACTTTCCATGGGACCACAGCCTCCTTAAGGCTGTCTGCTCCAGCATGGGGTCCTCCATGGGCTGCAGGTGGATCTCTGCTCCCCTGTTGACCCTCATGGCTGCAGGGGCACAGCTGCCTCACCATGCAGGGAGAGCTCTGCTCTGGCACTTGGAGCACCTCCCCACCCTCCTTCTTCACTGGCCTTGGTCTCTGCAGGACTGACTCTCTCCTATATTCTCACTCCACTCTGCCTGGAATTTGCTCTTGCACTGTGACTTCTTCCTCTTCTTAAACACGTTATCCCAGAGGTGCTACCACTGTTGCTGATGGGCTTGGCCTTGACCAGCAGTGGATCCCTCTTGGAGTTGGCTGGCACTGGCTCTGTTGGACATGGGGGAAGTTTCCAGCAGCTTCTCACAGAAGCCACCCCTACAGCCCCTCTTCCCCTCACTACCAAAATCTTGCTGCACAAACCCAAAACACAAGGTAAGACTAGAAGACTTTGGCATGACAGATAATCTATCATAAAATCCCCAAACTATTCCAAAGCTCTTGTATATATGCTCCATGGACACTTTTAGTTGTGTCCTCCTCCTATTGAATATAAAGCCATCCCATAATGCTTTAATGCTACTGAGTGCCTTCCCAACAGAAAGTCAGAAAGGACTTTCAAGTCCTTTTTTTCGCTGTCAGACACACAGAGGGAACTTGCCAAAAAAGCAGAAGCAAGTTTTCACATGGGCACTAAATACTCAGTGTTCAAGATGCATACTTTTAAGAAATTAGTCCTCAAAAATGTGAAAAAAAGAAATGTTGTAAGAAAGTGTTAAAAACCCAGACTTCTAAAGAACAGCCTTTCAGTTCCACACTGAATAACCAAGAGGAAGCAAAATTCTCCATGTACCGAAAAAGGCAGAAGAGATTAATCAATTACCAGAATCTTGGAGAGTTTAGATTTTTTCTTCTCCCTTTCCTTGGACTCTGAGCACTCACTAACCAGCTAATTATTGGAATGCTTGTTACTGTTGTGCCAGTGAGAATGGACAACTGCCCGAAAATACTGTTCCAGTCTAACAAACTCTAATCTGAAATACCTTCTGATTAGTTATATTCTACAGGGGGAAAAAAAAGAGAGAAAATTTGCTTTTGTAACACAATATGGCATTGTCAAGTCTGAATACTTTGTTCAGAGGAATTATTCTTTCTTGTTCCTTTTGAAGGAATACATGCCAACTTTCAGAGTTGTGCAACTACATCTACCATTTCCCACATCATTATATTCCAGCACAATGGGAATGAAGATGATGACGACAAAGTGATCTTTTTGTATTTGAAAAGTGCCTCTCAGAATTTACAATATTCCTTTTACTCCATGAGCTGGGCCCTGCTATTGCAAAGAAGGTAGGTGTGAAAACATACAAAAATTCCTCCCATTGAGCTTTAAGGATTCTATCCCTCCCTCTTTAAAATTGATTAGAATTTGGGAAAAAGGGGTTGAAATAACTCCCCTGTTAAGGTAAAACTGGAATTCAGTTTAACAGCTGGTTCTTGCTCTGGTTCACACAACATTTACTGTCTGCTTTCACAATGTCACCACAAACAACAGGGATATTTTAGTGGTTGCAAAAGCTTACTGACAAATGGAGATGTTTGGCAATGGTCAGCCTGTGCCAGTATCTGTGTGAGGATTGTTTTGTTTAAAAAAATCTTCAGTTTGGTAACCACTCATCCAGAAAATAACTGCCCGGCCACTTTATAACATCAACAAATGCTGAAATTGATATCAGGAGTCCTCTCCGACACCTCCAATACAGGTTCTCTTGTGACAAATAATTAGAAACTATGCACTGTCTGAGTGATCCAGGTGCTGGTGCTGATTTCTTCTCTTTCCATAGTCATCTGGGAGAGTGGGGTACTTGTGAAAGGCAGTGCTCAGCTCCCAAGGTGAGTGCATCCCAAAAACACCTCTGAAAACATACTAGGAGTAACCTAGAGCTAGAGAACAGGAGATGCTGACTATAACAGACCATCTGAACTTTGCAATTCATGTACCAGAAGCATGGCCTGGTGTGACTGTTGCAGTGGTTGAATACACTGCAGGAATGACCAAGAAGCCACAGAGCCCCAAAACAGTGGAGGTCCGCTGGTGGGCAGGCTCAGAGGTCTAAGACCACCCCCTTTTACCCTTTTTAAGTTCATGTTCTAGATAGTTCCCCTTTCCTTGATGCTCCACTGGTTCCTGAATCCCTTGTTCCACCCCTCGCCTTCCCCACTGGTCACTGTCCCATCACCCCACGTCCTCTCCACCCCCTGGCCCTGAAAGGATTGGCTCTGATGTTCTGCCCCTCCCTCGGTGCCAATCTGGATAAAACCCCAGACCCTGCAGTGTTCTGCGTTCTTTGTCCCTGGATCCCTTCAAGCGGGGACCCCAATAAACCCCTCAGAACTCCGTACAAAGGACCCCTCCCACCTCTTTGACCCCCGCGACGCTGCAGAAGCTGTCTGACTCCGTGTGTGTGTGAGTGGCTGCGAGTATCCATCAGCTATGGTGTCACAGTGTGTCCAAGCATGTTTGCTTAGCACCCTTGGAGCAGCTCCAGCAGGACGTGATCGGGATGGACGTGACGCTCTTTCCATTCCCCTCACGTGCAGATAATGTGACAACATTATCTGAAGTGTCCCTTGAAGAGTAAACCCCACAGCTGCCAGGATACAAGGCAGCATTTGATGACCATCTGCCTACTCCATTGAAGGTGGGCCCAGAAATGTTCTCCCAAAACCTAGCATTCCTAGTGAAAGAGCAATAAACAAGGGAGATTCCCTCCAAAATACTGATGTCGTTTGGGGCACACTCCTAAGAGTGGAAGCAAGGTAAAATACAAAGCTAGTCAGGAGCAGGTCCCTCTATGCCATGGCAAAGTCACAAAACTGCTGCAATGGCATCTGTACATGTACTAGATGGGGTGCTTCAGATGAGGGGTTGAGCACAGGACAAAATGACCAAATAAAAGAAAACATTGCAGAATCCATTTTCACTACTTACATGGCATCAGAATTTCTTGGCAAATAATACAGTACCAGGAATTATTTTATAAAAATCGTCACAGGCTGCCCTTCTGTGTTCTCCTACTCCATGGAATCACACAATCATAGAATATCCTGAGTTGGAAGAGACCCACAAGGATCATCGAAGTCCAACTCCTGGCCCTGCAAGATTCTTGAACTCTGGCAGGCTGAAGAGCCTGTTCCAGTGTCCTATCACCCTCTGGATGAAAAACCTTTTCCTAATATCCAACCTAAACCTCCTCTGACTCAGTTTCAGGCCATTCCCTCAGGTCCTGTCACTGGTCACCACAGAGAAGAGATCAGCGCCTGCCCCTTGTCTTCCCCTCATGAGGATGTTGAAGACCCCACTAAGGTCTCCCCTCAGTCTCCTCCAGGCTGAACAGACCAAGTGACCTCAGTAGCTTCTCCTCCAGACCCTTCACCATCCTATTGCCCTCCTTTGGACACTCTCTAATAGGTTAATGTTTTGTTATGTTTGGCCACCCCAGGGCAGACCAGAGTACCAGACAATTCCCTCCCTTGCCCAGCTGGCAATGCTGTGCCTGATGCCCCCCCCAGGACAGGGGTGGCCCTCCTGGCTGCCAGGGCACTGCTGACCCATATCCAACTTGCCATGGACCAGGATCCCCAGGTCCCTTTCCATGGCACTGCTCCCCAGCCTCTCATTCTCCAGTCTGTACATCCAGGGCTGCACCATCCCAGGTGAAGAATCCGGATTGCTTTCATGTTCCATAGGTCTAATTTTCTTCAGAGAAATGGAAAATGTAATAGCTCCAATGAATTAACAAAAATACATATTTTTAAATTTGATTTTGATTTTGGATTGATTACACGATAGCTCTACTAGCTATAAATGCCAGAGCAGATTACTCTCAATCTTAGTTCTGTCTCTCTTCCTCCACCTCGCAAATGTTAACATCCAACCTCTGGCATTGCTACAGCTCACTCACAATGGCTAATTTTTAACTCAGACATCTAATGTTCAACAAACAAGGTAAGTCATCAAGTCATCCTACAACAACTTCCCTATTTCTGTGACATAATATTTGGAGTAGAAATCACTGCCTGTTTTTTCTTCCTCTTTGTGACCAATTTCTCCTTCACCAAGGAGAGAAACTCCATGCAGCACAAGTATGATTCAAAAATGTAGTATTTGACTCTGGAAGTTAGAGTTTAGAACTCTAAACTCTCAAACTACCTGCATTATGATCAGTAGCTACTTGCTGTATGCTTTATGTTGATACAATTTCTTCATGTAACACACATAAAATAAAATTTTAGACATACTATCTTCTACATTTTTAGCTACATCAACTTAAAATTTAGTGTAATTATTCATTTAAAAATAGACCAGTTAAACTTTTTCTCTATCATGTTCCCACAAATAAAAAATGCAAAATATTCTCCCAGTCTTACAAGGCAGGCTTCAGCCTTTTATAGTTGTATGAAGCCACAGCCTGTCTGATATATAATAAAACACATACTGAAATAAAGTTAGTAAAATCATGAGAATTTTTAAAACTTCATTTTGTAGTCTGGCACTAAGCAGAAACCATCCAGATTCTTCCTTCACAGCTACAAGTTCATACACCAAATGTCAGCAGCACAGCAATTACAGGAAAACGCTTAATTTATCCACATATATTGATAGTTTTAATCTAGTTTCTTAAGAAAATGATGCTTATGTCTGTGTGTCTGTCTAACCTTTTTCAGTTTTAATCCATTGATCTAAATTAGCCAGAAGTAATCTGATTTATTTTCTCACAAAAGAAATTATCAAAAATATGTAATTCCTGAAAATGCTGACCCAGTCTGCAGATGTGCACAAGGAAAAACTCTTTGGACCAGAACTGAGGAACATGCAGGGATAGCTCAGGCCCTGATTGCTCTTCCATAGTTCTACATCCACTGGGGAATGCTGTTTTGTGCCCTGTTGGATGATCTAGCAAAGTTCTCATCTGCGACATGTGAACAGTCCCTTGCTCCTGTGTAGAAATTTACTAACTACAGGAGTCCAACCAGGTTGTCAGGCCTTGGCTCAAGGGCCCACTGGTAATCTGAATTTTTAGTCACACCACTTTTAAATTCCACAAATGGTTGGATATAAGGCATTGTAGAAATAGCACAGAAATAGCACACATAATTTTAGTTACATTAAAAGTGAAATGGGTGCCAAGATGGCATTCTGATCTACCCTCCTTTCTTTGGATTTCAGGGACAGTAATTCTGTCACCTATGCAGGAAATAAGCTATTGGTACTGCATTCTTAAATGTTTCATTCATTTAATTGCAGAAGCTTGGATTTATTTTCTGCTAAGTAGAGGTTCTAGTCTCCATCTTTCACTTTGCAGTGGCAAAGCCTGAGATGTGTGTACCATCATTGGACCCCTGCAGTTCCTCACAAACAGCACCCGGGTTGGAGTCTCATTTCCAGTGGGACTGTGGTTAAGCACAACAGTGAATGCTGGTCTGTCACTCCTGATCAGGTCAAAAACCATGACTACACCAAGCAAAAGTCTGACCTGATCAAATTTGAATCAAACGGGCTATTAATCCATTCTGTAATGGCAACTGCAAGCTGGCTTTGGTAGTCCCCACTCTTACACTGCGCTGGCTCCCTGATACCTTTGCTCCCACTGCACCTTCCCCGGCACAAGCAGGCTTGGGCTTATCTTCCTTTTCCTCCCTTTCTCTCAGAGGCTTGTTGAGCTCTAACCCCTCACCTGCAGCTATTTCTTTCTGAGGCTAGGCCAGTCCCTTCTCACAATTACTGCTCCTGGCACTGAAACCCCCTGCCCAAGATCCTGGCTATCTTCAGCAGCACAGTGGGCTTCATTCTCATACTCATTTACTTCTCCTTTAAATCCCTTTTCCACTGAGAAAGGAAGTATAGATTTTGTACTATAAATGAAAATCAGATCCCCTGTCACTAAGACCAACCTCTGATTTCAAGAAGTAGAAATACAGGCATGCTTCCATAAATCTATTCAGTGCATAGTAGTTCATAGTACAATATTGGTTTAAGAATATTTTCAACAAACACAAATAAAAAGTTGATCAATTATTGTACACCTGAATCTCTAGGCAAATATTTACTGTTGCTACTTTTTTTCTCTTCAGACTCTGATGACTCAATATTTTTGCCAAACACATGAATGAAGCAAATTCTTTTAATTATTCTAACTTCCCCAATCTAAATAGGAAAACTATTTTGTAGATGGGTGAATAACACACAAAAGCAGTCTGTATCTGAATACACAGTGAAACTTCTATTGTAAGAAAGGCCTAAATATGGCTTGCAGAATAATCATGGAAAGGAAATACATTATCTGATAACTCAATTCTGGCATGAAAACTATACATTGCAAATTTATTCCCATATGCTGTGAAGTTGTATCATGTTTCATTAAATTATTTTTTGTGAGGTTTGTTTTACTGTTTTGTGAGCCTGAAAATAATCCTCTTTTTTGCAATGACAGTTCTATTTACTGAGTTTTCATACTTTAATATATTTACATATTTAACTATAAAATATACGTAGAGCTCCTTAAAGAACATTAAGATTATTTGGCACAAAGTAAGAACACTGAAAATCTGTAAATGTTGTAAAAAATGTTCTGTAAAACAGAACAAACATTTTATCTCCAGCTGATATCAATTATTTCTTGCACAATTAATTGGGGAAAAAAAGGCACACAGGCCATTATTCAGAACGGGAATTGTTGGCTTAGACAGCTGTCCAGTTCGTCCTCTGAGCTCTGAACTAAAAACTCTGTCTACTAGATAGAGGGTGCTGAAGTTCAAGAACACGTGCAAAAATTCTACAGAAAATCTATACGGGGTAACTTGTTGCCACCAAATTGATTGTTCATGTGTCAAAACTGAGGCTCAGTTTTTGCTGAGTTATCACTCAAGTAGAAGATGACAGGAGCAGAAACTGAATTCTCCTGCCACACTGCCGTGGCTCCTGCGTTCAGAAACACAATTCCAACACACTTTATTGGTTCGCTCTTTCGAAAGACAGCTATTGATTAACTGAACAGATAATGAGATTAACAACGGTGAAGCAGAATTAATTTGAGGGAGGTAATGCCATTTGTCAAGAAGACACTTGAGTTTATGTATCAGCCACACCTCTGACAACCTTAATGAAGCTAAGAAGCGTTCTCCAATTGATACTGCAGGCAAGTATTACAATCTATAACAACTCTCAGACAGAGTGGGTGTGAAAAGTTAAGAAGGTCACAGAAAATAGATATAATTGACCTGGGTTTTTACTTCACAGAGTGAAAAGTTCATATACACATTTTGATAAAGACCCTGAAGGCCTTTATATAAACCAGATAATAGATAAGTGATCCAAACTACAGATATCCAGTGCTGACACATGACATAAGGCAATTACAGAAGTACTGAATGTCAAGCTGTTTTACGACAATCTTTTAGATAGTGATTGCTGTTGTAAATAACCCAATTTTTCAATACTAAAGGTCAGGAGGTCATAAAATTTTGTAACAGTTATTTCTTATCATCAGCCAAAGGAGAAGAAAACAAAAATATCTTTTTTTTTTAAGCTAAGCAGAAAGAAGGTGGAAGGGCCTGCAAATAATCCAAGCACAGGAAAAGTCCTTGCTCCACTGCCCTGACACTGTTGCAATTCCTGTTTGCAAGGAAGTTTATATTGGCAGGTATTTAAACTTAGAACACTAGCTCTCATTGAAAATTAATGATATCAATATGTGGGTTTACAGCAGTGCTGCAGACAGCAGATCTAAATTGTTTCTGTCCATTTATGCCACTATGCATCGACATCTTAGTTCATCAGCTGCCTTGCAGCATGGGCTGCTATGAAATAAACAGTGATCAGAACAACATTAAGTCCAAAGCAATGGGTTAAACCACAGTTCGGGCTGAATTTTAACTATATTTGCACCTAAACAAATAAAATTCTTCTATATTTTTATGCAGTATTTCAGATTTAGCTATCACACAGCTAACCAGATCTGTACAGATGTCAGTTACAGAGCAGGACTTGAAAATACAGCATGAACAGCTATTTAGTTTTCCATTTCTGTGCTGTACCAATTTCTTGCTGAACTGTACAGCTCTGGCCCTTATTCATATTCACTGAGTATGTGTTTAAAGAATTGTCTAAAGAACATCGGTAAACACATTGATTTAATTTATAAATCTTGTAAATTTGCAAGCTGCCTTTAAAAAATAGAAATGTATTTCTGAGTATATTGTGAGTTGAATAAATTTACTAGAACAAATGGATTATTTTTAGATCTACAACATCTTTAAATGTTGGTTTTTGCATTCCTTTTTAGAATGTTTTTATATTTAAATAATTTCCAGTAGCTATTTTATGTTGACCTATTTTGTTTAGATGCAGACAATAAATTAGGCAAGCAATAAATTAAGCTTTACTAATATTTGAAAATCACCTTTGAATAGCCTTTTGCAAGGCTCATTGAGATTCTTGTTTGTGAGCATTTATTTTTAAATGTTTTTTTTCTCCTATACTTGAATTCTAGTTAATCCAGTGAGACTTGTATCTTGGTTTCTTCAATGTAATATTAAAAGAACGACAATGCCTGTGTGTCAGACTTCCTTTTAAGAAAGATTTGATTGCAAACACAAACAAAAAGCTTTTCTTCTTTTGTACTCTTATGATCTTCAAACAAGTTTCTATGAAAAAGACTAGTATTCTTTCAATTTTAAGCCATACTCACCTTTGCAGTTAGAAAAAAAAAGAAAATTTCATGTTACAATAATTAATTCCTGATTGTAATGTTACAGTATAGTTTATGTTGTGTTCTAATTATGCAGATATGCAATAGGGAAAATAACTTTGAAGAAAAAAATGCATTTGTTTAAGCATTTTCATAATTACAATGAAACTGTTGAGCAGTGGGGTTGTATATAAACTAAAATACACAGATTTTAATATTGAACTATAAACTATTCTACCACCCTTGAGAGAACCACGATGGTAAAATAATCAGTCTATAAGTACAGTTAGTTTCAGAAAACTACCTCATTAAAAATGCAAACAAGATAGGTCCAAAATGGTCAAAAGCTCAGATCAGCTTCATTCTACCTCTTATGGGAGCAGAGTAAGACCAGCTGTCAGTAAGATCCCTGCAGTTGCCTTTGCTCAGTATTTAAAACAGTTTTGGTCTCAAAGCTGTCCTACAATGTAATGACAATAGATTTACTAACTTCCAGCACCATTCCTATAAATCTGAGTATCTATAGTAAAGAGAAATCGAGTTTTAGGATCTGCAAGAGATCACACAGATAACAGATAGCATCCACACTTTTAAGGAAAACTTTCCTTTTGGTAGTAGTACTATCACCATTGGATAAATACTGTTAGGTGCCACTTTATGATTAGCTTCATCTGCCTGAAAAAGCAGAACACTACAGTAACTTTACTTGGTATACTAGATATTGATACTGATGGAGAGGCAATTTCAACCACCAGCCCCAGCTTCATGTATGCAAGAGCTCTAACTTCTGGTTGGTATGAACCAGTAGCCCATCTCAGCTTCTGTAAAATAATGTCGTGGTGGAAGTTGTAGGTATTATATATTAAATGAAAATTGAAATGTAAAATGGATTTTTAGGCAACTCTTAATACTTCAGAAACAACCAGCTGGCTGGCAGCATCTTCCCAACATATAGTCAAATTATGGAGAGAAATGTGAATAGGGTTCCCCCTATCTTTTCAGGTAATACTGGTGATGTGTTCTCTGGCTTCAGGCCTATTGTCTTACTGGTCCAGCTGTATATTGAGGGTGTTTTTCTAGTGGACAGATTTGAAGGAGACAAGATACACAGAAATAGAATATGTGTCTCCTTACTATCTTTAGTCACAACTTAGAATATCCAGTATATTTGTTCATCTATCCTTTCTTTTCATTACAATGCTTATTTTCTCTACTCCCATCATTAACTCATGGATTGATGGTACTTATTGGAAAAAAAAGTCATATGAAGCAGCTCTTGTTAATACGAGAAATATTTACTGAAGGAATCAATCCTGTTAAAATGATAAGGCATAATAACAGAAGGTGTAATTAACTTACTAAACTGTAAGATTAGACAGACTCCCTGTTTTCAATCATTGCTTCCTGGTTCTGATTTTAAAATACTAGTTGTGAACTCAACCAGTGATTTACAACAGCTACTCAAATATGCTACCAGCAGAAAAATCCATGTAGCTCACTTTCAAAGTTTGTAACTTAAAATTGGATCCTGTTATCATTCAGCTCAGAAGAAAAACTACTACTGGGTTGACTGGTCCAAGCTCCTTGTGAGAGGAGCCTGTACACCAATATTTTGTTCCAAGGTATGATACTGTTCTGATTTGCACAAGGATAGTGCCAAACACATCAGATCAGGGCTGAAGTTTGCTGGGCAAACATTATAAACTGTTGCATTACAGATTTCCTTAGTATTTTCTTATATTGTTTTCATAGGTCTCATCTAAAAATGTTTTTGAAAATCTATGAACAACTACCTTTAAAATGACACATGACATAAACTTCAATGACCAATACCTTTAAAGCACTCACATGCTTCCAGTTACCTGTGTATTCATTCAGAAGGTCCAAATTTTAAATAGAAAGAACAGGATATCCAGTAATTCCCAGTATCCAACTGTTCAGTCCATGCTAAAGAAAGATGTTTTACTTTTGCCTAGGTTCCACTCTCAAATTGAAAAAAAATTTACTTGAGTCACAACTAGACAGTGCAGACACTAAAGCAAAAATGTGCACCCTTTAACAGATAAAGGAAATATAAATGAGTATCAAATAATCTCTTGGAAGAATTAGAATTAAATTAGTTATACAACAATGCATGTCAGCTTGACAAAGCACACCCATTGATGCTGAAATTCACATTACTTAAATATATATGCAAATACTAAATTCCCAAGTTGTTAGTGAATATGACATCAGGGAGATTCACCCATTTTAATTCTATGTGTTTTTGCAATGTAAACATTGCCTTTTGAGAAGAAAGGTCCTCACAATCTCAGAAAAGGTATCATGTGCTGTACATGTAAAACTGGAGACTGCAGTACCAGCAGCCCTTTGTATAAATATGCTACTATGAGCATATCAGCATATACTGGCGCAATAAAGATGTGGACACTTACACCTGAAGGGACATTTGGCTACCCTTTTTAAGGTTTAGGAGGCTACATGGCTCCTTATGAAGCTCCTGAGGAAGGCTTTGATTCCTTTCCTTTCCAAGCTCTGTGCCAGTTCCTCCAGCTGTCAACCAACATTTTAGTCGAGAAGGTCTTTGGAAGTTTGGGCAGCTTTCAAAAGCAGCTGGATATCAGAAATCCTTACCTTGAATCTGAAAATTAGTGCAAAGATGTATCAGCTTCTCTGGGAGGAGTATTTTCAGAATCACCATCTCCACGGGCTGGCTTTAACAAAGACTTGCAGGTGGCAGGTTTCTTTGCTGAGTGCTCGTGACCATTCCTGGGCATAGAACTGAGATGTACTGCTTTGTGCTATGTTCCACTTTTGAATTTTAATGGCTTTTATTCAATCAGTCTTAGGAACTGATTCCATAACAGCAGAATTTTCTCTTAGAAATCTTTTTATTTCCATTCTCCTTCACTCACCTTGCACCAATGTCCTGGGTCAGAAGCGCAGGCTTTAAATTTGTATTCCTAGGACAAATGGCTATAAATCCTGTTCCCTACTCTGCTGCCTGCACTTTCTTACAGCAGAGACAGAGCATTTTTAAGTTTGCTACTGAATGAGGAATCATGATGATTTTAGAGAAAAAGCCCCAGCTGTATTGTACTGAGAGTTTTCTTTTTAAATCTTTACTAGCAATGGCAGAAATTTGCAAACTGCATCTATTTTACTATTCTTGCTGCAAATATATCCAGTGGAGTTATAATGAACGAATCTATTTCTAAACAAGGCAGTAATAATGTGGCAAATGCTATAAAGTACAGATGCTCATCTCTGTCATTAATTAGGTAAGAGACCAGCCCATTTTTCACTTGCATGGGGTCCGTGTGTATTTTCTTTTAACGGTAACAATTATGAAATGTTATAATTTTGCTGTTTTGAATAATTCCACCTTCTCTCAATCGCCTTTAGTTATCTGCATCTTAATCCTCTGAATTCCAAGAATAGTTTTTCATGAAGGAATGCAAATTAAAGAAGAAAATGGGTAATTCTAGGAAACATAAAATGATTCCTTGTTAAATCTACAAATACTTAAAGTTAAGTAAATTGGGTTTCAAGGAAAGAGAGCTCCTTGGTGCAGAAGCACCCTCTAATGGCTGGCTCCTGACTGCTCTGAATAACAACTGGAAGAGCAATTTAACAACTCCCCTAAAAAGCAAGGGAAACTGGTAAGATTAAAAAAAAAAAAAAAGATAAATGTGAATATGTGTATGCACACACACATATTCACATTTCACATACATTCTGTGTTGCATATCCTTAACACAGAAAAAGAGCATCATGAATCTTTTTTTCATTGGAGCCTGTATTTCCTTTTAAAACAATGTTGTCCATTTAGTAGATGAAATAGCTTTTTATGTTTTCCCATGTTCCAACCATTCTTCAAAATTTAAACAGAAACTAAATTTCCCCTCTTATCTCAATTAACTTTTACAAAAGAAAACTAGTCCAAAAAGGCTTTAAGAAAAATGTTATACTAAGTCTAAATCTTGCACTAATTTATGCTAGAAGGAACATAGAAGTCACTGGGTTCAATCCTCTGCTCAACTTGGCCAGCTCTGAAGTTGTATCCCAATAGTAAAATACAATGTAAGAAAATAAAAAATCGTTTTAGTGCTAAAGCTGTACTAGAAATTTAAACCATTTCTGCTGTCTAAAAATATGCCTTAATAGGTATTTTCCCCCTTTTATCCTATGGCTTTGCAGGGGTTTTTTAAATGAAAATATCCAAAATTTGCTCATATAACTGCATTATTTTAGCTCCACACTAGAATGAGTACTTAGCATACAGCCCCTTATTATTAACTGTTAAGTATAATATCTCAGTGCTCTTACAAAGCCAGTGGCAGATAGAGCAGTTAATAACATGAGAGTAATGAGACTAACCGACCAACTTGCTTCTCAACATCACTTTTCAAATCTCTTTGGGCTAAATTTTCAGTGTGGGGAATTAGCCATAGAAATCCCATTAACATTAATGAATGTTCCATGGTTAACTCCCCATGCTCTATGCTGAAGATTTACCCCTATATCTCTAAAATAAATATGTGCAGATGCCAAAATTCTTTTTATAGAGCCTGAAGAAATTAAGGACTCTATTCTCAAATAATTGACTTATGCACATGTATCTTTTCCCCCCATGGATCATCTTCTACATATCAGGATGCATTATTCTCATTGAACAGATTATCCAAAGTGCATGTTTACTGCATAAAAGCTGAGTTTAGTTAATTGCATATTTTCCAAAAATAATATATAGATTGAATTGGATTTTTCTCATCATTAAACAAACACTGGTTGAACAGTATTCACTGTCACTGAGAACAGCATGTATTTATACTTATATTTCTGAAGATATACAGGAAAGGATACTATTAATATATATATACTAAATATACAGGCTATTAAGGAAAGCCAATAGTCTGAAAGAATTGGAAATTATCCTATATCCCTACCAAAAAGCCAAAATACAACTGGGCCAACAGAAGTCTCTGCAAGTAGTGACTGAGGCACTGTGCAAAGATGGTGGAGGATGTTTGTTACCTTAACTATGAAAATATAAAGGTGGGAAGGCCTTCTGGGACCAAAACCAGCAGCTGCCCTCTGTTTTTGAAAAGCAGGGGTGGGGGACATATTGCTGTCATTTTTTCTACTCCCATTTGCAAGAATATACCCTTACTATTTTTAAAATATTAATTTAGAAGTTTACTTTCCCAGTTGAGCTCATCATTTCAAGATCCACGACAGCTTAAGAAAAAAAAAAGAACCAAAACAAGTGCTTCAAATCATATTCACTTGCTAAAATTTGGAATAAATCTTCAGTAACACTCTTTTCATACGTAAAGATCTACCTTACCTTCCTTAAAATGACATTTCTTGGAGATCAGACTGGAACACATCAGGTATAATACCCAATTTTATGCATCTGCCCTGGAAACAGTGTGTTGGTGTTGCCACTATAATTTCAAAGAGGACAGTCTACTTCCTCCCTGAATACAGAACCAAAAAATCATCTGCATGGAGCCCGTACAAATTGTCTTATCTGAAAATAATATACCAGCTAAATGAAGATAGAGGAAACCCCCTGAAATTATCCAGTGAAACCATATTTGAGAAAACTCACTCAGAAAAAAATAGAATTCTTCTGGTTATACCTGGAGCTGAAGATGGCACATTTAGATAGAAATTCTTTTAGCTTATGAGCAGACTCTTGAAATCATTTCTAGATCAAAGATTAAATGTATAGTCCTCCTAAGAATATCAAACTATGTGACCATAAACCAATCCTCTTTCAACAGCAACACATTTAGACAGATTCTCCCTTTCCATTGAAAGGTCTTTCATACAAGTCTTTCATAGCCAAGATAAAAAAGGGAATTTTCCTGGTAGCATTCTTCACAAAAATGCTTTCAGCTCGAACTGGGAAATCTGGAATGAGGTAAGGTCAGACTGGTGGGGGTGGGGAGGAGAATTAGTCATGTAAACAGGTTTTATATTGCATTTATTACAAACTCCCCTTATTTTCAGTTGCTTCTTTGGAAATTAGCACAACCATGACTGGATTAATTCTCTGTGGGTTTCCCTCTGTACTATTATTGAGCAGTCATGGGAAAACTCAGCCAAATGAGTATGGCTCTAGTGAAGCCATACATCTATGAGGAAGGGCAATCACCAGAACACAGGGTTTGTCTAAAAAAAGACATTCAAACAGATAGGGCACTTAAGCTGACCTCCCTGAAGTGATGTCCTCATACTTTAATTGAGCTAAATTTTTGATGTTTTATGTCACTGTAAATGAAAAGAAATAATTTTATAGAGCATGTTTGTTGGTCTTCTGGTTTTACAGGCACATTCCTACCTACTCTTCAGGCAGCCTGTCACTCACTGCACTGCTTCACATCTGAGCAGGTCTTGTATCCATACCTGTGCACCCTCCAAGACTATGTAGACCTGCTGAAACCTCTCTTTAAAGACAAGCAGGAATGTGTCTTCTCAGTACTATGAGAAACACAGACATTACAGCAGCCACATCTTTCTCATACCTTCAGCTCATGAGAAAACAAAAGGCAAAGACTTTGGCATGCCTACTGCCACGTCCAGCATTTCCTTCCTGGTGGTGCACAATCGGTGTTCCCTTTCCATGGCTGCCTCCCCAGAGAGGGATGCCATCCTGGTAAACAGCAGCACTGTTATCTCAATTTTTTTTGTCCAGTGGTTTTCGGAACACAAGTCTTTACCATCTCCTGGAAGTTGCCTCAAGACATGCTGCAGTATCAAGACACCTTGCACAGGTTTATCCATAGCGACTAAATTGCTGACATCTGTTCTCCTCTGAACATGGGCAGTATCAGCTGGAGGCCTTAAGTATATTTGTTCATACCTGCTTGTTCATGTCTGCTTGTGGCATCCTATAAAATATTTTTTCCCATCAAGATTTTTGTTTGCATAGGGTAATGGGAGAAGGGGAGAGGATAGGCATATTTGCCTACCCGGTATCACTTAGATTTGTTGAGCACTCTATTTATGAAACATCCTCACTGCTGTTGCATTTCACAGCAGCCTCCTCCCTAAAAGCATCAGAAATTTCCACAGCAATCCCAACAGCTGTTTCTCAATATTCAACTGATTTGCAACTGAGGGAGTCTTCAGATGGGAATGGCAAAATGCCTGTTGGCACTGCCAGGAGCTCCCCTGTCTACCTAACTCACTGGAGTGAGTTCAGAGATGGTCAGTGGCCTATGTTACACTGAATTTTTGCTTCCACCACTGGTCATCCCAGTTGTGCATCATTACACTGCTTCCTCATGTATATCAGCAACTAGCTGATCTATCCCTAAAGTAGCGCTCCACTAAACAAAGCGGCTTCTGATAAACGTCCTGGGGAAGGAACTACTCTCTTCACCTACCTGCTCCTACTCCTTCGGTAGCTGTATGGCCATAACTTCAAAAGTTTTATGAAATCACATGCCCAAAAGCATCTCTCTACATGACTAAACATGCGCAATCTCATTTCCATTAATGATTATCATGATCTATGACATATGCTCTGTGCTGCCTTACAGCAGTTCAAAATGGAACGGCAAAATTAATGGACGGGGGGAAACGAACCATAAATTTTCCAGCTTCATTCCCAATTCCAACGTTTCTGCAAGTATTCCAGGCATCGACATATGAAGAATTGCATAAACACATACAAAAAGCGCAACTGATCCAGAGCATGGAACTGAGTAGCACAACATTGCACGATAGGCCCTACCTCCAGGATACCCCGTGGTTAAATTACAAAAGCAGGGAGTACAAAATACATCACTCCAGCACACTGAAGTTATAGAGAGGCATTTCACTTGGACAGAGTCAAGTTACTCCACATGGAGAAAACAAACTATTCCAGTTTCCCCAAGTGCTCTTCATATCTGACAACACCTTTCTATACAGATCCTTAAGGATCAGGAAGAGCCTGGGACACTGCAATTCCTGCATCAATACATGTTTGAGGACTTCTAAAGGTAGTTCATTGCCATAAAGTCTCACAGCTGTCCTGGCTTTTGTCCTTTCCAAGGATTTCTTCATGAGATGTGTGATATTTAGTAACTACATTCCACATTTGTCAGCCTTCATTCAGGATTGCAAAACACACACCTAAAAAATATTCCATTGCTCGATCACGCTAACACAAGTCATATTAATTAAGAATATGTTTGTGTAATTACATGGGAGAGGTGCTTTGCACAGCAGTTAAAGTGCATGCAACATCTATAATAAGCAACCCTGTGTGTAAGACATTATTACAGTACAGGATTCTTGGTCTGAAAGAAAGAAGTAATTTGAAAATTGATGCCAAGTCTTTGGTGTTTTCTAGGTCACATAAATTGTTATTAGGACCTGATATATTTAAGTAACAAAGCACATTAAATAACATTTTATCTGACTCAATAGGAACAATCATTCTATAGCATTTGCTGAATGAAGTCAAACACATTTCTTCCAACAAATTAATTAAATATGTATCATTTACATACAGCAACCATATCTGAACAGCTATTGCAAAACTTTGATTTTCTTTTGACCACTTTACCTAAAAGAATAAACACTGATGCAATCAAATTTTCACACCTTAAAGTTATAATGATTACTTTGGTTCGAGCTAACTCTTCTCACAGATGCAATAAGCAGAGTTGCACACACTTTGTGATAAAGATTTGCAGGCTGAAAAAACTGTTAGCAGGACAGCCATAGTGTCCTTAGGCAAGCCAGCTCCACAGTTACTGCCCAAACCAGGGAGCAATATATAGGAATAATGTGCATATGCTCAGCAAATCCATTTTTCTGTTTTCTTTTTAATTTTAATATCAAAGTATTCCAAAGCTCAATTATGCTTCATTAGTGAAACTGTGACTATCCCACTTAATTATTTTAATATCTCAGGATTAGACAAGGAATGCAGAATTTTGGTAAAGCAGACAATGAAGGAAACACACTGACTGTTCCAAGAAAAAAAAGCTGTATTTCATGTTTTGAGCCAATCAACGATGAGCCACAGATATTGTATTACAGATGATTGCTTTAATCCTAAGGCATTTTAGGGTGTATTTGAAGTAACACAAGGGAAGCTTGTTTTGATATATTCACAATATAAAGCTGCTAGGAGATGGTTCCTAGACTCACACTGTGAGTTAAGTTCTCGTTCCCCCTTTGAAACCAAAAAGGAAAATACTTGCAAGCAGACTTAAAGTCAAAATAAAACACCAACTTATCACACAGCTCTTCCCTGAGAGATCCCTTTTCCTTCCGCATGTCACAAAACCAGAACTCCAGGCACACTCCCCTTCATCCTGGGCTACAAATCTTTCATTTAAAACTGCTAACTTCTCTGTACACATATATCACAAGTTTTTAAACACCGTTTTCACCTTCACTGCCTTCAGAAACTCCACAGAAGCACAACTTTACACAATGGCACCACCTTGTGTTTCAAATACCAATTTCCAATCCTTACACTGACCTCAACTTCATGCGTTTCACTCACAGTGGATGAAAATTAAACTTATTTCAAAACAAACATATCAAATACGGTGATTAAATATTTAATATGTTATTTTGTAATATATAAATATATGATACAATATAACTATTTCTTTCAAATGAGACTCATCCCATTTTCTGCCAGTTTAAATTTGTGGCTTTCATGACCAAAATTATCTACAATACAACCTCTGCAAGTATATTTTTAATTTAGTCCCTGATTTTTTTATGTACAAAAAAATGCTTAGATCCTGATAGATGACCTATTTTGGGGTCAAAGTCAATTAAATTGTCTCTAAAGCAGGATTTACCTGCCTGGTTAAATAAAATCAAGCTACACATATATGTATCTTAAACCATTACCCAAGAAGTAGATAGTTCAAAAATATAAGCCTTGAAAAAATGTTTACTTAAAAGATTAAAGGCAGACATTATAGTATTAGAAAAATGTGTCATCCAGTGCCCAAATTTTTATTGTTATGGCCAGGGTGGCAGTCTTGCCATTTAGAAGTGGCAAACCACCTTATTAATCTTACAACTCTACTTAAAGTTGTGAACAACTTTGCAAATCTTCAGCTCTGTGAGCTGAAATACAAGTAAGGCCTCACCAGGCTGACTTTTCTTTTCTGGAAGTGGAAAGTGAGGTAATTTTGCAGCAAAAAATGGTTCAGTTGCTTACATTTTACAGGGTCTTTGAAACACACCACTATTATACCTAGGCTGGACCTTAAAAAAAAAAATCTGTGACCTTTGTTGGGAAAAACAACCATGTTGTTCACAACTGCTCAGTAGAAGAAATCAAAAATTGTTATTTAGCAAATAACATCCACAAAAGTTCCATTTCTACCTAGGATGCAACAGTGTCCCTGTTCTCAGTGCTGATTTGGCAGTACCTAATCCTTTGAGCCCTCTCCTAAAGGCATTGTGCGCCATGCTCTTCAGGCTCCTCATTTCCAATAAAAGCATCCTGTTATTCCCAGGCCTAATCCAATGTACACTGGATTCTGGGATTCAGAATAACCTACTTTTCCCGATCTAAATGGTTAATGGTTCTTCTACATCTCATATGCTCTTCACAAACCTAACCCTTGCTTCAGGTGCAATCCTTCTCTCTATTCTACTCTTCCACCTGTTATTTTCTTCTCCATTTTAATGTAATTTATTAAAAAAACCCCAACCAAACAACAACAACAACAAAAACCCCAGCTGTATCTTTTATATTACTGGCTCTACTCAAGTTACATTTTCTCAATATAAACAAAGGCAGAATTTATAAAGGTAAATTTTGTCCAAAAATACCTACATATTTCCTCAGATATTTACAAGGGATTCCACTGCACAGGATTTGAGGCTCCTGATATGATGGTTACACATCCTCTTGAGTCACCAATATCATGAAAACACCAGTTTTCTGGAACCTTCTTGTGCAGGCTTTTGCACACCTTTTGCCAAAATTTTTTAGCATTATACCTTAAAAGGATCTCCAGGAGTTTCAAGGTCCTGACAACAGACCTTAAAAAAGCCAAAGCTGCTGATCTTCCTTCAGCTATGCTTATAAGGCATTCAAAGGAAAAGGTTCCATTTAAAACCAGTTCAATTCCATGAACCAGCTCACCAAGCAACCCTACAAACAGCTTGCCAGTGTAATTATGCTAGTGATGCAAGGACAGAATGAGAGCTGTGTCAGCTGGCAGGGCTGCCAAAAAGATGCCTCTTAAAACTGCATTCTCAGGAGAGATATAATGGGAACCACTGATATGGGCAAGGCTTTTTCAGCTGGAGTCAGCTAGGCACAACAGATCTACAAGGAGAGGATACCTCAGAATATGCCTGGAACAGTCCTGTTTCTCCCCAGTACAGCAATAGAAGTTGAGTGGACAGTGTGACCTAGCAAGTCTATCTTCTACCAATTATTTACCCTGAGACATCTGAACTCGTTCCTTTTCCCCACTGTTCAGCCCCCTGCATCCCAGTACCACAGATATTGCATAAGAGCTGCTGAACAAGCACAAGCCTGGCATATTAAGAGCAACCCCAACCAGTCCCAGTTTACATTAATATGCCAGACTACAATCTGGGATGGTTCAACTTGTTTTTATAAGCAGTGGAGGCTAGAACAATGAGAGGCATCTCACAGTGACACGTTACTCACAGACCAACCCATGCTTGCAGGCTTTGCTCTTCTGTTCTGCCTGTTCTCTCTTCTCCATATGGTCAGAAGGGGAAACAACCTTCCCTCTGCCAGCTCCTCTGGGAGGCCAAGACAGCAGCAGCACCTCAGCATGCCCCAGATATCTTGCAGTGAGTTATAGGCAGGTAAACAGCAGGTTTTTTTAGTCTTTTTTTCTCTCTGAAGAAAAGTCTGGGGACAGAGCTATGGTTATCAGTGGTCATGGTTATCAACAGTTATAGCTATCCATTCAGCCGCTGAAGGCAAAGGAGTGAACAAACTGAAGACTCTGACAAACATCTTTGTCCTTCCCAGATAAAATGGGATTGCAGGGAATCTGAAAAATTTAAATTCACTGCATTGCTTGGTCACAATCTTGAAAAATGAGGCATACTGTGTCCAACGAAAATGAAAAGGCAAATTTAGGCACAAATGAACACAAGGCCACACGATAACCATTCCATCTCTGTAGACTGAAAGGCCATAAAGGTGACAAATTCCTAACCAAGTTGATGATGATGACAAAGACGATGATGAAGAAAAAGAAGAAGAATGGTATTTTGACAGGCAGATATACTAAAAGCTGCTAAAGATTGGGCTCCTACAATGAAATCCAGAAGCATGGCAGTGACAACACATCATGCCAGGATGAAGGCCTTTCACATTAGACTACCACTATCCAATTCCTAAAGTAAATATGGAACAGCAGAAAAACTGAATACATATTCTTGATCAAATTATCATAATCAGAGAGAACTGCCATTGATGGCATGCAAAATGCAATTGCATTTGCATCCATGCCAGAGCCATGACTCCTGTTCAACACAAAGAAACTTACTAGATCTGAAGAAGTTTAGAAGTTTTTGAGAACTCTTTGTTTGGGTCCTTTAGAAGCAGAAAAATCCCAATTGCAAAAACCCTGATTTCCATGCAGGTAGAGAAAACCTGCAAAAAAATTCCTTTAGAAATATCTTTGCTGCTGGAGGATGTATCTAGAAGGTGAACTGGACTTCTCTGTACAGCCAAACATTGCAGTACTTAAGGTCTTAAATCATTTATTCTTTGTCTACATTGCTTTTGAATGTGAATACTAAAAGATTGAGGGAAAGGCTAAAGGATACAATTGCTCTAGTTCAGTGTGCCAGTTCTTGAGGAGGGCAGATTATCACCAGACAAATGCAATAGCTCATACCAGCTGTACCCTAATTCTCTTCTTGGCGACAAAGGGGTTCTCACCCTGTTGCAGAGTGGCTAAGCTACTTGTGAAATTGGGATTTCACAGCCCTGCACTGATGCAAGGTACAGCTCAGTGCCAATGGTGCACTTGCACCAACCTCAGTTTTCCTTAGTTTGCCAACTGTACCTTGTGGAGCTGCTACATAAGCAACTGAACTGTTCCCAAAGCAGAGGCAGTGCAAGAACCACAACAACCATCCCAAGATAAATCATCCCAGATTGTGCATCAGGTCCCTGAGGCATCTCATGCCCCTGTGAGCCCAATCTAGAAGCAGCAGCATTTGGCACTCACTGGCTGATTAACACATACAACCCACCTTAAGGGGAGCCTGAAGATATTGCTGAGAGTTTCATGAGCCCATCATGCTGATTGCTTAATGCAGATGATCATACATGATCCTTCCTTTCCAAGTAGATTTACATAGCAAACATGAAAGAAATAGTAAAAATTCCCTTGCATTCAGAAAGGGGATTTAAGAAAATTAGTTCCTTCTTAAAAAACAAAAAAGCCCGGTAAACTGTTGTGTTGCCTTGCAGTAGCAATTTGTACCTGTGCCACCTGATATTGTATAGAGGGAAAACACTATTGCTGTGTTCCAACACCCACTTTCACTCAGGGTGAACTGAGATTTCTCTTTGCCAAGTTATGACACAGATGGAAGTCCCAACAACATAAGGCCCTGTCTAATTCAAAGGATCCAAAATGATAAAAAGTTTAAGATAGGAAAAACAAACAGCAGCGCTGAAGCGTATTATCTGCAAAAATATTCGAGGTACTCACGAAGGGAAAGAATGATTGACTTTGTTTTCAGGCTTTATATGCTGATCAGTCAATGCAGTGTGACTCAATGTAAGAGATGGTTTTGCTGTCAGGCAGAAACAGCAAAACCTAAGGGAAAGGGGACAGTTCTCTGTGTAAGCTGTGGAAAAGACCTCTTTTTTCATAAAAGTCCATAACCAGAGAGGCTCTTGCTCTGCAGTGTTACAGGCCATCAAGTTCTCTATTCAAGACATTTTTCTTTTCTTCATTTTCAGACTTCACTTTCTTCTCTTTGTAGCTCTCATCCCACCTGACAGAACAAGGCAGACTTCCTGCTCTGCCTTACAGCCTTCTGCCATTTCAGTGCAGCTATTGATAGGATCAGTCAGGATCAGTCTTTGTGAAGGAAGTCCAGCTATGCCTGTTTTGCCAGGAGTCAATTTCTGCTCATTCACGTGCAGGTGGGTCAGTGGCCCAAAAGTGAGACAAGTGCATTCACTGAAGATGCAAGCTTTGGAAAGCTAACTGGTGAAGGTCTCACAAGCCAAAGACAAACTCCAATTTTTCAAAACCTATTTAAAATGTCTGCTCCAAGGAACAGAGATATCAGTATGTTCAAGAAGGGGGGAAAACCTTTAAAAATGTTAAGAGAAAGAAAGTCCTCAGCAATTTTTCCTAGCTTCATCCTTAAACAGACTGGCAAAATCTTTTTACTTCTTCCAAAAATCAAGAGCTCTAAACATAACATACTTCTGTTACAGTAATTAAGGTCAGAAGCAACTGAAAGTAAGTTCTTACAAAATGAATTAGGCAACCTTTCTGATCTCACCTACAGCAAATCCTTCAGCCCACTGAACATCTTCATTGTCAGTGACATATCTGGAAATGTCATTTGTTCTTTTTATGCCACTAAGTGACTCTGAAATTTATGTGGGCTTGGATACAGATGTTATGCTGTACACAATAAATAAGCAAAGTATACAATTAGCAGCAGGTAAAATCCTTCCTAAAACAATATTTATATTGTTGGAAATACATCAGTCTTTATCAGAAGTGGTATTTTAGTACTCCATAAAATTGTGGTTAGTCTCTATCTTCAAAAATGTTAAGTTTTGATATCTTCTCATAAACAGAATGCTAACAAAATTGTAAAAAATTATGTTTAGGTTATCGCTCTTGAAACAAACCAGCAATTAATATTCCTTATTCAAGCCTATTTCTTATATTTAACATTACTGATATTACTATCTAAATAATATTTTAATAAATTACCTGAGCTAGAAGAGGATCTGAATTCTGATTTAACTCGGGATAAAGTTATTCCTTGTTTCACAAAGAGAAAATGCTCATAATAAAATTATTGCTTCAAATCTTCCTTCCCTCCCCTCCAAAATCAAACCTGATATTTACATTTCCTCCTTCTTGTGCAATTTGAGGAATGTTAACCATGCTTGTGTTCACAGGGACAAATAAAGATGACAACCAAGGAAGCAATTACAATAAACGCCTGATCTGCTTCCACTAAAACATATACTTCAACTTCTAAACAATATGCCACTCAAATGGAATAAACCCTACCTGACACTAAAATTACCAATGTTTGTCATGTCTGAGCACATTTTTGGACTAAATTAAACAAGCAAGTCTTGCCTTTACCAAGTCTCCTAAAAGAAAAAGAACCTTTAGTGGCTTAAAAAGCAAGTCCATGTAGTGTGTTTCTGTCACTTTTTCTTAGAGAGAGAGTTCTGGGCACTTGTAAACTGTGAAAATTATTTTTTTTTTTTTAAATGGCATCTTGATTCTTGGTGGATTTCACTGGCAGTTGTGTTTGCAGCTTTGAAGTCTCCTCCAGGTCTGTCATTTGGTAAGGCTGTTGATGGGTGCCTGGGGTGCTTTGTCCTCCGGGAGGCTATTTTCCTTTAATTCATCTCTGATTAGAAGCAATTTATGCATTTTCATCTGTTTTATGTAAAGATCAAAGGGATCATGGTTCCCAATGTCGACCCTATTATAGACAAAAGGGGAAGGCTGCACATTTTTGCTTGGTTGCAGTTTAAGCCTCAAAGCACCCGTTCATACTACACAGTTCTTGATATATCTCTCATAAACCAGCATCTTATATGGAGACCCAGTTGTACCCATTTGCTGGCCTGTAAACACCTGCACGCTTTTGTATTTATATAAAACAAAATCATAGGGTGAAATTCCCATTTTCAAATCTGCTACAATAATTTTTTGCCCAATGAGAACAGATAAAAGTTTAAATTCAATATTGCCATAACAATAGTCCTCTTACCAGTCCCATTAATGAATCCATGGAACTTCACCTAATCACAAACTGACATAGCTGGCCCTGCATCAGAAAGTCTGTTCAAAGCTTTCTCAATATATTTTTTCTGTCTCCAAGTTACAATAAAGACTGACTTTCATGCAATTTAAATAGAAATTATTCCCAACACAAAGATAACTTAAAAATTTATTCCACTATAATCAATATTCTGTAGCTCTTGATATTATGAAATTTCTTGATAACATTGTTGTCACCAAAACAAGAGCAAAAATATAGATGCCATTAAAACTTACCTGAAGTGAAAAGATCTGTATAAGGAAGTTCTATTTTATTACCATTTTTTTAAGCAAACTCAGTACATATGTCAGCAAACATGCGGAGATGGGAAACTTCCAGGATGTCGTCCCAAGGCAGTAAACAAACACTGTAAATGCAAATGCCACTTCTCACTTCCAGCCAACCTGACTCCCTCTCCATAAGGCTCAAATCTTCTTATTTCTCACTAATCATGTATAGAAGAGGGAGAAAATATTGTGAAGGCAGATAGAAAGTGGGGAAAGCCCACCAAAAATCCACTTTGTTGGAAGAGGCATAGCACTATGCTTGGGAAGGCTTCTCACACAGCAACACTGGGAGAACAAAGGCTGCATTGGTGGCTCGTGATACTAAAGACAAAGAATTTGGATTGTACTTCATCAGCAATGCCCTGAAGAGGATGTTCCAAATGAGGGACTCATAATAAATGGTGGAGTCCACCCTTACCAAGTTTAGAAACTTTGCTAAAATAATCACGGTCATTCTCTCACAGGAGTGACACAGGGGCTGCATAAAGCAAGTGAGGTACAAGAAAACAGCATTGAAAAAAAGATGACCAAGAACTGTACAGCTTATTTGTTATCAAGACAATCCTAAGCAGACAAGAATATCTGGAATTTATATGTTGAAAAATAGAAAGAAAAAGTCTATTACACCATAAAGGACTTTGCAATTTTCTCCTCCAGGCCCAGGTTTTTGCTCAACCTGAGTCAACACATGCCATTTAAAAAAGAAAGAAAAAAAACAACCCCACCATCACTTCAGGGAAGTTCTTACCATTCTACTTATGAAACTTGTGACCTTTGCTATGGATTAAAAGGAAATAATTCTTAAATGCATTACAATGTTCCTATGTACCTGTGTTCTTCCATAGCAGCCATCGCTGGGATTTTGCTGGTAATTCCCAATCTCCCAGAGCCATGCCTGTGGTAACTCATGTTCAATGCAAACAGGGAGGAGAGATCCCAGTGTCCATTAAAAGGTAACTGCTATTTTTTCTTCTTTCCAACACTTAAAATTACCCTTAAAAACACTTAAAAACCTTGAAAGCCACAGTTCCAAAACAAGACAGGCTGAATTCTCAGCTTGCATCATTAACACCACCACAATAAACTCAGGTATTTGATAGTTTCTAATACATCAAACCCAAACAACATGCAGAAGAGGTACTGACACAGATCTCTTCCCTGCCAAAACACAGGAACCTCCAACTTACAGGACAATTCAAGAAATAATTAGGATAAAGAACCTCAGGCTGTCAATCTTACCCATAGTAAAAATCCGATAACTAAGCTCTTGGAAAATGCGTCCAAATTCAAGACAAATTCTAAGCAAAGGTAGCCATCGGGAAATAAACACCACTAAGAAAGAAAACACAGTTAGCAGAGTTCTTGAAATTTCAACAGGCAAGGAAACTTATGAGTTATTTAGGAATGAACATTCCAGAAGAGATGGAAAGACTACAAAAAAGAAAAAGTTAGGTGCTGCTTTTAAAAGACAAAAACCACCTTGAGATAATAGGTAAACTTCCAAATTCATTTCTAGGGAGCAAGAACGCTTTTCCTTTTTCAGGTCTGACTTGCCCCTTGCCCAGGGATCCCTTAAAATGCATCCAGAGACATGTCATCAAGTTTATATGGTAAAAGAATGGGAAAAAACTGCCCAAGGGCAAAAGAAAGGCTCTCTTTGGGGGAAGGCAGTGGGGCAGGGGGAGACCAGGTGAAGAACCCTTACCTTTCCTCCCAGAAAGTTGTTAAAAGGCCTTGTTTGATTTTTGGTAGAATTCAGGGGCTGTTACTGCTTAACAGAACTCAAGAAGAAAAATGGGAATCTATTCAAATCTGAAAGGATAAAACTGAAATTCTACATGTAACAAACTGACACACGAAGAAATGGAACTACGAACTAAATGCCTGTCTCTTGTTGCTTTTTTTTTTTAATTACTTTATGGTCCCTTGAAACCATGAAGGAAATTTCCATGGATTTTCCTCTGAGACCTCAGACCAAGGGATTTGGAAAAAAAAGGGAAATGGGTGACTTGACTGGAAATGGTTTATTCTTTATGAAAAACAAAAATTTGTCTGCTAAAAGTAGCTAGCCTAATTCTCTTCTTCTGGAATTCAAGAATTCACTCCAAAAAATTTGTGGGAAAAAGGCTTAGTTTGGTAAATATTTCCAGCTCAGAACACTGATGCGTCCAAAGTGTTCGTTCTGGTTAGAAGGCCAAAATGGAACAGAGAGGCAAGAACTAAACTGTTTCCATATATTGCAACTGGAAAACAAAAGATGCTGCCCACAAGTGGATAAGAGAGTCATTCACCTGACATTACTGAAAAAGTAAAATTTACAAATTTCTCCCACACATTCAGTAATTTTGGATTAAAAAAAAAAAAATTACATTGTGACTACAGTGAAGTTTTTCAAGTCTATTTTACAATATAGTAAGAAAACAAATTCCTTTAGAAGCAAACTGAAGAACACAATATGATAAAAACCTGTAATTTTTACTCTAATGAACACTGTATTTTCAAATTCTGGGTTTTTCTGGTTTAGGCAAAACAAAAGACAACAATAGGATTACAATTATCCACTTTCAGTTTTGCAGTCAGATGTCTAATAAATCACTTGAAAACCCCTTCAGCAATTAAAATTTAAAAGCTTGTTCTAGATAGAGACATGCAATTTTGTGTAGCAGGTTTTAGAAATAAAATCCAGTTTAAAAAAAACCCCTTTTGTTCTCAAGCGTTTACATCTCGGATTAATTTTTAAAGTTTTCTATAAATCTTCAACATTGTTCAGATATATAACATAAACATGAAATGTGGCAAAAGTCGACAAGTTAATTTATTGTACTCTGTAATCAACAATCTATGCTGATCTTCAGAAAAGATAAACTAGAAAACAGTTGCTCATTCTGTAAAGGAGATAAAAGAAAATGGGAAACTCTAAAAGGGTTCCAGAAATGCAAATGCATACATCATTTGTGCTAAAGGCAACACCAACATTCTCCCTCAAATGAAGCCATATATCAACATGTAAGAACAAGGAGGCATTCTTCTGTCAGCAGAAAACAAGGGAAACATCGCCCATGATGAATAAGCAATCAAACTGAAAACAAAATGGCAACAAGAATTACACACTACTTAAAAATTTATTTTCAGTGTTCTTGTATGCCACAAAATGTAATCCAAAGGACAGACAAAACAGTAAGGGGCACTGCAGCTTGTCTGATCTTCTATATATGTGTGACGTACAAGCCCAACCCCATATTCCCAAACCTCCATGTCAGGTTCCTCACTTTTCCCTCTAGTTTCCCAAATTCCATCTACATTACATTCAGCTCTTTCATTTCTTTGTAGCCATGCCCTTCAGTTCCCTTTTCCTTCCTCTCCTCTGCCACTACACACAATTCTGGTGCCAGCCAAGCACAAAGCAGCACACTCTGGCTGCTCTGGAGCCTTCTCAACCATCAGGACCTACGTAGTTAATGACTGATATCAAAGGTCAGATTGAAAAAAATCCTTGACTACAGGTCACAGTCTTTTCTTGAGCAGTCTGGGGAAGGGAACACCAATTTCCATTTCCTTAAATATTAAAGAAACACATTCACATTTGGAGCTTTTAAGATCTCTACCTCATTCACCAAATCTATCAAATCAGCCAACAAGCTCCAAAAACGAATGTGGGAACTGAAAGGTAGACTGTCTTTTCAGGTAATAAAAGAAAAATGCTGTGTCCTTACTCAGCAGATTTTACTTACATAAGTCAGGTGATAAAAAAACAAGAAGGGAAATAACAGTGTTCTGAATATAGATGCATCTGTTGTCTATCTGGAAATTAGGGCTGCTACTTTAAGTGTTTAGTTCATCATTTGAAGACATGAACACTCTCAGGTGCATTTCTTGTTAAATATCTAAGGTTGCAAAGCCAAATGAATTCTAGTATATTTGTATATGCATGTGTACATATATATATATAAAATATTTTAGTACTGCATTAACTGCTTTTAACTACAATCTCAATAGAGACAAAGACACACTTTCTATGACCAAGAGAATTAGTATTTGCTCACTCCAAAAGAGTAAATTTTTACAAACCCCAGCTTGAAATCGGTTTTTGGTACATTCCAAATCTCTTTAGCTTTAACATTGACTAGAAAAAGTGTGTAACTTTTTAAAATTATCCATTAAATGATACAACATAGACATTAAAAACAACCACTCTTCAGAGCTCTGAAAGATTTATTACAGGGTAGTCATGTAGGGTGAGCGACATACTGCTTGCTCCCTGCTCCTCCCAAAGTAGGTTATCCCATTTCAACTGCCACTACTGAAATAAGTATGTAAATCCATAGTCACATTTCACTTTTGAAAACTAGAGCACTTATAAATTGGCATTAGAATCCTGAATTTTGACACTTTGTGATTATGACGACTCCACTGTCCATAAGGCATGCTACTGGGCAACAAACGGCATTCCCTGATTCATTTTCGAACAATGCAACATCTTAATAATCAAAAGGAATGTTATCCAAGTTCTGAGGAAAGATGCATGGATGACTGATAAGATAAAGTTATCTTCAGAGAAAAAGAATGAAGGGTAACTCGTTGTTCCCAGAAAAGAAAGGTGAAAATAGCAATGCCACCTCTATCTGGTGAAAGCCATATGCATTTCAGGATTTTTTTCTGCACCTTTTCTTAAACATAGGCAAAAATGAGTACAAGATTTGATTATTAATACAAAGCAGCTGTAATAAGTGTCACAAAACCTACATTTTGGTGTGCATGCATATGTCTTTCCCCAGAGGGATAAAGTTCCTTATACCCCGTTTCTGCCATATCCAACCACAAACCTAGGCAGAATCACTTTTTCATCACTTATACTTCACAGCAGAAGTGTGCCCTGGAGCAACAATACTAAAAGGCAAACAATAACTCATTTCATAGCTCTTGCTTAAGTGTGGAAAGTGAATTTTTGTGAACTTCTCAGAACCAGAAAGAAGTGGCACACATGAAAATGTTTGTCAAGTAAAACCTGGGAGAGGTCCAAGAACACTTGAAGGTGTTAGCAGGACTTGGAGGGGCAAAAACCACTCAACTTTTTCAGCACAGAGAGCAGGACAATAGTTGCCGTGCTGAGGAAACTACACCGGTTCTTGCCGAGCTCATTTCTGCTCTCACATTCCCAGGCACCAACGGCAGTTAAAGAAAAAAAAGAAAAAAAAACACAGCTTTTTTTTTTCATACTGATTCATCAAGATAGTTGTATCTTTTTGCAGCATGATGAGTGCCTAATTACAATGATTCAAATCTCTTGTCACCTTCAGGCTAGACTACAGATAGCAATGGGTTTTAGCCAGAGCTGATAGGGAAAATGAACTTGACACAGCACGCAATGGT
The DNA here is from genome assembly GCF_017639235.1 of Corvus kubaryi. Classification (NCBI taxonomy): domain Eukaryota; kingdom Metazoa; phylum Chordata; class Aves; order Passeriformes; family Corvidae; genus Corvus; species Corvus kubaryi. The sequence continues at coordinate 1,408,136 of NW_024581128.1, forward strand.
TTGTTAAGCATGATATAATATTAAAAACATCACTCCCCTTTTTAATCTAGCCAGGAGGAGGAAGAAAAATCACATGATTTTGAGTTCAAAGTTGCTAAATCCCTTCTCCAGCAGGGGAACATGCTTGTCTGATTACATTTTCAGGTTGAATGCATTTGTCACTCTATCACCATTCTCCACATTCAGTCCTGTTTTGAGCCCTCTTGGCTTCAGACAGCTCTTTCTCCTCCTAATATTACTGTAATTTCTCAGAAGTTCCTTCAGCCTACTCCCATTTTCCTTCTTGGGAAATGGGTATAGGGAGGCTGGGCCCTCTAGCGCATGGTGGTGTTAATGCACCACATTCCCAGCGCTCCTGACTTCGTTTCCTTCCTTTTCCTTCTTTCTACCAAGCAACTTCTGTCAGAACAGCTACTCCGTTCAGGTGCCTTTTTCAAGGGGACCCTATTTATGCTTTCATAACTTCAAAAGAAGGAGGAGTTGTCTGAGTGACACGCACTCTGGTTGTCCTGTGGCTTACTGCCAAGACTTAAACGTAAGCACTTGGCCCCATGAACGGCAACTTAACACCTGCAAAAAGAGCATCAAAAGCCCAGCAGGAAACTTGGGAGATGAGGACAGAGAAGCAGCTTCCTCACCAGGGACAGATGTTCAGGAATTGAATCTGTTTAATATTTCCAATATAGGTCCTTTCTGAGGCCAATGACCTGCACTACCTCTGTGGTCAGAGGGCTGCACACAATGGGCCAAGGTGGGGCCTCTCCTTGCTGTGCTTTCAGCTTTGGCTTAAGACAGAGAGTAAACCCCTGAGGCTGTGATTCCCTCAGTCACTCAGCTGCACGTCCTATCCAAACCCTTCAGCATTTAGAAAACTATCTCAATGCTCCTCTACCACAGTTTTTGATTCCTCAGGTTCTATTTCATGACCATTAACTTAATTATCCATATAATCTCAAACCATTTGCTTGTCTTTCACTTTTAGTTTCTTAGGATAAAAGGACCTTGCTAACAGGCAAAACTGTAGATGATTAAAATGCTTTAAATAAAACCCCTGCAATTATACTTAGAAAACCCAGATATTTTTACATCACTTAAAAAAGTTATGTTTTTAAAGTAATGAGTGAAATGTCTTTAAAACTGGCAGTATTATGTACATAACCAAAATTTACACTGACAAAGCCTGCAGTAGTTCAGAGGGAAAACATAACAACACATAACATAATAAAGAAACTGGCAATGGTACAATTAGTGTGAACAGTATCAGAATAATCTGCATTAACTCTCAACACAGCATATACAGCTTCACTATGTCTGTATGACCTCTAAACAGGTAACATCATCAAAGATTAACAATCATAGATATGAATGTCCTCCGTATGAATGACTGGTCTTTACACCCTGACGAAGCTTTTCGGCCACAAAGATTAACAAAGAAAAAGGAAGTCTAATTGAACAGAAACTCTCCGGTATAGCCCAAGTTGCACATTTTGTTACAACTTCCAAGGTTACTGACAACTAAATGCATCTCTTGACTGCATCACACCCAGGCTATGTTGTTGAAAGAAAGATGTGTTTTAATTTGTTTGTTTAATAGTTTTTAAAACAGCTTCTGCCAGCAAAGGCCCTCCCAGTTTTGGAGGGGAAAATGCCATTATAGGAATCCTGTAAATGTCACAGAGCATGAGGGAATAGCATACAAGTAACCAAATTTGATAATAAGCTTGGAGTTACCTGATGTAATCACTGCAACATGGAAGCATTTTGAAACTTGCTTTTCTTTCACTTTGACATTAAAGTTTTATTTTAAAACCTTCAAAAAGTGTTCATTCTCATTCAAGCTGTATATATGACTTGTGACCAACAAGTGTGACAAAACATGAAAAAGTTTTTGAAAACCAAGAATGGGCTTAGGTTTAACTGCTGTGGATCCATTTAACATACGGATGAAACCTGTCCTCATGGATTTTTAAATAAAATGGAGTTAGATTTATATCCCTGACATTTAGCATAATGGAATAACAACTATTTATAGTTTCCCTGTCAATTCTGGTAGTAAAACACTGGATGTGGTCACAGAAATTATAAATCTGCATTGTTATCTGGAAAACAAAATGATTATAATAATTTTCTGCTATTACAAGCAGTTGTCTTTAATTACCTCAATATACATTACTTAAGTGTCTGAAAAGACAGGATGTCAGCATGAATAGCATTGGTTTGGCAGCCCCAAATTATGAAGAGCCACTGAAATGGTACATGTTCTCTCTATTCCTTTCCTCAAAACACGAGATCTCACAGAAGCTTGATTACCTCAGTATATAATAAAATTTTAAAACTGAAATAATAAGGAATTAGACAACTTCAAAAAATTTCAAGTGGTGTGCTCGGATCTTCTAATTATTAATCAGTTCACAGTTTGACCCCCTCTTTCTACCAACTCATTTCTCACGAGCCTCCAACTTACACCACAGGTAAATGGCAATGTAATGGAAACAGTGATACTGAGCACACAACTTAGTACTTGACAATTATTCTGCAGATGGACATGCAAGGATGCCTTTACAGCAACAGTCAATCACTGGCAAATAACCTGCTTTCATGAAGCTTAAAAAAAAAATTAGAAGAATGAAAAAAATTTTAAAAAATCGTAGCAGTTACCCATTACCATTATTTCTCTGACTGCATTATAGATCAGCTTTTGCAATTCTATAATTCCATGTATTCCAAAGAAATTTTTATCATTTACAAATTTTGGACTACAATCTCCAGCACAAAGATAATATTTCCTCCTTTTTGTTTTCTTTCATTTAAAACACTTCTGTTTTGGATTTGCATGGCAAGGTTTTGGTAGCAGGGGCTTTCAGGGACGGATGCTGAGGAAGCTCCTGGAAGCTTCCCCCATGTCCAGCAGAGCCAATGCCAGATGGGTCCAGGAGGGATGCACTTCTGGACAAGACTGAGCCTAGCAGCATTGATGGTATTGCCTCAGGAATAACATAGTTATTTCCTCATTATCCTATTCTGAGTTGATTGATAATATATTAAACTGATTTCCCTGAGTCTGTTTTGCCCGTGACAGTAACGGGTGAGTGATCTCTCCCTGTCCTTATCTTGACCCAGGAGCCTTTTGTTGTATTATCTCTCCCCTGTCCCACTAAGCAGGGAAATGAGAGTGGCTTTGGTGGGCACTTGGTGTCCAGCCAGGGTCACCCCACCACAACTTCCTCCAGGATCTCTCACTTATTATGAACACTGTTTAAAAATGCTTTAAATTCTGAGCAATGTGGAGATATCTTCTCTCCAAGGAGAGCTGTGACTGACCATTCCAGTTAGCTGCAACATTTGGCTCTTTCCATTTTCACATATGTAAAAGATACAACTGAATTAACTTACCCCAAGTGGCAGAGCAAAACAAAACAACTAAGTGGCTGCAGCTGGGGGAAGCAGAGTTAAGTATTTTCTGTATTTTACACAAGCCTTTATTTTACATAAGTCTTTTTAGGACTGATACAATATTAGGGTCTGCCTCACTTTTATCTGTGGATTTCTTTTCCCAAAATCTTTGTCTGAGTTGGGTTTGCTCAAATTAAAGTCACAGCTGCTGCTACAATTCTGTGTGATGCTTCCTTTTCATCCACATTCATGTTAAGGGAAGCAGAAATATTTTCGCCATTATCATTATTCCTCTACTTTTAAACAGAAGGCCAACAGCATAATCTTCACACTAATCCATGAAACAGATGACAATTATATATATGTTAGAAAAGATGCAGAATTTTCATTATTTTGTTTCCTTGCCCTATTCAGCAAGTACTGCAGTATTTCCTTCCATGATGATAACATTTCTTTGATCCCAACAAAGAGATTTCTGAAACTTCATTGTTAGAAATACATGTAGAATAACTAACTTACATGGCCTCAATTACAAAATGACATTTGCTGCAGTTCATCCACGATGAGGGAGTTTTAAAATTCACAGCATGCCATCTTCTGAAAATCAAGCAGCAGCACTTCACAGGTATGCCACTCCCCAAGCTTTATGCAAAGTCTGCACTCACATGTCCTTGAATTCAGAGTGACTAATAACCTCAGCAAGGTGTACATTTTAAAAGAACACTCATGCTGAAGTTGTCATTTATTCACTGGCATTATGGGTGGCATATTTTACAGGCTGCTTTTTAAGGAATATTCAACCACCTGCACATCGTGTGTCATTGCACTGGAGTTCAGCCATGCACTGAAGCTGAGTGTGTTGCAGTTTTGGTAATCGTGTTCAGAAAACAAGCATGACAGAGTGGAATTAATTTATTAAGTGATTTACTAAACAGGGACACGACATATTACAAAGGAGAGAGACAGAAAAAGACACTTAAGGGGTTTCCCAATATGACATATAAAAAATTCTACCCAGAAAACAAATCAAAAAACCTCTAAGCAAGGGGAAAAAGTTGATGGAGTTAAGTATCATCACTGACAGATGCCAAAGAAGCTACTCTAGCTAGATCTCTATATAATCTAAATATTTCATTTGCTGTTTAATGAAAACTCATTTAATCAAGTTATTCTGAAATAGTCCCAAGGAGTAAGGTCTGCTTACTACCTGAGTATTTCTTCAAATGAAACTGCCACCAGTGTCACTTGTCACTGTTCCGCAGCTGTCCTGATTTTGTATTTTAACACAAGAATGACACTTTGTTACAAGTTTTCCAGTACAAGTTTTCTCAGACTGAATTCCACAGGAAAAGACCTCTGCCACCAGTTGAAGAGTAACAAAGTTAACAGCACTCCTAAGAGGTAGGGGACTTTGCTAGCAGTGTCCCAGGAGCATTCTGAGCTTTCACATAAATTGTGTCACAAGCTGCACCTCATTCACTGACATCACATCATTATGAATTTTGTCTCAATTTCAATGTATTAATTACATTTACAAAGGAAGTCTTCCAATATCTAAAAAAAAGCCAACTGTATCCTGGGCTGGATAAAAAGAAAGATGGCCAGCAGGTCAAGGGGGAGGACTCCTTTTCTCTACTCTGCTCTAGAGAGACTCCACCTGGAGTGCTGCATCCAGCTCTGAGGCCCCCGGCAAAGAAAGATATGGACCTGTTAGAGACGGGTCTAGAAAAGAGCCACAAAAAAGTTTGGAGGAAAGGAACAACTCCCCTTTTTTAAAAGGCTGGGAGACTAGAGGGGTTTTAGCCTGGAGAGGAGAAGGCTCTGGGGAGACCTTATGGTAGCCTACTCATACTTAAAGGATGGCTTATCAGAAAGGGGGAGAGGGACGTTTTACATGAGGGTCTGAAGTGACAAGACCAAGTTCTTATCTGAAAGAGAGTAGATTTGGATTAGATATAAGGAAGAAATTCCTTACTCTGAGGGGGGTGAGGCACTGAGACAGGCTGCCCAGAGAAGCTGTGGATGCCCCAACCCTGGCAGTGTTCAAGGCCAGGTTGGATGAGGCTTTGAGCAACCAGGTCTAGTGGAAGGCGTTCACAGTGTGTTGGACTTCAAAGGCCCCTTCCAGCCCAAACCATTCTGTGATAAAAGCAACAGCCAACTCACTGCAATTCACTGCATCTGATCAAGTTATTGGAACAAAAACTGGCCAAACAATGGATTGGGAAGCATCTACTTAAATACACAGCTCAGGTGAGAAAGAGCAGAAAGAGCTTTGTACATTAAGCTATATATTTGTGCCTACTTTTCTTTATACTACTATTTAAAGAACAGTCAATACAACTATTAAGACAGAAATACAATTTTTAAAAATTGACAATAAAATTGGAAATAATGCCATGCAATAAGACTGATATTGAAATCCATACAGACCTATTCTTTCACCATGTACTTCTAATGCATTTTACAAGGTTTCCATTACTCAAGCAAGACAGGCTCAATATTTACAAAACCACCTAAGTGTCCTTCAAAAATGCAGACTGTTCTTTACAAGTGCAGTTTTTAAAAGTTTAGTCTTTTCTATCTAAAAATTATGCAAAAAGATGGTGTTACTACAGTGCAGTGGATACTCCTGCCTTCTCAGAGGCCCATTCAAATAGATAATCATCTCTCAGATTTTACACAGTACAAGATAATGTATCGCTCTACTCACTCAGAAGTTCAGGTACAACTGCCTGGGACCAACTACAATGGAAAAAAAGGCACTTCATCAACCTTCAGTTGGTCTCAGCTCCCATGAAAAGGAATGTGGCAATTCAGAGCCCACCAGTGGCCCTCAGCAGGCAACCTGGTGTCCACCAGCACTGCAGTGGAGTCCCAGCTTTCATTACAGACATCAGTGACATTCATTTGGCAAGGACAGAGCCTAGCATCGCAGTTAAACAAATGATACTGTTAATGAAACTTCACTAATTTATGTCCCACACGGCTATGTTGAACAAATAAACGATCTGCATTCTGCTGCTCTTCTGAATTCTTTCTGCAGGTTTCAAGTCCTTAAATCACATTCCCCCCAGTCTAGTTTGTCAGGCAAGTCACAGTAGTCCAATTTCACAGGCAGCTGACCCACCACTGTTAAAAACCTGCCTCTTGTGAAACTCCATGAAGGGATGAAATATCACAATATTCACATTCTCCTGGACATACCTGTCTACGACAGTCAAGTGCAAAGAGAAAAAAAAGCCAGCAGCAGGTGGAAAAGAGCCCTACTATTTCTCTAATGACCACAGATCTTATTTTTCCAACAAAAACGCAGCACTTCTCCTTGCTCTGGCAATAGTGAAATTCTTAGGTGGTAAGAAATACGTTCAACTAGTGATTTTATAAACCTTTTAGATACATTTTTATTCTTTCTCCCAAAGCTTGTAAAGTGAGGATTCACTTCCAAAATAGCTTTGCTATCAAATACAGCATATCTAGGTTATAAAACCCCACAGGTTTATTTAGCATTTTTTTGACATAAGTTCACTAATGGGTCTGCCAAACTACCCAGCCCAGAATTGTGTGTATATATTTTTAAACCTGATTTTGAGTTTGCATATTACATGTTTCTTAAGAGTGTATTAGTTCCTCTGTTTGGTGTTTTATATATTTACAAAGATACTCTAAAGTTTTGTCTCATTAAGAGAAAAATTGCATAGAATGAGAGAAACTTCATCAGTAACTTTGGAATCTTATAACTTGTAAATTAGCAAAGAAAGCACTGAGATAAGTCCTTGGGAATATATTTGAAGTCTTAATGAAAGGGTCAGATTACAAAAAGCCATAGTGGGAGTATTATATGAGGAAGCTTTAAAGTTAGTTGCAATGTATTAAAAAAAAACCATTCAAATAAATTATTTTTCACTGCAGTATACCAAGTTTTTGGAGATAGAATTAAAATTGCGCTTTCATTTTAGACCAAGTGAAGCATAATACTAGGCTATAATACTGCATATACTAGTGAGATCCAAATGCCCACGGTGTTGCAAGAGAACATTTTCCCTCAGGCATTTGAAATTTAATGCTTCTTTAATATTCTCTGTTGGATATTGTTAGAATGGAATTTCAAATATTTCCTGCAATTTGAGTTAAAGATTACTGAATAATGCTGAGCAGCAAAAAATTTTTAAGCGTACATCTAAAGCTGGCATAGTAGCTTAATGTCCTGTTGTTTCTTGCTTTAGCAAAATTAATTTCTTCAGTCTTCAACCATGAATTCACGCACCACCTGGAGATGCAAACCCATAATTTAACTGTGGTGTATTTCTAACTCCCTTGCCTAATATACACTGAGGCCAGACCCTAGATGTCAGGCAGCTATAAAAGGAAAAGGCCATTTCAGAGAAATATTTTATATTCTCCCAAGTCAGACAGCAAGCAACTCGAAAAATAGTATCTGGCCCATTACTGTAAATAAATGGGATTACTGGTCATGAAACAAACGCACACGAGTTATTAAAAGTATATATTCCACTATATAGGCAAGAGTAACACCTTTCCAATAGGACTCAAAACATTCAAAAGGCTTTTATCCAATTAAGGTCCAATATTTTTCATCATACCTGTGTTAGTGCTTTACCATGGCTACTCTTTACAGGTAAGGGTAGATGGCAAATTGAGCAAAAAGGCATAGTTGTATCATTCTAAAAAGAAACTAGAAAAACACTAACTATAATCATGATTCCTGTCGCTTGATTTCTTCATGGAGAAGCCTCCTTCATCCAAAGATGCAGCACCTTTCCATCATTTGTGTCACGATATAAGCAGTCAATTTCCCAATTTTCCATGGCCATGGTTCCCTTCTCATTCATACTGGGAACATGCAGACCCACTCCTTAGCTCTCTCTTCCAGGAAGCCTGCTAACCCCCCTCAGAATGGCTTGGAAAGCTGCTTCAGACATTAGGACTACCCTGAGTTCAAATTAACTAATTCCTCAACACCATCCCAGCCTGACAGGACAATTCTAAAGGACTTCAGGACAGGTCCAAAAGTTTCAAACATTTTCTTAGAGCACGAACCTGAGGACCGTTCTCATGGGTTCCAACACAACCCTTGTCAACACTGAACTAAAAAAAACAACAAAAAAATATGTGCATGCCTGTTTTTGAGAAACAGGAAACTCCAAGTTATGCAGCACTGGTATGGCCAATGGAGTCCACACAGCTCGAATCAGGGGCCTACACTTTTATTCAGAGATGGGGTAGTTTAGCCCTGCAGTGTGCAACTGAATGAATACAGGCATGTGCAGAGTGTACTTGTGTTTATGTGAGCAGAAAGAAGAAATTTTCTTTATCCATTCTTTACTCAAATATCAGCAGACACTGAATATGGTCAGTACTATAAGCATATATGCTACTAAAGCCACCCATAGACTCTTGTTGCTGCCTAAAAATCAGTTTGGATAAGGTTTCCAAAAGCAGGCCAGATACCAAAATGAATCTGTTAAACATGCAGAAAAACCTCCACACAGGAAACAAAGTGTTTAGTTGCCTCTTACACTTATTACTGATAAATTCATGTTTGAAAGTTATGTTTCACATGTGAATAATGCCATTAAGGTAAAAATTTTTCAGTACTTTCCTTCTGTACAGAATTATATTTTATACAATTAACCTCAAAAAACTCAACACCATAAGACATCACTCTCCTTCCCCAGGTATTTCTAGGGGTATTTTCTTTGAAACAGTATTCAATTCTTGGGGAAAAGAAAAGGAGAAAAATTTAGTCTGTATAGTGGCAGTTATTAAGCACTTAGTTCTGTGAAAGTACAGAAACAAATTCACCTGGATGTTGTAAAACAAGCTGAAATATTTTAAGCAAACTATGAGACCATAATTCATAGAAATAAGCCTAACAAGAAAAACTCTTGTAATTATGCAAGAGATTTGGCTTGGAAGAGCATTCATCAGTCATTTTGACATGGAAAGGATGGATAAAGGAAGCAGATGGATTCACCCCTCTGTGCTGAGCCTAGAAAATGGAAAGTCATCGTTATGGTTGCTAACTTCTTGTTCAAAATGTATTACTTGATTATCAGGTTATAATGAACAAATGCAAAAGAAAAGTCCTATGAGAGAAAAAAGCAAACATTTCTTTCCAGTAGGAGCTGTTTCCCCATTTGACTAAATGCTCACCTCATTTAAAAAACTCACGAAGACATCAGCTTAATGTTTACATCTAGTGGGAGGAAGGGGCGGTGGTGTTCAGGTTGGGTTTTTTTTAATGTTGCAACAAATTAACTTTAAGAGTACAAGGTTTGCTTTGGTAGAACTTGCATTGTTACACAGGTCATCTCTTCTTCAGAATATCAGCCTGCCTCTTCTCCTCCACACAGTGACACTAGTGACTAGAAAACCCACACACTGCTGTCACAAAGTCTCTGTTCAACCAAGAGAAATATTTGTGTTAAGGCAGAAGAACCCAGTAATGCTACTTCTCATGCACCAGGAATTCTGTTCTCTGCAATAATTCAGAGATAACTTTGCTGAATTTACAGCCAATATGCCAAAGTCTTTGTGCCGAGTGTGCGTGCCCATTGTGGTTGTTTGGTTTGTGGGTTGGTTTTGTTTGGCTTTGTTTTCAAACAGGGATTCTCTATATCCTGGACCTTGTAACAACTGTGAGAAGAAAACCCTCCAAAAGTGGTGCTCACGTGGTAGATGATGACAGATCTTCCAGGGTCCCTCAGCTTTGGGAGTGCCATTATGAAGCCACTGAGCCACCACCCCCTCTGGTCAGTGATGGAGCCCTGAGCTCTTTTGCTCACCAGACCACCCACCTCAGATCTGACCATGCACCCACACCAGAGGAGGCCTGAACTCTCAGTGTCCGCTGCCAAACCTACAATATCTGCTTGAACTATCAACCTACTTAGGAAAAACAAATAAAAAAGAACTTTCTGTTCACAATTTTTATTAAGATTTGACTCATGAATAGTTCATAAAGATTACTATTACATATTACAAGCAAGCTATGCATCATTTGTGTCTCTTCATAGGCAGCAGACACATGAGTACAGGATGTGTTATTGCATCCTAGCTACCTATTAAAAACATGCTGAAGGTTGCAGAAATCAATTAATGATTAATTACCCAACTTTAATTTAAAAACCAACTAAACCATTAAGAAACAAAGAATAAGCCATCAGAAAAAATTAAACCAGTTACACGGAAAGTAAAATTTCTCCTTTAGAAAGAAAGGTTTCACCACAGCAAAAAGAAAACTGGGATTATAAATGGAATTTATAGATCAGTTTCTTCATGACATGTAATGTCCATGCAGTATTACACGACTGAAGTTTAGAAATGAATGGTGAAAAGTTATGTGTTGGACATCAGCACTAGGAATAAAAAAAAACCCCAACCCCATATTAATTTTCTAAATTACTATTTTAATAGTTCTTGCTCATATCTATATCTTTATCTTTTTTTAATTCTATTATAGATTTCTCACATACTTCACAAATAACTTCTGATCCTCTTAATTCTATTTCAGTATTTTTTTGCAACATTTTACTTTATTTCTGAAAAATCTCTTACTATTATTCCCTTGGACCATAATCCAGAAGAGATTTACAAAACTATTTCAATTCTGGCATTTCTAGGATTGAACCTGGCCATTATATAGTTAATCTTTCTTACATAGTCTTGTGCATTTTAAATGTTAATTATATCACACACTTAACTACAAGAGACATGACTTGGTAACAATTCTAAGTAAATGCAAGTAAATGTAAGTAAAAAACCTGTATTAGACATAGAGAGGATGATAAAAAGAAAACTTCACAAATTATTGAAAATTAAGTGTAAAAACTTACCTAAAAATATTCATCAGTTTCTATAGATGGCAATGAAGTAAAAGAAAATCCCATCCAAAATACAGTAAAAGAACACAGCCAGCTGTTAACAGAGAATAATTCATTTTAAAATATTTAAAAAAAAATTAGGAGATAATTCTGGCAGACTACTCATCAAAACTACTAGTTGCCTTGAAATACAATACTTAATCCCCAGAAAAAGGAGATTAAAACATCTTAATACTTCAGTGTGTTGTTTAATTACCGATTTCCACGTAATTCAGTATCTTTTGAGTGCAAAAATTGCAAAGTGTATTTGAAGAGTTAGCCAAGAGCCCAATTCACATGCACACTAAATTTCCATTACTTCATTCGCACACAATGTTTCTATTTATGCAGCCTTTTGGCTAACAGTGCTACACGAAAGACTCATACTAATGAAACATTGGGAAGCATTAAAGAAAATTTTTTGAAACTACATTTAAATTTTGCTTGGAAAACATTAAAGCTTAACAAGTAGAAACAAAATTTAGGAAGCAAATACTAGAATTGTTAAGTTTTGTGGACTTTAAAAATTACACCACATTCATAAGAGGCAACATTTTACAGTATCTTTAGTTAAATCAGCACAGATGACAGTTCAGTCCATCTCAGACTAATTATACTGGGATTGAAAATACAGTGATAAACATGCTTCTGACAAACAAAAACATTTACACACGGCTTTGAATCACAACAAATCACTTTCAACACAAAGTAACAAGATTTGTTGTTATCTCCGACAGCAAATAATTCAAGGAGCACAAGCTTGGGCAAAAAAGGACCAAGAATAAGAAGAGTCACACCTATAGAAGAAAGTTTGAAAGTTTCAAGTTAAGCTCTTAACTGAAATCCATTAAATCAATACAATCTGCTATGCTGACACAGATAAATCAGTTTACAGCCTGCTAACATTGATTTAGCTGAAAATTGATAAGAAATCAATTTACGCTGAACCAATTATGGTCAGTGGAAATTATCTTATGTGGGTCCATATCAGGTTTTGTGTATATTTAAATCTTAAACAATCTTAAATAGTGTTAATTAAGTCTGTACAACGTCCAGGTGCAGAGAAGGTTAAGGGTCACCAGGGTAAAGCATCTTAGGACACTCTGGAAAACTCTGACTGTGTTAAACAAGCTCCCTCCTCACCAAGCTTCCCTACACCTCACAGCAAGCCAGCCCTCAGCTCTGCTTGCAGCTATTTGGCTTTCAAACTCATCCCCAGAAGGGAACTTGGGTACAGTCTTCATTCATATTAAAAACGTATGGTTATTAACCGATATAACTCGGTATACTCGACATTTTAAACGAACCCAGTGCTACTGTACCTCCTCCACTCTGCCCCTGCAGTTTGCCGTACAGCAGGAGCTGTCAGGTGCTCAAAGACTCGTTCAAGGCACGGGACGCTCTGAGCTGTGGCATGAGCACGACTGACAACAAGACTCACTGAAATGAGAACACTTTGCGTGATAAGCATCAATATTTACATTTTACACCCACTGCCCTCAAGGAGTAACTTCCTTTTTTCTGTCGCGGGACAGAAGAAGAAATTTCCTAAGTACACATGCTGCTTAGATTGTTAAAAAAAAAAAAATACTACTACTCCTAAGGACTAGAGTAAGATTTAAAACTAATCCTGCAGAAAAATACCGGGACAAGTAAGACTTCACTAAAGACTAACCTAATAAGGAATCCTGTCAGGATCTGAGGGAAAAGAAAAATCAGCCGTGCTATCCAAGACATTCTTTTACACCCTAACAACACAGTTTATGAAGCTGTATTTTGCTGATGTATTTATGCCAGTACCAGCCTCCCTGTCGGCCAGACCAAAGGAATTTACTTCACGCAACAATTCGAAATACAAGTAAACGAGCAGCTTTATTTTTGTACAAGAGGTCGCTAGTTCAGCCACACAGTTCTACCAGCGGAATAGCACACGCAACCTCTCAGCTTTCCCTGAAAATAAAAAGAAAAGGACCAAGCAACAGAATGGCAGGATTTCATGAAGTGTGACGCACACCAGGGCAAGGCGCTGGAGCGCCGGGACGCGCCGGCAGCTCCCCACAGGCCGGGGAGGAGGAAAACGCGCGGGAAACGCGAGGGGAACGCTCTGCCCGCCCCGGGCTCGCGGCTGCGGGGGCGGGCGGCTCCGGGATGCCCGGCAGGGCAGGGCAGGGCAGGGCAGGGCAGGGCAGGGCAGGGCAGGGCCCGGCCGCGCACTCGCACCCACCGAGCGCTCCGAGTTCGCGGGGCGGGCGCAGGAGCGGCGCCGCCGCCACCGGGGCCTGTCCCGCGCGTCACCGCAGCAACCGCGCGCGCCACTCCCTGCGCATGCGCCGCCACCGCCCCCCGCCCCCCCCGCATCCTGGCCGCCGAGCGCGCACGCGCGGTCCGAGGAGCCCGAGCTGCCGCAGCCCCCGCCCCCCCCCACAGCGCGCACGCGCAGCGAAGGCATCCGCGCAGCGCCCCCTAACGGCCTAACCCCTCCAGCGCCGCGGGGCTCTTCAATGAATGGGGCGAGCGGGGAGCGGCAACCGCTAATGGCGCGGGGGGGCGTGGCGCGCTGCCCCCGAGCACGCTGGGAGTTGTAGTTCTTTCCGGCAGCAGAGCAGCGCTGGCCGGTGGCAGTCGCGACTACAGCCCCCAGGCGGCCGCGTGCGGCCGCGCGCCCCGCCCTCCCACGGCAGCTCGGCGCAGCGCTGCCACGGCCGCAGTCGCGCCGCAGAGGTGACCTCGAATAGCAGGATCTGCCGCTCCCGCAGACATGGTCGGTACCGCGCCCCGGCCCGCTGCGGTACCCCTGCCCTCGGGTTCCTTCAGGTCGGGGCAGCGGGCTTCGGCAGGCGGAGGTGAACCCGAAAAGGCGTCGCCCTCCCCGTCTGGCCGCGCTGCTCCTGGGAGGGCCCGGGGAGTGGGGGGCAGGGGTGACCTAGAGGTGGTCGTGGCACCCGGAGGAGCCGGGCTTGGCGGCGCCTCAGGGCTCACCGCAGCTCCCGCGGAGGCCTCGCCGCGGTGACCTTCCAGGCGGGGACGTGGGGTCGGTGCCGGCCCGGCGGCGGCTCTGCCTCTCCGCAGGGCCGTGCGGGGGAGGTCGGGATGTGCCCCCGTCGGAACGCGGTGAACCTCCCTATCCTGGGGCTGGCACTCCAGAGGGGTAATCGCGCCTTTTCCCGGCGCCGCGGTTGGCGGCATTGCCTTCGGGAGATGAGGGCTGCCAGCGCCTTCGTTCATGAGGCGTGAAAGGTTTTGGTGCGCTTCTGTGTTAGCTCAAGGGAAAGTGCTTGTGAAATGGCTTTATTGGTTCATCCCTGCTTGCTGTCGGAAATCCAGCTGTTTGTTCAGACTCTCCAGATTGTCAAGGAATCCTTCTAGTTCTGCCGTGAGGTTACACAGGTGAACTGCAGTGCTTTGCTTTTCTGCAGGATGTATACATAGATAGACAAACCTGCACGGAGACCTTGCTTTCCTTTCTAGGCATGAAAATATCTCTGTGTTTTTCTGGACTCAATACCCTGTTATTCAAAACTTCGCTTTTAGTATTTTGCTACAGAAAGGATGCTTGCATGCTCTGAAACGTGGCTTATTTCAGCTGTACCCTAAAAAATACCAAAATCTGTAAACTTTATCCTACTTTTCCACTCTTTCTATTTAAAATATGGATTTATGGGAGTGACAACATGGCAGCAAGTTTTAGTTTGTATTTGAGCTTTCAAAGCACAAAACATTGATGACATTAATAGGCTGGTTTCACAGAGTTATAGCTGCTGGTTATAACTCCTTTTGATGTCCAGACTTTTCAGAATGTCACTGTTTTTATCTTGCCTTTGCTGTTCAAATTATGCATGTGGTGTTGGGCAGAGGCTTTAAATTTCTGAAATAAAATCATCTGTCTATCAATGCAACCACCATTAGCTCGATGAAATGGAAAAAGTTTTTCAGGGGAACCTGTGTCAAGGTCATTTCTTAAGGAAGGAGTACCTTTGGAATTGCTTTGGTCTCTGAACCGCAGCACTGGTGCTGTTCTTCAAGTGCACGGCTGCCTTGCTGATACTTTCTAGTACATTTCCAAACGTGTTTATTGTCACCATATCTCCCTTCTAAAGAAGGGAGAGCAAAGGGAAAGTTTATTAGGCAGACTCTAGACTTTGGAAGAGATAAAAATGTATTTTAATGATTAAATCATTCTTGTAAAACAAGGTGGGATAGCTTAGTTGGCTATAATATTCAGAAATAATGTTAAGCTGATAGTATTTTATAGACAAGTTTATCAGCAATAATTTTTGTAGCGGTCTCTCATATCTGTAATTAGCAATGCAAAGTCTATCACTTGTGCAGTCACGATGTTCCTGTCACAACATTTGATAGGTTGTGAGTTATCTTTTACTTACCTTTGTAACCTCCTGAATCAGTTTTGCAGTGCAGTGCTGTTTGCGGGTATGGCGCTAATATTTTAGGTCTGCTGCTATCAGCTATAATCACAGATATAACTGAGGCACTGAGTTCTTAAACCAAGGTGTGTGCGGAGGGTGTTAAGACCGCGACTTCCTCACTTGATATTGGAGGCTTTGCTTTTATCTGTGATAGTTTAGGAGGGGGAGAAATCCTACATTTGCTGGCTTAGATGAAGAAGGGTACCTGGGGATTGCTGTTTTTTTTTTTTTTTCCTCATCCTTTTTTTTTTCTCATCGTTTCTTTTGCTACTCTTTTATTTTCCTGAAGTGCTTCAATTATACATCGGTTGAATGTGGAGTAGGGAAGGCTTTGGAACAAAATAGTTCAGTTAGTTGTTGCTTAATTTGTCCTCTAGTTCCTGTATACCTGAGAGTGATTAAAGGTCACCCCTGTAGTTGCCACAGCATGAAGGACTTGCAGGAGCCAAGTCACGGGTTAAAGCGCCTGGAGATGAATGTCCAGAACCTACAACTTCTATTGGGGAGCTTCTCATTTCTCTAAAAGTAGCCTCAGACACTCAGTGACACCAATTTTAATATGAGATGTAAGGTTTTATGGTGAGAGTTACCTACATTTTGTAAGAAGCACAACATTTTTGGTTTGTTAATCTAGCTACTGGATTTAAGAGAGAACATGAAAGTTTCTCGGATGCTAAATGCTCACAACTGGTGCAGGGTTAAGAGAGTCTGGGAAATGTACTGAATCCAATGTACTGAAGGTTTGAAGAGGAAAAACAAGTAGGCAGCACTCCTCACTTTATTTTAGCTTATGTTTTTTCCTCCTCCAGCCCCAAATGGGGGACAAGAGGAAGGATGGTGGTAAGCAAACATAATTATGTTGAGAAGGTGGAGCTGAGTCATGATTGAAGGTTTGGGGTTTTTTTTAGAGGCTGTTTGCTAAATTTGTCTCAGTAAAAAAATAATAAGTAGTCCTATCTCTTACCTTTTTATCTTCTACTCCCTCCGTCTCCTGTTGTTATGCTGAATACTCACCATAATGCTAGTAGGTAGGTTGGCATTTTTTGTGTTTAAATCAGACTGACTTATAAAGTTCACAGAATGGAAAAAAAAGTCTCTTTTCCTTTCCCCCTTTTGTGACACTACTTTAGAAGAAAGAGCCTTTAAAATCTTTCTTCTGTTCACTGGAAATTCAGAAATCAATTCACAATTGATTTCAGATCCCCTATAATATAAAGAAAACGCGTTCTCCTGCTACTTGTGTGAGTTCTGGAATAGCTTAGCACGGGATCACTTTTTATATGATGGGGATTTTGCGAGGCCAAGGTTTTGCAGCCCTGTAACTTTCCAGTACTTATTTTACTAAGTAGTGTGGTTAGCTGCCTTTTAAAAGAGTGTTGTTCCATTTATATAAATAAAATGCAGATTCTTCTTAGAAACATGCTGAAAAGTTGGCTTTAAAATTTAATACGCATCTTAATCCATACTGCCCATCATCATTCAGATGTTATGGTACATTTCCCTGCTCAAGAGTAGAGTACCAGAACTAGTTTTGAGATTTAAACCAGCAAGAATTGATTGTCTGCTCTCCTTCCCCCTCATAGTGGAGTTTCGATGAAGTTGGAGGGGTGTGACTCATAGCAGGACAAGTTCAAAAGAAAATAATGCACTTCAACACCGTGTAACGGGCAATCATGTAACGAGATATTTAAAAGATCATTCCTGTAATGAAGGCCAGGTCTAAATCTGCAAGTTCAGTAGTTTAACTTCCTCATGTATGCTCTGGTGTTATGTACTATGTGATAAAATGGGGTAAGTGGCTGCATTTTTTTAAGTATCTAACACTAGCGTGATGAAGCTGTGCTTGGCTGGTCACTTCTGCAGGGAGAATACACTCAGAGTCCCACATGGTTTTCCTATAAATATCAGTGAGAGGAATGCTGGTTGGAAAGGATCTGTAGAGGTCATAGCGTCTGCCCTCTTTCTTGCTCCATGTCTGGAGGTTGTCCAGTGCAGCCTGACAGCAAGACTTTTGCCACTGATAGATCAAGTCATAGGTGTTTTGGTCTGGGTCTCGACAGCTGCCAGGGGTGAAGGTTATGCAGGCTCTCTGGGTACCCTGTTCTGCTGTAGCAGTACCACACAATCCAGAGTTTTTCTCCTGATTTGTAGCTGTTGCAGCCCGTTCTGCCACTGCTGAGAGGTGTTGGGTGCAGTGTTATTTTTGTAACACTCTGTGAAGGTGTAGTGGGCTGCTGTTAGATACCCCCTTATCCTCTACCTTTCCAGTCTATGTCTAGCACCCTCAGCCTCATCTTGCAGACCATGAACTCAGGTTGCCAGAACTGGACTCAGTATTCCATCTGCAACATCACCAGCACTGAGTGCAAGGCCTGTCTTTGCTCTGCAGTTTAGGCTTTTCATAATGTAGCCCAGAATGCAATTAAATCACTTCTTTCTCATTCAGTTATGCCTGGTGTTTTGTCTGTATCTCAAATGATCATCTTTTAATTATCTGAAAAAGCGGGCCTGGCATTCCAGCAGGCTGGTCAGTCTGCTTGTTCCTGTCCTAGCACAATCTGCCCCAGCCCTATTGCCTCTAGAGAAAAAGGGAAATACAAATAACAGGCTTACAAAATACTGGGTTATGAATGTCCTTTAGCGCGTGTTCCATTTTGATAGAATCATGGAACGCTTTGGGTTTGAACAAGCTTTTAAAGGTTAGTGGTCCACCCCCCTGCATTTAGCAGGGACCTCTTCGACAAGACCAGGTTGTTCAGAGCCCTGTCCAACTTGACCTTGAATGTTTCCAGGGGTGGGGCAACCACCACTTAATCTGGATAATCTGTGCCAGTGTTTCACCACCCTCATTGTAAAGTATTTCTTTCTTATCTAAATCTGACCTCTTTTAATTTCAAACTATTGCCCCCTGTCACTTCATAATGGGCCCTCCTAAAAAGTTTGCTCTAATCTTTTTTATAAGTCCCCTTTGAGTACTGAAAAGCCACCATAAGGTCTCCCTGGAACCTTCTCTTCTCCAGACTGAATAAGCCAAACTCTTTCAGCCTTTAATTTTCAATGTTGAATAACCTCTGGATTTCTCCAAGTCCTGATTCTGCTTAACAAAGTGGCGTTTTGCTATGGGGCAAGTAATTTTTCCCTTCTTATTTGCAATATAGTAGCATTTTGGCAGTCTTATCCTAGTCTTTTGGAGTTTTGGGTCAGTTTGACAATAGGCAGTTGTATTACGGATAGTAGTGTCTGTATTTGTTCATAATGTAGCTTTTGTCTGTGGATTAGTTAAATTGCTGCCTAACAGTTTAGTGAGGCAGTAGTTTTAAGTCCACTAGATTCTTTGGTTTCTGGCATTTAATAAGTCTTTGGTTGCAAATAAGCGTTCAAAATACTTAACAGGAACAGCCCTCAAAATTGAAAGAATCTAAAAACCAGTCAAGTGTCACATCTCATAAAATTTCTGTAGTAAATTTCAAGTATGAATGGGTGGGTGTATGCTGTATTGTCTTACATTAACAAGGCAATGTTGTTAAAGGGAATGCAAAGTTTTTCAAATCCATTGTTATTCCTGGCATTTTGCTAGTTTTCCAGGAGCAATTCTTGAGGTTGTTTTTGCAATTCTGGTCTGTTTCTGTAAAAGCAAGCAGAGAAATTGCTGGTGGTTCTAGCAGAATCAGAAATGTGATCCCAGGAGCTGGGGCTGATCCGCCTTTAGGCACATGCTTTCATCCAGGTTAAATAATCATAACGTTATTGCTGCAATAACTTAATTTTTAACAAGTGTGAGGCTGAGGTGTGGAGCTGTGGATGAGGCTGTGTCATTTCCTTGTCTGCAGGGTGAACCTGTCAGAGTGCTGGTGACTGGAGCTGCTGGGCAGATTGCTTACTCCCTCCTCTACAGCATTGCCAAGGGCGATGT
This sequence comes from Corvus kubaryi, assembly GCF_017639235.1. Classification (NCBI taxonomy): domain Eukaryota; kingdom Metazoa; phylum Chordata; class Aves; order Passeriformes; family Corvidae; genus Corvus; species Corvus kubaryi. The sequence goes on from NW_024581128.1 coordinate 1,427,752, forward strand.
CTTCGGCAAAGACCAGGTAACTCTCACACTGAATTGCACGGGAATAAATGACTGTCAGAACTGCAGTGCCTGACACTAGTTTCCTCATAGACACTCAGAATGGTTTACCAATATGCAAGTAATTTCTTCTTTAAGTGGGGAAAATGGGAGTCCTGCTCTGTTACGCCAGTTTTCAATTGGTGGCTGTGCTGAAGTTGTTTGTTTTCTGCAAATGGGTTTTAAATCTTGCACGAGGTAACAGCCAAGTACAAGACAAATTCATTTTCAAAGCAGATTGTGCCCAGCTTGCACTAAACCTTTTCTTTCTTTCTAGCCTCTTATTCTTGTGCTGCTGGACATCACCCCTATGATGACGGTATTGGAAGGTGTGGTGATGGAGCTGCAGGACTGTGCTCTGCCGCTGCTCAGAGGTGGCCAAAACAATTTTTTCTCATACCTACAAGATGCTGCAGTACAATTCTTGCATTTATGAGTCCCTGGCAGGAAGTTAGGCAGAAGAAAATCTTGGATGAACCTTCCTTGGTTTTGTATTTTGTGGAATATAATCAATTTAACTTAGCCTGTAAGCTAGGAAGAATGACATCGTATAGGCTTTTTGAACAGAACTGCCAGTGCAGATACCTGGGTTTATGTCATCTAATCCTGGGGTTTCAGCCTGGACATGAAATTGTCAGATACTTGTGCATATGTGCATTGTATTCTAGCCCAGCTGTGAAATAAATAATATATTATTTATATATATATAATATTTATTGCTAAATTTAAAAAAATAAACTAATTTAGTCTTACAAGTATCTTCTGTATAAGGACACAAAATAAAAAATCACTCCTCAAGCCATGTAAACAAGCTGAGCTCTGATAGTTTAAACAAGCAGAAGAAAGGGAGCAAGTAGGTGTTAGTGTAATTACTGTAACACGTGACAAAAAAAGTATGTAGGTACCAGCTCTTGTACAAATCAAACCTTCTTTGCTTTGAATTGTGAAAGGGGCAGGAAAACTTAAATTGTGTTGGTACTTGCCACTGAAATTTTATTGTAAAAGTGAAGAAAAGCATATGTACTTATATATACATTTTTGGATAGAGGCACATGAAATGTATCTTTTTCATAGATTTCTCCTGTGTTTTCCACTTTGGATAAATATTTGTATGTAAAGCCCATTTACTGGCAAGTAGTTAATCTGTGGAGGTAGGGCCAAATGACTATACTTGGTGGTTTTGGAAGGGGAAGGTGGTGCTATTGTCAGATTAGATTATATACTATTTATAGACAAAAGAATATTCCCGTTAACACTATGCCATGAATATTTATCTTGCTGAGTTATTTTCCCCCTTTCCTTTTTTTTTTTAGAGGTCATTCCAACAGACAAGGAGGAAGTTGCATTCAAAGATCTTGACATAGCAATTCTGGTTGGCTCCATGCCAAGGAGAGAGGGCATGGAGAGGAAGGATTTACTCAAAGCAAATGTGAAAATTTTCAAGTCTCAGGGTGCAGCCTTGGACAAGTATGCCAAAAAGACTGTCAAGGTGAATATAGGAACTGAATTTAAAACATTAATTCTCGTTATGTAGAGATTTGGATGCTTTGTATAAGAATATTGCACAAGCAGGAGCCTATTCAGTGCAGGCTTTCCTTTCCTTATGCCCTGGAAAATAGACCACAGTCAAGGCTAGATAAGAAACAGAATGTTAAATAGGTGGATGATTTAGTCATTAATTTCTATGGTGAAAAAGGTGGGTCTTACATTGTATTGCTGTATTCCACACATACCCTGAACTGCTGAACCTCCAGTTTGAAAAACAACCCCATAAAACTGTATTTAAAAAAAAAAGCAGTCTTTTGGTCATTACCTCTCTTCTCTGGGAGAACTGAATTATCTACATGCAGCTGCCTACTTCATATCCATCTGTGTCCTTTACCATAATGACCCTTAACTTCAGTATCAATATGGAATTACAATTGCACAAAAATCAGCTTTATTTAGGTTGTTTGCATCTTATTCTTTGGAGCATTGGAAGATTTTAATTGTTCTCTCTCAGATTCCTTCAGCACAGTTAATGGGATCATGTGGCTGCTCTCCCACTGCTCTTAATCTCAGACCCAGACTCCGACTGTGCTTTGTAACTGACTTTTTAATGTCTGCTTCCTCTGCTGATGAACTTCCTACTGCTTCTGAAGATATGTTTGCTTCTTTACAGTTGGAATAAAAACTTTCAGTATAACAATTGCAGAGTAGTGGAAAATTTACTGAACTCACTTTCAAAAGGGGAAATACAAAGAGAGGTTTGCAGATCAGCTTGTGTGATTTAGAGTATATGGAGCTTGACATAAGGCATTGGAGGCACAAATGAAGGATGAATAAAAATCAGTTTTGCATAGTAATAAATTGATCTGAGTTGAGGCAGTATTTTACTTCTAACTGCCTATGAACATCAAGATAAGTAACTGTTCTGGCATTCTTAATTATGAAGCAATTATATAAAGCAGTGGCAGCCAGTCCAGAAAGTGTTTAAAAGTGGTTGGTGAAAAGTGTGCACATGTCTGTCTTTCCCTGTATCTGGTAGCATGAGGTTTGAAGCCAGGCTGTAGATCAGTGTACAGTAGATCTCCCTAGAAGTCTGGTTCCCTTTCACATTGGATGTCAAGTTAAAAAAAATACCTACCTGGAAAATATTTTTCTGTGCAGTTACAGAAAATTGGGTGACTATGACTGACGCACTAAGAAAACAATCTTGTTGAAGACAACCAAGAGATTAGAAAACTTTACTTTTATATAGCTTCTTTGAAGGCCAAGCAATGTATTTCACTGGAGGGAGTTGTTTTGCAGCAATACCTACTTCATCTTTCGTTTTTTCATTTTTAGGTTGTGGTTGTTGGGAATCCAGCAAATACTAACTGCCTGATTGCATCAAAGTCAGCCCCATCCATACCAAAGGAAAATTTCAGCTGCTTAACTCGTTTGGATCACAACAGAGCCAAATCTCAGGTAAAAAGGGCCTATTCTGTTATCTCTGCTAAATACAAACAGAGCAATGCTTTCAAAGAAGCCTGTGAATTGAGAAGCTGAAGTCAATGCAATGGACATCTTTAATTTCCAATTAGATTGCTCTGAAACTTGGTGTGACTGCTAATGATGTGAAGAATGTCATCATCTGGGGCAACCACTCCTCCACTCAATATCCAGATGTTAACCATGCGAAGGTAAATGTGAAAGGAAAGGAAGTTGGAGTCTATGAAGCTATAAAAGATGACAGCTGGCTGAAGGGAGACTTTATCCTGGTAAGATACCTCTTTTTTTTTTTTTTAATGGTCATTCTGTCCGTCTGATTTCTCCTAAGCTCACAATGTAACTGATTGACTTAGTGAAGCAGCTCTTTTCTCTCACTAGAATAAGCTATCTTCAGATATCTTGTTGCTATCAGTTATTTGCTGTTGTAAAATTCAAGGCAGGAAAGCCTATGTAAACCCTGCTAGAAAAATCCAGTTGGAATGCTAAAATGATTCAGCAAAGAGCTTTGATCACAGCTCTGGTGAAACTTGCGTGACACAGAAGCACCATTGCCATTTCACTGTGGTGACTTTTTGGGGTAGTTTTGTAGATGAAGTGGGATGATCCATTTGCTGTTTCCCACCCACCAGAAAAGGCCAGCAACTCTTTCCCTGCTCATGCATGTGCACACACACACACACACACACTTTCCAATTCTTAATCTGTGGCGTCATCAGCATCATTTCTTAAAAGGAATCTGAATCTAGCAAATGCCTGCAAATGTCTTAGGGTGGTAATAAATAATAATGTAGGTTAGTAAAACAAAGTAGTGGTATTAATAGATCGAGAGCACAGGCTACCTAAGCGGAATATGGAGGGAAATGGGGTACTAAAGCCCTAGATGAATAAAGCTTTACCAAAACTATTAAAATTAAAAACTATTAATTTGAGTATGGTGAGGTAGATTCAACTCTTCAGGATTTAAATGAATTGTATGCATTAAGTATTGTAGGATTGAGACCACCAAGTGTTTCACATTGGTATTCAGCACAAGACCTTAATTGACTGTGTTGCTCAAGACATCTGTTACTGTTGACATGCACAAAGTCTCCTGGTGGGAAAAGCTTGAGACATCTGGTTGGTATGAGGGAAGTCAGCTAGCTGTAAAGCTAAGGAATGAGCCTCTGAAACATCATGTTACATTCTTGTGTTGGCAAAACTCTTCTAGATTGTATTTCTGAATTGTATGCCATGTTTGTTTAGTGAAAGAGCTGCATCTTCACTGATAAAATTAAATAATTACATACAATGGTCTTTCTTGATGGTATTTACTAACAGCCTGTAGACCAAGCCATGATTTGCTGCTTTACAATTTAGTTATGGTTGGTTTTTTTCTTAATTGCAGACCGTTCAGCAACGTGGAGCAGCTGTTATTAAGGCCAGGAAGCTGTCCAGTGCTATGTCAGCTGCCAAAGCTATCTGTGATCATGTGAGGGACATCTGGTTTGGCACTCCTGCGGTAAGCTGTGGCTCTTGAGTAAGTGCTTGTTTGCCTAATGCTTTGATTGTGTGCCCACCTCGCTGACCTTGAGTGTATGTGTGTTCAGGGGAAAGAATCTTGTCCTCTTCTGAGTAAGTTGTGTCATAGGAGATAAAGGATATTGAAAATGATGAAAATTTTGCTTGCTTCTAGCAATGAAAATGTATCTGTCTCTTTTCTGGTTTCAGGGGGAATTTGTTTCGATGGGAGTCATTTCTGATGGCAATTCTTACGGTGTTCCTGAAGACTTGCTATATTCATTCCCTGTTGTGATCAAGGTAACTAGGCTGAATTTAAATCCATGTATCTTCTGCAAGACCTATTAAACTGTCATGGGAGCTTGTTAACAGCAGTGTGGGACTGCAGTTGCTGGGATGTGAGGGTTTAGCAGTCTTTCACAGAGAGGATTCTTATTAACCAAGTTAAGCTAACTTGAGTGTCAGCTAAGTGCTGGTAGACAAGTAGAATCTGACATGACTAGCTGGTGCTGGTTGCATTCTTTATCTGAAATAAAATTAACTGCTGCCTGATGTGGTTCTTAGGACCATAAGCTTTGTTCTTGTGCCACGAAGTTTCTTTCATGCAGACTGAATGGAGCCTGTTCTTACATGGAGGGCTTTTTATTTGTTTTCACTCAGGACAAGACCTGGAAGTTTGTTGAGGGTCTTCCTATTAATGACTTTTCTCGTGAGAAGATGGATCTTACTGCTAAGGAATTAGCTGAAGAGAAGGAGACTGCTGTGGAATTCCTCTCCAGTGCATGACTAGGTCAGGAGGAAATACAAAATCATTTAAGAGTGGAAGAATCGAAAAGCCGTCTGTAGGTCTGCTACCAAACACTATTACTGTATCCAAGTCAACTGTCAGTGGCCATTGTGCATTTTAAAATTCATATGCTTACTGGTACTGTTGTGCCTCTTGAGTTATTAGCAAAATGTTATTAAAGAAGTAAAACTAGTTTGTTGACCAAACTTTTTGTCTGTTCAATGCTAGTTGCTTTCTGTGTATGGTACAGGATAATTGTTTGCCTCAGCCTTGGCTACCAACGCACAATCTGAGTTTTGATTAGAATTTGGCACTACTGGAATGCGTCCTAGTCCGTGATCACTTCAGCATCCTCTGTCTTAACTGAAAATGAAGTTAGAATGCCAGTAATTCTCCTTGCACCAGTAGTTCAGTGACTCAAGTCTATCACTGGACAGACTTCAAGTATATACACTTCACTCTGGCTATGCTTACAATGTTAAAATATTAAAAGTTGCTTAATCAGATATTGGCTAATAGTAGTCTGTTGCGCTTTATTTGCTTGTTTTAGTTATGTAACTAACACAGTTTGATAGTACAAGATAAAAAAAACCCGAAAGCCTATTTTAGGAAACTGAGGGAAACTAGTTTTAAGAAGCTTTCATGATGACTAGCATTTCCCTTTGCCCGAGTTATTGTCTGTCCTGTTCTAATAGAAGTTTCTGCCTTGTACTAAAGTAAATCTTGGTCTGTCATATCTGGAGTCATCTCATCTTTCTTTTTTGGTTTGTTTTCATTAAAAACAGAACCTCTTTGACCAGAAAAGGAAAGGTTAAACTGAATTATAAGCAAATTGAATGGTTTCTTTGAGGATTTACCAACCAGAATATAAAATAAATCAGCAAACATGAGTAGGCTTATTCATAAAAATAAGTCTGCTCTCAGAATATTACTGTACCTATTAAGTACAGTGACAATGATGGAGCAGAGACTTATTATACATAGAGGTGAAAGGGGAGAGAAGCATTTCAGAAAATGGAATGTGCTGCAGCACAGGACAGCTGGGACAGGGCACGGTGAGTGAATGCCGTGAATGCTTATGAAGCAGCTGTTGCAAGAATTTACGCATTTCTGCAGTCTTAGGAATAGACAGGAAGTATACACAGTTGTATTTTTTCCCTGTTTTTCTCATTCTTCTGAGCCTCTTAGAGTTTAGTTATCAGGAGAAAATTTCATACATCTGTCTTTTCATGACATTTTGGACACTTCTGCAGAAATGAGGGAGGGAAGGAAAGCTGCTGATGTGTTGACTGCCTTCTGGTGTTCCATGCAAAGTCAGTAAAATCTCATTTCAACATCAGCTCAGGGATCAAAGGAATTCATTGCAGTAATTATCATGCTACATCTTATTTTAAATTGAGGTGTTTTGCAGTGAACATTACAGGAGATGGCTCCACTGCACACTGTTACTTGGTATGAAAAGGCTAAGTAAAGGAAAAAGTGCACATCTAGGCCTGATAAACATAAATAGGGGATGATAAATGCTGCTGGTGTGCAGTGTGCTTTGTGCCATACCTACTGTAGCATCCCCATATAGGGAATAAGCTTTAAGAAAGAAAATCTGGAAGATCTGGCTCTTCAGGGTTTTTTCATGTCTATTTTAAAGCAGCCTTCTGCAGGAGACAACTCACTTCTTGTAAAGTAATACTTCTAACTAATTGTTCTATCAGAACAATTGCATAGTTAATCTCAGTACTTGAATAAGAGTATCTCTCTCTCCTGATAGACTGAACCCAAGTTAACAGTTGCACTGACATGTAACTCCAGGCTGTCTTAAGCACTGTTTCTGTTCCCTCCACACTTCCATGAACCAGTTCAACAGGAAATCTCTCATCTGCTCATGGTCCAAATGCTTTATCATCCTGCTACTTACAAACTACCACGTGGTGGATATTCCTTGTATTGGAAGTTACTCTCCAGTTACTGATGAGGTATTTTCAGGACATAAAGACTTCCTGTGCAGGGAGGGATTTCACATCCATTCTTTACTTGCTGATTAGTTCTCCAAGCGAACAAAAGTTAGGGCTTCAAGCAGCAAATCCTGTGCACACATTCAAGCATTCTTTGAGGAGCAAATCCTGGGGGAAATTAGGGCTGGAATTGTCAGATCCACTTCTGGAAGGTTTCTAGATGGACCAGCTGAGAACATTAGGGCTCCTGACTGAGTCTGTGTGTCAGCAGAAAGGCTCCCAGGGAAGGCTGGAAAGTGTTCAGCCTGGCTGGCATTTGTCATAGAGTGCCAAATCCCTGCATCCTAAACCCTCCTTTCATGCTCCTGAAAGCTGCACAAGGCAGGCTGCTAATCTGATTTTTCTGTGCTTCTTTCCATTCTCAGCAAGAATTCTTTTGAGAGGGAGAAGAAATAAAGCTTTTCCCAAAATTAACAAAAAACTGATTCCAAGTTTGTCTTGCATCATCATTCTTCTCCCAGTACAGCTGTTCCTGCTATTTCTTACAGTAACTCAGGTGAAGCTGGAAACTCCAGATCTAACAAATGAATCTAAATCAACATTATACTGATGCTCACCACAGAGCTTCGCCCCTGGCTGGAGATATAAGGCATCACATCATATCAAATCAATAGGTTTGAATCTCACTTTCCTCAAGGGAAGCCAAGAGAACTTCTCAGGCAAGTGCTTTCAGAGCACTGGATTTGCAAAACAGAGAAAAGATGTCCTGGATAAGTTTATTAGAATTACTTCTTTTTTTCCCTCTTTCCCCTCCACCCCCCCCACCCACCTCATTTCATGTAGTTTGGGGTCTTTTTTATGTTTATAGATACATTTTGAATTCCAAATAGCAAGTCCTAGAGGATAGCTACACCTCAGTAGTAATAAAAGAGGAAGTTACATAATAAAAGAGGAAGTTACATAAATGTAACTATTTGCAGCTTAAAGAGCAGATATTTTAAGTTTAGGATGTCATGGGTTTTTTTAAAAAACCCATTCCAACAGCTCTTCAAGTGGCAGCTTTGCATAGCTGCATGATAAATGCTGCTGAATTAGAACAGAGGCTGAGCAGTCAGCTGCTTAAAATAAAACACTGTAACTGCAGGTAAATAGAAAAGTGAACAGCTAGAGATGCAGTCTTCTAGCCAGAAATTGTTTTGGTTTTACAGAATCTTTAATTATTTGTTAGTAAAAACTTAATTGCACAGATGCTTTCTTTTTTCAGCTCTGCTAACCATCAATGCTAAGACCACCTTAAATCCTAAATAAATAGTAAAATAAATAAAAATAATTTTACCATGCAAGTTTTCTTCGAGCCTCCAGATGGAGCTAGCAGAGAGGGAGTCACACTGGGAGAACTTTTCCCCTCAACCTGTGAGCCTGGAGAATAAATACCTGTCCATGCGAAAGCAAACAAGTCCCATTCTGCAAGGGGCTGGGGGCTCAGGAAACTCTTGGACAGGAGAGGGAAGGTTTTGGTGAAATACCCACGTTCCCACCAGTGTGGACACCTGTCTCCATGCCATTGAGATGTCTACATGAAAGGTGACTTCTCCAAGACAAGGAGAATAACCTTTGGATGCACTTGGTGCTACCCTTGCTGGTGCCCCTCCCTCTCTTCCATTCCCCAGCAGATACCGCACTTGAGGTCAAGTTATAAATTCAGAAAACAAGTTCTGCTGTTGGCTCTGCAGGAGCCCACAACAGCCAGATGACCTGTCTTTTCCCCTCAGCTTCTTGTAGCAGATATTTGCAAATGGAGTTGAAAGCCCTGGCTGGAGGATGCTGTTCAGGGCAAGGTCAGAGTTTCCCTTGCAAGTGCTTTGGAGAAGGTGGGATGGCTATGCACCAAGATGACACTGGCCTGAGAGGAAAGTGGAGCAGGAAACTCAGCCATCTCTTCATCAGCAAGCAAACCACAAGACAAGTAATCCTGACCCATTAACTTCTAACTGGAGAAGCTAAGTCCAGGTGAAGATGGCTGTGCTACTTTTGTGGGCTTTCAAGAGAAAAGCATAAATCCTTGTTATGAAATACCATCACGAGAAACTCAAACATTGTTTGGTAACTTCTCTACTTCTCTTTGGTGTGGTCTGGTGCTGGTGCAGAGCAGAGCACGATAAATATCTGCCTCTCCTGAGAACCAGGAGCTCTGCTTTCCTGAGGAGAGATGAAGGAGATGAGCCAGAGGCCACCTCTGTGGGTTTAGGGCTTGTTGATACCACTGAATGAAAATATCTGGAGCAAGGAGGAGCCAAACAGGGTTACCAGCCATTCCCATTTCTCTCTGCAAAGCCAAAGGAGATGAGGTTGGATTTTCTTGGCAAGTGCCAGGCCATTCCTCTGCATGTTGCACAAACAGAGAAATAAGTAATACCAGCTCCTTGTATGCTGTACTCCTGTCTGGCTGCATCACTCTGAAACTAGACATGGGGTAAATTAAATTTCTTGTTAGTGCCCAGGCTGGTAACAGTGAAATCTGGTGAAGTGTTTGATCTCAGCCGTCACAAACCAGATCCGCATGAGTGAACCCCTGGCAGCACCTGCGCAGTGCCTCCATCCGCTGCCCTCTGTGGGGCTGGGCTGCCGTTCGTGGCCAGCAGGAGAGGACAGCAGCCAAGCACTGCTGGTCAAGGGCATCTGAAAGGGTGGGGGGTTCAAACTCAGCCACTTATAATTTCACTAGATGCTAAAAAATCGCTAAAAGAGTTGGTCTAGACCTGCCCCCTGTAGTTCCTACCTCCAAATTTTACTTCATGTCTCTCCTCCCAGCTGTCGCATTAGCAGCTAAAATACTTTGCACAGATCGTGGTGCAATGAAGAGGTGATCCCTTAAGGCAAACCAAAGGTGCCACTTGAGCCACGAGGTGTCCCCACAGGGCAGCTGCACGGCCTTGGGGACGACTTGGAGGGAAGCCACAGTAGAAGACACATCTCTGCTGGGCTGGGCATGAAGTTCTGACTCTTTTTATTTTTCCTTTTTTTTTTTTTTTTCTTTAATTTTTAGTGGTGAATGTGGTTTTTTGGCTTATGCTAGAAACAGTGCTCCCCTTCCGTTTGGAGAGAAAAAGATCCAATCTTTCCCAGTCTCCCTAGGACCACTAGCTGGAGTAGGTGCAATGTAGGTGTAGAGGAAAGCAGATGTTCCATTTTCCTTGTCCTTCTCTGGTCCCACGGCTCTGCTGTTCTCAGTGTGCTTGCCAGACAGAGGCACAGAAGTGATCTAGAGAAATGATGCTTCTTGGCCAAACAGTAACTTCCCCAAAAGTGATCATTTTGACACAGAAAGTGTCCATCCTCGTTCCTGGTCTTTTCATCCAGAGAGCAAAAGGGCTAATTAGGGCTAATTAAGGCAAATTAACTCCTTATGGAGATGACAGCAAATGGGTCTTGAGGGCACCAGTTCTTGCTGCTGTAAGGTTATTTCTACAAGGTGAGATTAGTAGGAGTTCCCTTTGTGTCCCAAAATATGCAGAATTTGTGCCTTTTTCTGAGCAGCCCTGTCCTCGGGCAGAGAGGACAGCAGAAGCAAGAGCCCTTTGTGAAGCTCTGAGCTGTTTGGTAGACAAAACCAAAAGCCCAACCAGTGAAACCAGCCTTTCCTTTCTTTTCACCCAAGCACAGAAATGGCATGCTTCATTTTAGTGCACAGAGAAACATTTGATTATGGTATAAAACCCCAGGGATTTCATTTCTTTTTGGTGAGTGGGGGGGAAAATAAAGTGCCTCAGAGTTTCTACATTTACACTTGACTATCGGGCCTGCCACCCTTCCTGCTATTAATTGAATGAGGCTGTTAGGCTAAAACAGGAGACAGGGTTTGGCTGATGGTGGTGCTCTTCAGCACTGGTTGTTTTCCCTTCCAGACTAGAGGAGTCAACAGAAGGAAAGGCTGTCAAACAGACAAAAAAAAAAAAACCTACTGGAAGGTCTCTCCAAATGCTACCTGCATTGAGACAAGGCTCAGAGTAACCTCTGCTCAAAGTCTGTGGTCCTTCAATCTGGTCTTGTAACCCGGGTAATGACCTTGGCCACAGGATAAGTGGGCTTATCTTAGCTCTTGGCATGGAAATTGCTGACAGGGAATACAGGGAGCTGAAGGGGGCACACAAATTTACTGCTGTCCCGTATCAGCTGTGGGGAGGTACTCCACAGCCAAGGGGTTATTGCAGCTCCTCTTCCAAATGCCCGGCTACCAGTGACACTGCCAAACCTCTGGGAGTTGACACTTGCCCCTCTTGAAACATCCCAGAGATGTGTTCCCTTGACACATTCATCAACACAGATAATCATGGAAAAACTGCTTGAATTCTACAGGGGGAAAAATGGTCAGAAATATTGCCTGCAAAGTTTTCCTTACTGTGAAAAGTACGAGTCATAAAATCCCCAAACACTTCATCCATGAGAGAAGGGCTGCCACGTTCCCAACTCTTACTGCAAACACTTCTTTCATGTCATGAGTCACCTGGTTCATGGTGTGTTCACAGAGCAGGTGATGAAGCCCACACCTACCCAGGGGTAAAATGTCTCTTGGCAAAGGGAGTGATACCTGAGCAAATAATCTGTGACCTGACTCACGTGGCTCCTACGTGGTGCTCCTCTGCCTGAGATTGTGGCAGCACTGCTGGGAAGCAGGAGGGAAAGGTCAGGGAAGTGAGTACAAAAACCCAAATCACGTACATCCTCAGGCAAACAACTAAATAAAAAGGAGCTGTAAAAAAAAATAAATGATTACTCAATGTTTGTCTTGTTTTTTGTTTGTTTTTTTTTTATTTCACTGGCAAGGCAAACATTGGGGTGTCACGGCACAAAGGGACTCCTGGATATATTTTTTAAGAGTGTCGAACTGAAAAAGGTCAAGAAATGCAGTTTGAGTGACTCAAAACCTGAAAATCAAAGCCATAGAGATGCAACCTGATCAAACCTGCCCTGTGGTTTCCCAGCCACTTCTGCTATTGATTTTGACTGGGTTTGGTTATGGACCTTGATAAAAGCGGGGCCAGACACAAAATCAATGTTGCTTTTCCCACGTATTTTTCAGTCCATTATATGCTATTGATAGCACCTGGTATTTTTCATCATGACGAGTTTTTATCTTCCCCTGGTTAGTTCATGAGCTTTGTCTTAAGATACTTTTCGCCTTTCCAGTAGGTAACACTGTACTGTCCAAACAACTTATCTGTAATGACACCCCCCATTTTTGGTTGTAGCACCCTTCCTTTTCTTCTTGCATCGTGTCTTTTTGCATTGATCCTCTTTCATTTACTCCAGATAAAAGGTCTGTTCTTTTTTCCCCCCCATCTTAGAATGTGATAAGAATAACCTTGTGTGTGTGAGCTCATTAATTCCCTGGTTTTTGTCTCAACAGAAGGCATGCTTTTGGCTGTAGCACAGGTTAACAAACTTCTTGAAAGCAAAGTGAAGGAAGCTAGTCAGAAACAGCAATTAGCAGTGTGGATTTCAAGAGATGGGAGAAAACAAGTAGATGGTTCAAAGAAACCAGTGACTGAAGCTCACAAAAACACTAGCTGAACCCCAAAGAGAGGTGACACAGAAAAGAAATATGTGACACTGTTAGAAAGACAACCTGGCCAGGAGGATGAGGACATCACTTCAGCTTAGGAGGAGCTGATTAAGCACAAATGAGAGGAGCCAGAAGAGACCCACGCTGGTCTGAGGGATAATCCCAAAAGCTACCAAATCTGGGAGAAGGGGAATATGGACAGAAATAGAGAGAATTTAGGGGAATGGAGGAGGAGGATGAATTAGCCCTGTGGTAAGGAGAAAGCAGACGATGAGATGGGATACAAGGTGCTAGTGGGAGATGGAAGTAGGACAGACAAGAGGTCAGAATGTGGAGGTGTCAGGTGGATGATGTCCCTCTTATGACCTGGCCCACTTATGACCCACCCGGCAGGTGTGAGATGAGCAGCAGTGGCATCACACCCAGCACACCTCTGAGGGAGGCTGGTGGCCACCAAGCCCCAGCAAAGGCCACAAGGAGACAGCTGCGGGAGCACGTGGCAGGGGAAATGTCCCTGTCGTGCAGTGCCTCCGCTGTGTTTGTTTGGGCGCTGGCAAGGCAAACGAGATCAGCCAGGAAAGAAGTAGGGTGCAGATGGCAGCCAGCATGGCTGGGGGGCTGGGTTGTAGTGCCTTGCCTCACTGGAGTCACAGCACGGGAGCAGAGACAGAGGGAAAAGTGTTGCTTGGACAACTCCAATCGACACTCACATGGAGGAGTCTGGGCAAAAGCCAGCAATGGAGATTGCAGGGCAGGCTGAGGAGGAAATTGTGCAGGTTAAAAAGCAAGACTGAGGCAGTGACAGCAGGAGAGCCTGCACTTGGAAATGACACAGAGTTGGGGCAGGGCTTACGAAACTTTCCCAAAATTCTATGAAAGAGGATGTTCCTTTCATCCCCACTGAGCCAGCTCTTTTGGTTCAGTAAGGAGCACCTGGGGTCTGTAGGGACCCTCTGTGCTGGAGAAGGCTCTTGTCCTTATTCCCACACAGCCCTTTCTGCAGCGAGGTCCTCCTCTGGACCTAGCAGGGGTCCAGCACAGCTCAAGGTGAGAGTCTGGAGGGGCAGGGGACAGGCATTTCTTCCATTTTTGGGCACAGTTTCAGCAGCCAGCCAGCAGTATCTAATGGCCAGTTCCATCCAGGTGTGCAGAGGCGCTGGAGGTCAGCAGATGCCAGCTGGATCCTTCTCTGAGACATGAATGCCTGGTGTGTCCTGCAGCAACCCCGGGGCTGTGGCTTGCTTGGAAACCCAGCCAAACCCCCACCTGCAGCAAAAAGACAATGCAGGAAGAGGCAAGAGTCTGAGCTGGAGAAAGTAGCTTCAAGCCATCCATGCTGTTCCCATGTGATATTCTACCCTTGCTTTTCTAAGGCAGATCATGCTCTTGAACACCTAACTAACGTGGAGCAATCAGGACGTGCCTCACCTTCTCTCCTGACTCATATCCTGCTGTGGTAGGTACACTGGGTACACAAAAGCACAATGTTGCAATGCCTTTCAGGCCACCATCCTTTAGGCAGGGTCATCCGAGCCCATGAGCTGACCTGCCAGAAGTCTGGGAAGGAGGCAGCTCCCAGGGTACCACAGTTCCAGAAAACGTGTGCTCATTATATCAAACGGAGGCTGCACTTTGGTACTCAGACTGAAAGGCTTCTCTTCCATTTATGCAGCTTTGACAGAATCAATAGCATAAATACAAACTCTGGCCAAACCACTGTTTCCCTTCCAGACTCCCTGGGGTGAACACATTTGTGTTAGATTTTACACATGAGCACAGGTTTTTCAGAGATTTATTACATTTACATGAGGGGGGAAAGGACAAAGCAAATTATTACTCCACACCATCCCCACCTCTGTCTTGTCACGCCATGGAAGATATAACAGGGTTGTGAGGTGAATTTGCACAATCCTGCTCTGCTTGTTTTCCCTCAATAATTATTTTAACATCCTCTCTCTTTGTAGCTGTATAATTGCCACTACATTGGAGCACTTGAAGTGGTCATCAATTTTCATCAGAGCAGAGGAATGAGAAGAAGATCATAAGATAGAAAGGCCTTAACTATGAATGCATCCAGTATCTACCAGCCCTTCCTTTTTATGTGGCTTTCTCCTGTTTTTTATGACTTGATTCCAAATTTGCATCATTTAAGAAGTGACCATTTCACAGGTGAACCCAGATTTTATTTGCTATACATAAAACTGGAAGTGATGCTCCAATGAAGCACTTTGTAAGAGTTCTAAGGGAAATCACGCCAGCTCGGGAGAAAGGAATGGTTTGGGTCTCTCTGCCTGGAGAGTTTCATTCAAAGACACATAACAACTTTTCCCAAGCAGCCAGAGAGCAGACAGAAGAGAACTGTAATTAAAAAAAGCATACAAACCAATCTCAAGGTTAAATCAGAGCTGCAAGGGTAGATTAGATGTTGTTATGTTATTTCTGTAGCTAATGACCCCACCCAAAATGGTAGGATGGATTCAGCCCCACTGAAGGTTTTATTCGTGATCAGTACCGTGTATAATAACTGAGCTCCCACATTGCTCAGCTCACCACAACCACCACATTCCTGGGAGAAAGAGCTTGCTTTGGATCTAGAACAAAGTGGAGGCACTGCAATAAATGTTAATATTTAATCACCGGGAGTTTTCCAGCCCTCTGGCACAAGCCGGAGCTGGGGAGCGCGTCCTCTGTTCACAGTGTACACACACTGCCCTGGTGCCACTCAGAATGAAACCTTAAACTTATCAAAGTCCCTTTGATAACAGAAACTCAGTTAATCTGGGAGCTGCTGTTCCTAGAAAAATCACTAACAAAAGTGAGTTTTGCTTTCTCTGCTGTTGTCCCACTTTATAATGAGCTGGATTTGAAGAAAAACCAGGAATTTCCCTGGTTGCAAAAATCAAAAAACCCACTCTTCCTAACTACCTAATGAATTTCTAAAGCAATATTTAAGCTGATTTGTGTTTATTTCACCTGGCCTTCCACTCTGCAGGGCTGCCAGGTGATGGGCAGACGTAGTCATCCATGGCCATCTGGGACAGGCAGATCAGCTGGGGCTGAGCCAACCTTGGTTTCCAGCGCTGGCATTTGCCCAGCCCTCGTCAGCTCTCACCTTCAGAGGAGACGTGTGACGGAGTCACGGGTCTTGTCTGCTGCCACCTCAGCCAAAAATACTGGTCCTGACTTTTGAGGATTTAGAAAAGGAGTGGGTGACAGGTGGAAGACATAATGTTAGAAAGGAGATGGTATTTTTATAGCTTGTTCTCCAAGGAAGCTGTTGACCCAATGGGGATACATGACGAGATAAAAAAGAGGAGATTTGAGACACTTGGGCAACTGCAAGCTGAGGAGGTCTGGACAATGGTAGATGTCACATCCCTGTCAGGAGCTGACCAAAGTCAAAGTGAGATTTGGTGAAAAAGCATCTATGGAGAAGGGTGGCAACAAAGTCTGTCCTTTAAGTTTATAGCGCAGGAGCAATCCACTCCACAGTGTGGGACACATCCTGGATTGTTGCTTTAAGGGAATTTACATTGTTTTTCCAGCTCTAATTCAGCAAATAGCTGGAGTTTCTTATAGAGCTTTTTCAAGAAGATGGTTGAGAGTCACTAAATCGTTTTGCCTCATTTTCCCCTGCAAAATTCCTGTCTTCTCTGCCTTGCCTCTGCCAGCATGTGAGCATCTTCAAGGTCTCAGTGTCCAATGTGACAAATGCCACAGCTGCTCCGCCTCATCCCTTTCATTCTGTTTGAAAAAGTGACGTTGGAAAATGGTTTGTCTTCCAGCATTAGTTCTGGGAACCCACTCTGGCAGGGCAGCTCCACATGCCTGTCTCACCCCGGGGCCAGTGATTAGCAGGTGTTGCATTAGAGCAGCTTAAGTGGGCTCAGCCTTGGAGGCTCAGCTCTATTTATAGCTGAGTTCACCACCAGGGCTGCGCCAAGTAATGGACACGCTGTGGGACGTCAGCCTCTGAGGTTCCCTACAAATCCTTGCAGTCCTCCAAAAGACATTGAACTGCGTAAACACAAACAAATGCACCCTTAGGACCTTGAATTATTGCTCTTGGTGCTCCCATGAAACCACTGCACTTGGCCTTGTGTGGTACCAGGTCTTTGGGTTTGCCCGCGGCAGGTGGAAGGGCTGTGCCAACCTGCCGGACACTCCTGCCTGCTTCCTGTGCAATGAAAAGGTGGAAAGGCGATTGCAGGTGATCACCAGCCCAAATAGTGAGTGCAAACAAGGGCAGGTTGGAAGAGAGCATGCAGCAGGATGTTATATGTGCCTCCATCTGGGTCATCTCTCATTTTGGGAGAGGTGGCAGGGCTCACTGCCACATCTCCCGGGAGCTGAGGAAAAATCACGCCAACAAACAAGGATCTATTTTAATCACAGCCCTGACAACTGTCCCTCCTCCACAGGGGTTTGAAATGTCACCTTAAAGACAGGGGGCTTGGTACATGCTGTACAGCTTAATGAAAAAAGTCATGTGGAGCCTCGTGGATAGAAGTTTGCTGAGTTATACTGGGAAAATTAAACACAAGTCACCCTCTGTCTGGATTTGGCATCAACACAATTATCATACTAAAGTTGTTTTCCATGTGATGGTAGTGAAATGCCAAATTCTGTCTCTGCATAGTCAAACACGTGTGCTGTCATTGAACTGGGATGCAGGACACTACAGATGGGTTTATTTGCTTCATCAGGGATTGCTGCCCCTTGGTAGCAGCACACAGTTCTTTAATACCAGCTGGATGTGTGCCCCTGTGGAGTAGATTTTGGTTAGCGTTCCTTGCAGTTTTCTGTGGGTACTTTAAAGTCCAGACATGCCTAGCCCCATAATTTCCCATGAAAATGGTGAATCCTGTAGTGGGTCTCATTAAAGTCCAAATTTACAAGTCAGTCTCAGAAAAAAATTGTATTTTACAGAAAAATTCCTGTTAGAATTATTGGAAGGAAGCATTGGACTCCTTGGTCCTTGTGGGTTCCTTCCAACACAGGATATTCTATGATTGTACAATTCAGGGAGGCAATGTAGAGTTTTAATCATCGCAGCATTTTAAAACTTAAATTCCTCTTGGTGTTCAATTTCTTCCGTGCATTTTTCCATTTAACACTTAGGCACAGAATTAATTAGGAAGGATCCACTTTTACAGCTTCAGTCCAAATGTTGCTCTTATGAGTACAGTCGCCTGCTTATACCCTTCTTCAGAGGATTAGGAAATGAAATCTCTTTAGCTGAATAGCATTGGCCAGCTAATTTCCACTTCTCATTTCATTGACAGCAACTGCGGAATATCAAAAGAACAATATATGGTAAGAATTAATGGCACATATTTGGCATCTGCTCCCAACAAAGCATTTGGGGAACAGACAATTGGATAACAAAGGAGGTCAGGGACCACAAATAAGAATAGCACTTCTTAAGGACTGATGACAATAGATGCTCTGTCTCCTCCACTAGGAAAATGTACTGGTGTTTTACTGCTGTGTTTGTTATTTAACCACAGGACAACTCACAGCCACTGAAAATATTCCACTGAAGTCCTAGCACGCTGCTGAGTCCAACAAGGATGTATTTTTAAGGGGGAAAAAAAGCAGAATTGTCTTCTCCTCCCCACCTGAAAGGGGTACAAGAAGACCAATGCCACAGGAGCTGGTGGGACTGGGATGTGGGATGGCTCAGTAAGCCTTCCCTGTCTCCCTTCTCTGCAGCCAGCTATGAAAGGAGCACTCAGCAGGAGGGACCATCAATGCCAGGATTGTAATGGAGCTTTCCCTCCCTTCCTGAAGTCCGTCTGCAGCCTTCCCAGCACAGAGCTGCCTTTTCAACAGCCCCTGCTATTTCTGGTGCCTTTTAACCATCTCCTCATGGGACCAGCCTGGCCTCAAAACACCACAGGGGACACAGCCAGAGCCTGCTCCAGGAGAGCAAAACGGGAGTGCTGGATTGACCTGGAAGATGTGGAAAGCTGTGCATGAGGAATTACAAGACATTACCTTATTACATGCTTGAGAGAAAGGTACAGAGCAGCCCAGCTAGCTACAGCTCCACCTAAAACACGTGGGAAAGATTTAATGGGAGCCATGCACCGCTAAACTCCTCCCATGCCAGAACCCCTCATTCCCAGCCCAGTTTTTCTAACAACAAGTATTGCTGCCTTGCCTGGTGTTTAGCTCTGAAGCATCCCATGGCCCCACAAAGGCTGTGTTCCTGTGTGTGCACCCTCAGCTAATTTATATTTGCTGTTTATGCTGGGACATTAATTTGCCTGGCAACCACAGATATTTTTCCCATGCTGGTTTACTATTATTTATATGCATTCACAGTGGCAGCTCTGCTCTGAACAGGGTTTATTGGAGAAGAGATTTGCTTGGTTTTCCTCCGTGCTGGCTCCTCCATGGCAGCTCAGCTGGGTGCTGGTGCACTTGTGAGAGCAAATGCAAAGGTACAATTGAGCCAGAGAGAAAAACGCCTCTTTTCTCACTTTGCTTCTGCTCCACCTTGGCACTTGCAGATGACTCTTTTCAAAGCATGTTTCTCTCTGTGGCAGTTCCAGCCATGTCTGCCTTTCTCCTTAGGTGCCCCCACCAAAGGCACCAGGGATCTCTTCCCTATGCAAGATGCCCTCTCTACTCAGACACCCCTTTTCCCATCACAGAGCTAGAAGGGGTGCTGGGAATGGTTTGGGACAGGGTGGGTTGGCCTGGCTGAAACTGTCGTGGCTGTGGTATGACATAACTACAGGGGTGATCATTTGGGAATATCCCTGGCCACCTCTGCAGTGTGAGTTAGTATATGCTGGTGTAAAAACAGCCTGTGGGTCCAGGGTAGAGGTTTTGGACTTTTTCCTCCTGGAATTTTGGGTCCAGATTGGGTTGATGGAGTGGTTCCTCCTGCAAAGACATTTTCTTGTCAAGGGGAGCTGGCAGCTTGCATCGCCTCGCCTTGGGAAACCAGAAGCTGTTGTAGAGTATTTCTGCAGCTCCTTTTCCTCATGCTTTTGTTAGACACAGCTCCACAATCATCCTGTCCAAGCTGGGAACGTGCATTTGAGATGGTTTTTTTGGTGCTGGGGGCCAAGTCGCAAAGAGCAAGTTGTAAACACATTCATTCCTTAGCCCCCAGGCACATCCCAGCTGCCCTGGAGGAAGGTCACCAGCCGAGCTGTGGGCTGGGATGCTTTGAAGGGCTGTGCTGAAGTCATGAGTGATCCACTCCCCGTGCTGCAGACGTAATCACAGCAGAACTGCAGGATTTACAACAGTGGAAGGTACAGCCCTGATAATTTAAATTCTGTTTCCGTGTTCTCTGCTTGCTAACTCGCACATGGCTGGATGTCTCTGGATTTGGTTTGATGAGGACTCTCCATCTAAGCCCTCCTGAGCTTCAGAGGAGCTGGATCAGAAAGAAGCAGCTGGGTCCTTATTTTAGAAGAAATCCCAGATCAGGCTCTGAGCACCTCATGTATGGGAAAAACATGGATTTGAATTTAGACACACTGCTCTTCATAAAGCAGAGGGGTAGATAGCTGAGTTGAGGTCCAGCTTGCTAGGGACAGCCTTCCTACAAAGATACAGCAAACCTGGAAGTGCTCCCTGAGCTGTTCATGGTCCAAAATGATCCTCCTCCATCTGGGACAAGAAAGGGGTTCAGGACCATCATCCTTCTAGCTGGTACAGAGGGAACAGAGAGGGAAGAGGCATTGCAGCTGAAAAGGATGGAGCTACCCGAGGGAAACAGAAGGAAAGCGGGAGAAAACATCATGGCAGAAGACAGTGGTTAGGGAAGAATTAGGTTTAGAGTGGGAAATATCTGCAGACAGAAGTCCTAGGAAGAAAAGTGAGGGATGAATGTGAGAAAGTAGGAAACTACAGGTCACCAAAGTGATTGCAGGAAGGTCTGTCAACGTGCTTCTTTTGTATTGGCTGTGACCAGGACATGATCCAAAAGTGTTCCAAGATCCAGCTGTGCCTGTCCTTTGGCGTACTCTGTCTCTCTCTCCTGGAACATTTCTTCTGGATCAAATATTTGGGCAGGTGAGGGCAACAGGAAGGTTTCAGGACATGAAGAAATCTTTACATCTTTTTATTTGTTTTAATATGAGATTGTTAAGCCATGTAAACATGTATTTTTATTTAAATTGGAAAATGTTTGTACACATACATAAATGTGTTTATTTATACACAAGCATCTCTTCCCTCCATGCAAAAACAGGTTGCTTCTCAACTCTTCATCCCACTTAACCATAATTTTTCCTTTGAAAGCCCTGGCATCAATAAAGCCCTGGTTTTGCCTATGTAGGGAGCGAGGCTGATCCCATTCCTCCACTAACCCACTGGGTGTGGGGCTGGCACTGTGTTATCCCACAGCTCATACCCATTCCCCAGCAGAACCTCCCACTGCAGGAGAAAAGTCCTTCCTAAGATTTTTATCTGCCATTGAGCAAAGGTGACCACGGAGGTTTCCCCTTGCCCGAAGCGCTGGCGCTGGAAAGAGCAGGACGCCCGGTCTGAAGGAGATGGAGCCCCAGTTTCCACCAGCCATTCCATCAGGGTCGAGGTCCCCGATACTGCCAGCTGGGGATACTGGTTTGTCTGGATTTTCACATTCCTTTATGTATCAGAGGTTACTTCCAAGGGGCAAGAGCTGCCTCTGCACAGGACAGGGCTGATCTGCCCTGGGAAGTGAGTGGGAGGGAATGCAGTAGTTTGGCTCTTCTGTGTAAGCTCCTGTGCCACCCTGATGCTGGTACTCAGGACCTCGAGGTGCTCAGGGTGAGTAGAGGTGTCATTCCCGCATGTTCAGAGACCCCAGCTCCCTCCCTCCCTCCCTCCCTGCCCCACGGGCCCAGGGGGGGCTGGGGTTGGATGGCACACACTTGGCAGCAAAATGCTTTTCCTGCATTATTTTATCGGCAGGGAAATGTAAACCATTGGCTGCATTTATTTGCTGACTCAACACTGTGATAGATGATGCTGTAATCCAAATGTCACCACGGCAGTAACCTTACATCTGGTGACTGGGGTCATGGGCCTCATGATATGCTGTCATATTTTTGGAGCTGTGCTTAGCCCAGAGATAAGGCTTCCCTTGCAGCTTCCTTTCTCTGCAAATATCGTGGCCACGTGTGTGCAGTCCTCTGCCCTGGTACACAGCACTGGCAGCTTCTGGGAGATCCCAAGGCGTGAGGATGGGGCTGCTGGGGCTGGTAGGATCCCCCCTGTTGTGAGGAGGGTGGCTCTTCCCTGTTAGGGCCATGCACTGGCACCTTGTTACCCAAATGGTCACTTCCAGGCCACAGGTGCATCCCTGGCACTTTAGGTTCAACAGTTGTTCTGTGGACAATCTATTGCTTTGAGTTATTTGAAAACAACACAGGATGATCCTTTCCTTTCTCAGTATCACTAATATGGAAAACTTGAGCTCTTCTTTCCAGGTTTGTACCCAGTTCAAAATACATCTGAAGTTTAGGGAGAGTTCAATGATGCAAATTCGTCAGAGTCGACTCAGAGGGGAAGTTTTACTGGCTTCTTAAGGTTAAGACACCCCCAGACGTACCTGCAAATGGACTCAGCAACATTTTTATTCTGCTTTTATTGGGTCGATATCAGTCAGCTCTTCAGGTAGTTGCTGAATATATTTTGTTTTGTTTTAGTTTGTGGTGAAAGACCTGACTCCCTTTGACCAGAAAGACACTTTCATTTCACCCTGGGGGCAGATGGGGCCTTTGAGAGCCCCATCAGCCTCGTCTGCTGGTGGTCTGCGATGTGTGCCAGTCCCTCGGAATGCATGTGGAGATCCCAATTGCTTTAAGAGCACTTTGCATCATCACAGGGTATTTTAAGGCTGGGTCAGTGTAAAGTGGCTTTTGTATTAAGGAGTATCAGGCCCAGGGATTTTGTAACTCCACTTACTGCAATTCTCATAATCAGCTTGAAGTCTCTAATTAGCTGCAGTAATGACACAGCCCTGCAGACAAATCTTGAAGGTGAAGGGTGACATGCTGGAGTTGCTCTCTTCTCTGGGAAAGGCTGAGATGTATTGTGCCTTTTTTAAAAAGGTCAGTCAAGCAGCTAAGAAATTTACTCTCTCCCCAGGTTTCATTAAAGGCATTAAAAGCCATTTGATATGTTCAAAAGCCATATCCACCTCTCTTCTGATCAGATCAGGAATCTTGCCAAATTAGCTTTAAAAGTTCCAATTGCCCATCATTTGGGGTTCCTGGAGGCCACCTGGTACATCATCCTTTCAGACATCAGGTGAGGCCTGGGTTTGTTCAGGACCGTGGTTTTCCCCAGGGAATTATGGTGCCTGGAGTGCAGCGGGTGATCTGCCTGGCTGAATCCAGCTCCAGGCTGGCCCCTGGACAAGTGGCTTGGGAGGAAAAATGTATCCATTCTGGGCAAATTTAATTAAAGCCTGACAAGAGAAAGGAGAAGTTCTTGACAAAGGGGACTATGAAATTTGAAAGGAAAGCTGCTTTGCCAGCTCTCGTTGAGTGAATAGCTGCGGGAGTTTCTCAGGTCCCCATAAATGGCTATAATTTGCTTTTCAACAGCGTCTACTAATGGTTTTGCAGAAGTATCTCATTAAAGTTTATGGGAGCTTCTAATCTTCCAGGACTCTAAAAAATGCAGAAGTTGCTCTGTGCCTTTGGATGAATTCATGAGCTGATCTCATCAAACTTCCATCTCCGGAAAAAAGTCCTGTGCTTATTTCCTGACAAGCTGTCGTGTTTCCACCTCGGTGGCTTTGTGTCCCCACTTCCCAGACAGTCAGATGAAATCTACTGTCCCACAGAGTTGCAACCAACACACGGTAGGGGAGACCCAAGAAGCTACAGCCCGATCCTGGAGCTGTCATTCACTTGAGAAGTCAGGATTTTAATGCCTGTTGCAAGGTAGTGCTGCTGCTGGGCAGGTAAAAAATTGTCTGTAGCAGCAAGGGTGCTGCTGTGCCCAGCCCTGCAGGGCAGACAGCGCAGCCTTGGTCCTAGGGCTGTGAGGGGCTGCTGGGGCGTGGTGGGGACTGCAGGCATTCTCTGCCCGTAATCACTGGCTGGGATAACTGCATTCCTCATGGGAAGTCCCTAAAAGAGGGACCCCAGGCAAGCAGGGGCACAGGGTGGTGCTCCCACAGCCCTGCAGGCTGCCTGAACCAGCTCTTGCTTTGCCATGCCAGCTTTTGGGGCGTTTCTCCCTCAGGGATGAGCTCTCCAAAGGGTCTGGCATGCGGATTCTTGCCTGCTGGGAGACCGCAGCACCCCACAGCATTCCCGGGAAGTCGGAGCCACCCGGGGGCAGGGAGAGGTGGCTGTGACGAGGGAGGGTGGTGGCTCTGCAGCTGGAGGCAGGGTTTGGTGGTGCCATGCAGCTGCTGGAGCACAGCCACCTCAGCGCTGACACTGGGACAGAGGGCAAGGAGGACAGCTGGCACCTGTGCTGGGCTGGGCAGAGCTGCCACGAGCTGAGGACCAGCCCCTTGAGCTCCAGGCTCAGCAGGAAC
This sequence comes from Corvus kubaryi, assembly GCF_017639235.1. Taxonomy (NCBI): domain Eukaryota; kingdom Metazoa; phylum Chordata; class Aves; order Passeriformes; family Corvidae; genus Corvus; species Corvus kubaryi. The sequence continues at coordinate 1,452,066 of NW_024581128.1, forward strand.
AGCACCAAGCAAAAATGCCACGTCCCCTGGAGAGGTAGTACCTGCCGGTTTAGCCTCTTGCATGGCCTTTTGACTTTCTGATCTTGATTTTTTCAGCCTATTCCCCTTTGCATGAAAAAAATGTCTTTTTTTTAAACTTTCTTTCCAGTCCCAAACTTCCCGAAGAGGCAGAAATGACAAACCCTGTCTCAAAGCCCAGTGTGGTGGAGCATGGACTAGAGATGCCAAAGCTCAGGCTAGCTTGGCCATATTATACATATAGCTGTATCTACAATAGACGCAGAGCACTTTCAGCCTCCCAGCACTGGGTCAAATCTCTGTGGCTGACAAAGCCGACAGCATCGTCCCCTCCCGCCACACACCGGAGTGTGGCCCAGAATGCTGGCCATCACAGTAAATCAACTCGTTGCTTGCCTTATTTGCGGCTTCCAACTGGCAACACCGCAGCTCCCGTGGCGTGCCCTTCCTAACAGTTTCCCAAACTTTTCTGCTGAAGCTGCAGGATTTGGCTTCTCAGTGGAATTTGTATTCCGCGGGAGCCCCCTGCTCCCGCCGGCTCCTCGCACCCTGCGATGCGGTGGTGCCTTCGCCGTCTCTGCACAGCCTGAACTTGGCAGCATGTGAGGTCGTTTCCCACAGCTACGGGTAAAGCTCGGGGACCACGCCTGTATTGTGGAGCTAGTTCCCCATCAGTGCAGCCAAACTCCTGTGAAAGCCTCTTCACTCAAGCAGAGAACAGTTATTGCCTTTGATAAGCTTGTAAAACATTTCTGGCTGTTTCTGGATTTCTCCGGCAAAGACACATAGCAGAAGATAAAACTCACTCATGTTCTACCCCAGAGCTTAAAAAAACTAGGGAGAAAAAAGGGAAAGTGCTCCTGGACAGGTCAGGTATGGTTTAGCTGAGGAGAAAAGCCTGACTTTGAAGCACCCACCTTCATACAGAATCACAGATTGGAAAAGATCAGTGAGTCTCTAAGGTCATTGAATCCAACCATTAAATATTTTTGGAGGAATTTGATCAGGACCTAGTTGCAGAATGGGAAAAGCTGTTGGCTTTCAGGGGTTGTTGATGGGGCAAAATACAGCTCTTGGAGCACATGGCATTGCATGCTCCTGGTAATAAGCATAGCCCAAGGCAGGGGAGGCAGCCCAGGTCTCCTGTCCTTCAGCAGCTGTGGCTCTCTCTGCTGCTGGAATGAGGCTGTTTGCTCAGGCTGCTCACTGGCCTCATCTTGTCATTCAGAGACCTTTCCTAGCCTGAGCTCTATTTCTGAGGTCCTGAGCAGTGACCCTTAGCAATTACTCATTGTGGGAGTTTTTGGGCAAGGATCTTCGGGGCTCATTGTGTGCCAACCCCAGTGGAAACTTGACCAGGATTGAAAATTTTAGGACACCTCCTCTATGAAAATGTACCCAGGACAGAAGGGTCTGGCTTTATGTTTGCAATGTTTCACCCTTCATGGCTGCACTCAAGGCACAATTTCACTGCTGGGTAAGAAGCTTAGCCAGGACCTTGAGATTTAGCCCTCACTGCTACCCCTACAAGCTCTGTAAGGACCTCCTCATGGACACGCACTCATGAATTTGGGTAATGGAGGTGTGGATGGCTTTCTACAAGCTGCCAGAGGTCTGTTGCAGCCAGATGAGTAAGACCAGCCCGAGAGCAGCTTCCCCCACCAGGAGGACTCAGGCTGTAGCACAGGGCTCATCTGTGCCTGGATGGGTTTCAGTGCCTCCTACTCACACACTGTGAGGCAGAAAGTCACTCTGCTCAGAAAGGTGCTTCAGAAAACCAAAATATGTGCACTGGGACCACTCACTTCTGCTGCTGTAGGAACCATCACTGTGTGGCAAACGATTAATGGGACAAGTATGCACCACTCCCCTCTGAGCCTCCTCCAGCAGTGCTGATGCCCTCCCAGGACATGATGCTGCCTGACAACCAGGGCGTAGATGTCATCCCCTCCCTCACTGCCTCAGACAGCCTAGAGTAGCATGGCAGGGACTCACAAGCCTTGGAGTTACTATTTCTGATCAAGAAATGGAAAATCCCTTCTCTGGGGAGGTGCCACTGTGTCCTCTCAAGATGTTTCAAGGTGCAACTGTGCCTCACTTCTACCCATTTTTGCTGGAGACCTCCTGGATGACTTTGGTTTGGAGAAGAGACCCATTCTGTGGCATGAGGTTGCTCACTTGCTCCTCTCCAGGTGTTTGCTCTGCTGCCACAGCCTGGCCCACCAGGATGGACCATGGCTGCCCTCAGGAAGCCTTCAGGACCTCACTGAAGGCATGGGTTGCACTTGGGTAAGCATGTCCTTGGAAATTGACAAAACATTAAACATGCTTCACAATTAACAGATTTATCATCCAACATTCGAAGAACAGTGTTGGGGGCAAACTTCAACCCCTTCCACCCCCATCTTGGTTGGAAAGGATGGCAGCTGATAGTGCTCCAAGAGGATTTGTGCTGCCACCAGCAAAGCCTGAACAGCTGTGAGGTCATCCAAAAGCATCTGAGATTCTGACTTTGCCACCAAAATGGGATTATGGTGGCAATATCATAGAATCCAAGAACAGTTGACACTGGAAGGGACCTTAAAGTTCCAACCCTCCCCCTCACTGGGCAGGGACACTGATGTGCAGTGGTGTGGACACTAGAAATAAATTGTTTTCTGATGTTTCATCTGGCTTCTCCGTGACTATTTAGTAGCATGAAGAAAACATTTCAGCAGGGGTTCCAGCTAAAGTCTTTTGTCTCTAACTAAGGAAGGGAAGCAAACATGGCCTTAAGTAAGAGGATTTACTAAGCAGGAGAATCTGTGATAAAGGTTGTTTCAGCAGAGATGGGGCTGGGAAGTCCAGTGTGCAGCAGGCAAGAACTAAAGGGATGAAATCCACCCATTTCCATTGGAGAAGGGGTAGAAGCGCAGGGCAGGCTTTGTGGGGAGTCACTGTCCTACCACAGAAGTCCTTGAGATCATTTCCAAGGGGCTCCAGGGACCTTGCCTGGCAGTGGATGACTTGGCTAGAACATGGAGGAGGTGAAAAACATGTCCATTTCTAGCAATAAATACAAGATCTTTTCCTTTCTATTATGGACTGTATTTTCAGAGAATGTGCCCAAAATGAGCAGGTCTAAAATTAAACCAAAATGAAGGCAACAAGTCATTGATAACTTTGTGGCTTGAAACGGGTTAGCAGCTGGCACTCCCTGCCTTCCTCCTAAATATCCCTAACTATGAGCACCTGAAGGGACATGGGGGGCCCAACAGGACCACATGTTCTTTGCAGTTTTCTCCCCGGGGCAGGACAGCCTCATGGAGCCACGGCTCCGGGCTTGAGGCCATCCTGAATTTGGTCCAGCAAGAGCCTGCCAAATCCCACAAGGATGCCTCATCCCTGCTGTGTGAAAGCACTGCAGCGTGACCTCAGGAAGGCGGCACTCACACCACGTGTTGTGTCGATGAGAGGCAGCTGTGGGGAGGCGTTCGGCTGTCAGGAAGCCTCACGTTGACGATGAAATTTTGGGATGCAGCAGCTTCGGTTGTGGCTTTCCATTGGATCCTCCCAATCCTGTCACCCCAGCCTGCAGCCCACTAATGCAAAGCAAAGCAAAGCAGTGATTCCCATTTGTTCTTGCCAGCTCCCTCAGAGGCAGCACTTGAGGACGTGAAAACCTGGAGTTCACCACTGGCTCTTTGGGCTTATCCACCCTCAGGGTGCTTGGCAGCACTGCCATCAAGGGATAGGCTTCTGCCAGTTCAACCATGGCCCCAGAAAAGATCTGGTGGCCTTGAGAGGTTTTTATTATGCATGAAAACAGGTGATATTTTGTTCCTTACTCCAGTAGTGGTGCATGTAACAAACACTGCATGTGCCAGGGAAGGAGGCTGGTGGTCTGCCAGTAAGGGGCACAACCATTGCAAGAAATAAAACGGAAATGAATTTTTTTTATGCCGTTCAGGGGGGGAAAAGGATCATGTGGACACACTGGGGTTGGTCTTCTGCTTGGTTTTGCAGGTTTTGCAGGATGAGGACTTGGCTGAAGAGCACCATTCCCTCTCTGGGACAAACTCCCTTGTGCTGCTGCATGTGGGCTTGTGAGCATAGATTTTGTTTTCCCTCAGAAACCAACTGGTTGGGTAACTGCAAGAAAAAATACTCAGAAATGTGGTGAACAGGGGAAAAAAGTCATCTCTCTGGAGGGGACATTGGTGGGAAGACAGTTTTGCAAAGCTGGGGCTGCTGCAGAAGCCTGGGCATGGTCCCAGGACATGGAAGGGAAGGGCTGCTGAACAAACAGAGCATTGAACGATGCCAGTAGGTCTTTCCTGTGCATTTCTGTTCCTTGTTTGCCTCAGGGATTAATGTGTGTGTGTTAATAAACTCGGTAGCCATTAGAAGGAAGCTCGGATTTTGTTTTGTTCTTGTTTTTTCTTCATTATATTTGATAGCACGTGGTTAATACAGAATTGCAGGTGGAAGAAATAGATACAGAGGGAGTTGTTAAGTAAGTATGCAACCAAATTATTTTTGTGATGGGTGGGGATAGGAGATGGACATTTTCAGCGCAGATAAATTAACCGTTCTAATTTGTGGTTAAATCACCCTATAACTAAGGGTTAACCTTCTCTTTCACCTTAAACTTCTGCTGCTGTTCAGTTCCATGAGAATATCATGTATTTCCCTTCTCATTCAGATTCTAATGTTACCTTAAACTGACCTTGCTTTAAAACTTGCTATTAAACTTCAAAATAAAAACTAGAATTCTGTGCATCTTGTTGCACGAAGCATAAACTAGTGTATATAGGCATGTGTCTCTTAACTGCTTGAAGACATCCCCTGTTGTCATAATCTGGGATTTTGTATTAAGATGTGTCAGTAGTTTAAATTCCTCCCCCATAATCAATAACAGGAGCTATCCAGAGAGGAGACCAGACAATAACAGCCCTAGAAATGGTCCATCACGAACCTCACCAAGTCCAGCAAAGGCAAATGCCAGAGCAGAGACGGAGCCAGGCTCTTCTCAGAGATTACACAAGGGGCAATGGGCACAAGGTGGAAGAAGAGAAATTGCAGTTGGATATCAGCAAAAAAAAAGTGTTTTCCATGAGAGTGATCCAACAATGGAGCCCAGTGAGGCTGTGGAATATCTCTCTTGGGATATGAAAACCTTGGCCCAGAGCAACCTGATCCAGCAGGAGTTGGAGGAGGAGCCTCCAGAGGTCCCAGCTCCAGAGCTCCTGCCCGGCCTCTGTTTTTCTGCAGATCTATGACTTATTAACAAAACCCCATGGTCTATTGGTAGAGAAACCAGAAAAATTACAATAACTCCTTTAGTCTTCTTCCTAACCCACCTGTTTGATGTTTTTTCTTGCCAGGTTCACCATGCCCCAGTGCATGTCCTTTCTTTATTCATGTCCAACATTTTAAGACTCAATTACTGTCTGGTCAAACACCTCTTCATGCTTTGCTTGGCCAAGTCGAGTGACCTGGAAACCATCTCTCTCCCCTTGCCTCCAGCTACCAGGCAGGCACCAAAATCCTCCTGAGATGTTTCCCCAAACCCACAGGAGAAGTCACCAGCAGTGCTAGTCCCTAATCCTCTGGGCTAGGAATCTTGGATGTCAGCAAGCCCAGTCAGCCTCATTGGGGCAATGAGGGAGGCTCATTACCCAGTGGCTGAGCCCCATCCCTTGCAGACCTCCAGGCCCACGGCAGGCCCGCAGCACCAGCGTTCCCAGGTCCACCACCGTGCTCCTGGCTGCAGGGAACCTGCCTGACCACGAGTGCAAGGTGGAAGGTAGATGAGCCTGGTGTGGTACTGCAAGGCTCTCCCCACCTGGGATTGCTGGGTGGGCACACAGATGTCCAGTAGTGGTCACTGGGTCTGAACTAGGTCCTGGATCCAGCCCTGGGCTTGCAGGGGAGGAAGGGGAAGGCTCTCGCCCCGCTGCAGGCGTAATGAGCTGTTTTTCTCCCATGTCTCCAGCACTTGGCTTCCAGCCCCGAAAGGAAGAGCACCATGCCAAGAATTTCCACAGCTGTGTCCAACAGAGCAAACTGACACCTGATTTGCCATTAATTATAGCGGTGGGAGTAGGTCCAGGGGCAAATGTGAAAGGGTGACAACTGGGTGGCGATAAGGACAAGCCTCGTCTGTCGTTTGTCATAAGGGCTTGTCAGGAGGGTTTTGTTTTCTGTGAAAAACCAGTACAAAGACTTCCAGCACGCAGAGAAGCAGCAGGCAGGACAGGACCTATAGAAACCCTGCCTTCCTCCCTGGCTGTCTTCCCCCCAGCACCCCCAGACCAGAGAGGGCTGCGTTGTTCCCAACACCCCCTCCCAGCCCCGCGCTGTTTGTGTGCCGGCGTGGCGCCAGGCGCTGCAAAATTCCTGCAAGAAGGGAGGTAAAAATAGACCCTGAATTATTCCAGACCTTTTTTCCAGTCTATCTGTGGGCGAAATAACCCCCATTCCCTTGTGAGGCCTGAGCAGCTCCAGCCATTCCCAGCACCACCAAACCCCCGCCAAACCGGGAGACCCTGCCCTTGCAGCCTCTGTTGTGCTCCTCGATGGATAAGTTACTATTCAAGAATGCTGCAGCTCCAAGGGGGAGCACCCATAACCTGTAGATGGTCCCCGCTGAGGTTGTTAACAGGAGATTTTTTAGGTGCAACCAGGCTTATTTCTGATTCAGCTGTGGCTTTCAGCTGTTGCCCCAAAGGTGTGCTGTGTGTCCTTGCTTTAAACATGGAAAAGACAGGAGAGACAGAGAGACAGCGAGAAAAAGGCATAGAATTGGAGATATTACCTTAATTTAAGAATTTAATTTTATTTTGTTCCAGCATTGAAGCAGGTGGAGTTGAACAATGGCTGTGTGAGCACGGCAAGGGCAGGGAGGACTCTGTTAAAAAAAAAAAAAGAAGAAAAAAAAAAAGTGGATTGTTATACCTTTTTAAACACTTGGGAAGGATTTCAGAAGAAGGCAGGCACAGGTTTCTGCACCCCACGTTGAAGCCCTGGGGTATCACAGACTGGTGCCGCAGGGATATTTTTTAACGATGCACTTTGAAACCTGTGATCTGTTTGGTGCTATTGAACTCGTTAATGCTTTACGTCCTCCCCGGCTGATGGCCGAGCACGGATTGCTTGAACTCGGCTGCTCCCCAGCCCACAGGGGCAGCTGGAAGGAGAAGAGGGAGTGGGAGCGATGGTGCTCGCTGATGAGCCTCCACTCGTCTGGGAAATACTGCAGGTGGGTGTTGGTCAGGAAACAAAGCTCCTTGAGCCACCGGGAATGCGTCGGGCGGCTGCTGCACTCGCTGGGCAAACAGGAGGCGGCGGAGCTCAGGTGCACCGTGGCCCGTGTGCCCCACCCAAGGGGGCCCAGAGGTGGCCTTTTACAGCTGCCAGTCACTCACTGTCTTTTTCGGCCAAAATTCAGATTTAAAAAAGAAAAAATGGAAAGAAAAATGACAATATATAACTATATATATTATACAGGTTTTACAGACTGTGTAAATACATACATCCATAATATAAATGTATATAAATATATTAAAAATATATAAATCTATAAGTAATAAATATTTATATTATATACACGCACAGACATCCTTGGGGATCCATGTGTGCATCATGTCTACTTTGCTGGATGCCTGGATGCATCTGAAATTATATGCATGTAATATAAATTCCTGGACTTATATTGTAGATAAAGTTGTAAATATGTATTTATATAATATAGAAAAATATATGTATATAATAGACATAAGAGATAGAAATCATTTATACATATTATATAGATGCATATTATTACATATTTATTATTACACATATACATGTCACAATATTGTATATTATGTATATGTACTATGTACTGATATCATATGTGTATTATACATACATGTCTATTTATAGTATATATTACTATTAAATATATATAATTGACAAAGAAATGGCCATAAAGCAGTTGTGTTACTATTTATACTATCTGGACATCAACAACAAATTTTTTTTAATTCTTCCCTAGACAGTAAATTAAAATGTTCACACCTTGGCTTTCCAACTGCCTCACAACCATACTTCCTTGGCATTTGCACTGTCTTTTCCCCATAAACACCCAGATTTTCATTATCTGCTGACCCTGCTCAGCTCAAACAAGTCAGTTCATAGGCAATAAATGAAGTGGATGAAAAACAGAGGAGAGAGGAAAAATAAATGTCCTCAGTGGGAAACTTAATAAGGAGAGCTAAGGAAGAAATAAATGAGATGAAAGGGTGATGCTGGGTATTCAGAAGGGCTTTACGACCTCCCCTTGTCACCGGCCACTTGCAAGCCAGGAATGAGCCCATCCAAAAGACAACTCTCCCAGCCAAAAACTGCCAGTGCTGAGCCAAAACTGGAATGGGGAGAAGGGTTCAAGTAAGGGGGGGACAGGACCAGTACTTTTGGCAGCATCTTACACTGGTGTAAGCTTCTCGGTTGATGAAACCAAAGGAAATCACAACTAATGCATTTATTTATTTAATTTACGAGGCTTATTTATGAGGCAGCTTATTTATGAGGCATAAAACCAGGCAGTAGTTTGGGTTCGGTGCCTCTATCCCATTGTTCCTTTGTGATGCAGCCCCATGTTCCTGGAAGATGCTGAATGCCCTGGCTGAGGTGGTGACATCATGCACAGGGGAAGCAAAAGCTTCTTTTTCATTTGGGGCATTTAGACCTCTCTTTGGTGTTCCTGTGTCTACTTAACCCGAAATGTTGGTGCAGGTGGATGGGCTGCCAGGACACTGCTCCCTGCGCATCCCCGGCTGGCATTTCGGGAGCAGCACCAGGAGGCTGCACGAGCAGCTTGCCCGTGTCCTGTGAGATAAACCTCTCCCTGAGTTTAATCGAGCTCAAGAGCTTTACCAAACTTTGCTGGTTTTGGACGGATTGGTTCTGGTTACCCCCACCCTCAGTGACACTGACTGACACCATCAGTGCTCAGTCTTGACTGTTCCCCTCCTTCCATAAAACGCAGTGAAGGAGGGAGGGCTTTCCCCTGGTTCCACCACAGTGAGACAGGTCACTGGAATTAGTTTTATTGCTGGCAGATAAAAAGTTCTCTCTGCTCATTACCCTGTAAGTTATGCCTTATGCACCCCTTAATGCAAGTGGGGCTGCTCTTGCATTTAAGGTAACAGCAAGGTCCCACCACTGTCTAGAGAAAAGGATCAGGATTTTGCTGAAGTTCTGGAGTGAATCCAGGACTTTTTCCTGGTGGATTCGGGGCAGAAAGAGGAGCATCTTCCCTGATGTCAAGAAGGTAGAATGCAGTGAGCCCTGTACTGTCTAGTAGTACAAAATGAAAAGGGATGCTCCCAGGTCCAGTGGATTGGGATGTAAAATTCACAGGGTCTTTGCATTTTTGGTTTTCTTAAAAGCCAAGAAACTGGCAGATGCAGAGGTGAGCCATCCCACCCCCAAATGGACTGGCTCATCCTGGGGGTTGCCTGGTTTATCCCAGAGAACTTACAGGGAGCTTCAGCCAGCAGAGATGAAGACCACCCTGCCCATCTCAGGCAAGGCTGCACCCATCCACCCCTTGAAACTGGAATTCAGCAGCACCCTGCCAATTCCCACACCTCTCTCCTCATGGTAACAGGGCACTGGTGTGGTCTGCAGTTTGACTCTCTGTGGATATAAGGATTCAGTGATGTATTACATATGATTTTACATACAAGCATATATTGAAAGGCCATATAGAGCTGATTTTAGAAAAATGAGAAGGTAAAAACCAGGGTGGTGATTTACCTGGAGGGTGCTGGGGGTATTTATGGCATGCAGGGGGTTTCTACCATAACTGGGTGTCACCACAGTGCAGAGGGAAGCCAAAGCACTGCTGGGAAGTGTCTGCAGACAAAATTAGGGAAAATATTTGACAAAGAGGGAAATCACAGCCTAGCTCAGGAGCGACGCTTGGCCCCTGGCACCTGTGTGCTTGCCAGGGGCGCTGCACCAGCACGGCACCTCCCCAGCACTGAATGTGGCCATGAACCCGGGATGGAAAGCCATGGGTGGAGATGCTTTAACTCATGGTACACTCCAAAATCAGATATACTTAACAGAATCACAGAATCAATCAGGTTGGAAAAGACCTCAGAGGTCATCGAGTCCAACCCGTGACCCAACACCGCGGTGTCAGTCAGACCCCGGCACTGAGTGAGTGGCACGTCCGGTCTTTCCTTAAACACCTCCAGGGACGGTGACTCCACCACCTCCCTGGGCAGCCCATTCCAATGTCAAACCACGCTTTCTGTGAAGAAATTCTTCCTAATGCCCAACCTACACCTCCTCTGGCGCAGCTCGAGGCCATATCCTCTCATCCTGCCGCTGTTTGCCTGGGAGAAGAGGCCGAGTCCCACCCGGCTACAGCCTCCTGTCAGGGAGTTGTGGAGCGAGAAGTTCCCCCGGAGCCTCCTTCTCTGCGCCCGAAGCACGCTCAGCCGCCGCTCAAGGGCGCGCCCCGGGCCCTCCGCCGGCCCCGCGTCCCGCCGTTCCCGCCCCGTTCC